>NW_005054333.1:4073807-4099125 GCF_000277835.1 Geospiza fortis | reverse complement strand
GGAATGCCCTATGGAAAATTATATATAAACACAAAAGATTGGCAATACAGAGCAGAGCAGTGTTCCCACATAACTTCATTTAGATTGCACTGAGCTGGTATATTTTTGTATGTCTTGAAGAAAAACATCTTTCTCATTTGAAGAAGATAAATTTAAAACATCAGTGGTATGCTAGTGCCCAGGGCCCTTTATGCATCAGCTTTTACTATTCTAATCCATGAGTCATAAGTTAGAGCATTTATCCCATAGGAACTTGTATTCCCTGGGCTACTCATTCAGATTGGCAGGTTTAGCAAACCAGCATGTAGTCCATAAGAGGCCAAAATTAAAAAAGAGAAAGGTGACACGAAGAGCTCCCCCCCAGTAAAATAAACAATGGCAGTGGAAAACTCTATTTATTGAAGCAGAATGAGTCTTTGCAAAGGAAGAGTGACTTCATGGACTGAGCAGCAAGGCAGCAGAGGAGGCCGTGGAATCTTGCCCTGTGTGTTGGGAGTCAAATTAAAACCATGCTGATGGCCCAGGCTGCCCTGCCGTGCCTCCCAGCCCACAATCCCTCCCAGTCTGTCCTTTTTCTGAAAAGCCAAGACATTTACCAGGTCCTGTGGACATGAAGGCCTGCCTGGGCATCACATCCCACTAACCAGGAACCTGCAAGCCTGTGCCAAGGGCCCATGTGCCTCGAGCATTGTGCAGGAACAAAAGCAGGGACCTACTGTAGGCTTTAGCCCGCTGATGGAGTTTATTTCCCAGCTGACGTCTGGGTACCCTCAGGGCTGATGGAAATAACAGGAAGCACAACCTATGGTCAGGTCGTGCTGCAAAATAATTACTGAAGTTTTCTTTATTAACGAAGGTGGGCACACAAAGTCTAAAGCAGAGCCAAGTCCTGCCTGGTCCTTTCCTAACACTGCTGGCCTGTTAGGAGAGGACTCTGCACAAAGAACATAGAGCAAATGCTGCCCCTACTCTTGTGGTTCACCAGCATCCAGTGAAAGAGTGGGGTGTAGCCTGATGCTCCCTTCAAAAGGAGCATTAAAACTTCACAGTATCATTTTCCCACATATCCTACCTTCTGGTTTTCAGCCAGTGATCTGAGGACCTCGGGGAGATTCCAGGTCAAAGAAAGACGATGAAAGAAAGTAAGTTCATAAATATTATATAGTGATCTACAGATGCAGCTTTTTTAAAGAGTTCATAGTTCTGATAGAGAATGGTTGAGAAAGGACACATTAATCATAAAAGGGTGGAAAATTACTGTGTTAGCTTTCAAAATACAAAATCACTGGTGCAGAAAAATGCATTTCTTTCTTTATAGAGGCATAGGTGCATATGACATCATATAAACATCATGTTTAACAATAGCTAGCCCTATCCAGATGGCTACATCTATTCATAAGAACAGCAGTTCCCAGGAAGCATTGTTGTGGATTATTGCTGAGTTCAAAGGTTCACAATGAGTTTTGGATTTTGCCAGAAGAAGAAATTGTTTGTTTCAAAAGCACAGCTGAAGGACCCTTTTTGATCCCACAGAATCCAGTACTGTTGTCTTCTTTAACAGGCAGCTGAACAGCTCAGATATTTTTTTGGATTTTTTACTCTCTGCAAAAATGTTTTTTCTAAGAGTCTGATGTACTGGAGTAGTGGAGACCTCTGCATTTTCATGCAGCTCAGGCAAGGTTACACTCTGGTGTAGCTGCTCTCTCTGCTCACTGTTATTTACCTAAATTATTAGATAAAACATGCAAACTTTACCAGGACCTTTTGAGCAAGAACTGCTCATCCACATCTCCAGGAGGTTCAATGAGCTGCACCACTGGAGCTGATAGCACACCCAAGAAAGGTAGGGTGGACACACTGGATTGTCAAAGTGATCTCACAACACAAAGCTCAGGGGAAAGGAACATTTCTTCCACACTTTACTGCTTTTGATGGAACAAATAGAATGACAGGGTGATACTAATTCTTCTCGAAGGACATTTTGTTGCACAATGGACAGTCCCCAGAGGACGTGTACTCCTAGTCAGCAAGGCTGACATTTAGAGGTTTGACTAGAAGCCAGGGTTTATAAGGTTTCAATGAGTTAGGGAGTTTAAATGTACAGTATAGCTAATTTTCAGGTACAAGGTCAAAGTTTCCTAACCTGGCCCCTATTGTTGTTCTAAACATTAACTGAAAGGCCCAATTTAGGCTATTTATATATCTAGGTATTTAATTGTGCCTTCAAATCAAGTAGTGAGACATGGAGGTCGCTTAAATTGCACCTATAATTATTTGCACACAAAAAGAGGCAGAAACAAAGAGCCCTTGGTGGGCCAGGCCAGCTCCCAGCCCCCAGCACTGGGATGTCCTGTAGGTCCCACTGCCCTCAGGAGGGTGATGGCCCACAGGTACAGCTGCCACTCATCCCAAAAGCAAAGGCAAAGCCAGCAGCTCATGGGAAGGCAATGGCACTGTCACTGTAGGGGCTGAGGGCTGCATCCCACTTCACCCAGCTGGGAGGAGGGGGTCTGCTGTTCAAAGGATGCCCTCCTCACTGACAGGCTGAAGAAAGCATGTCCGCCCAGCTCTCCGGTTTCATGGCTGTTTTCCTAACGTGTAAGCAGAGGGTGCCAGTTTAATATCCTGCTATAACACTTGACAGCAAGGGTCAAGAGCAGCATCAGAGCAACTGGGGCAAACTTAATGAAAAGAGGCTTAAACATCTTGAAAGAATATGGATGTGTGGGTCCAGGCACAGCTTGAGGCCCTGGGAGGGATCTCAGGTGGGGGTAGTTAAATCACTTGGGAGAAGAAGATGCCACCTCGTGATCTGCAGACCTCCAAGTGGGAAATGTCAGCAAAAGATGAGTATTCCATCTCCCATACAGAAGTGAGAATGGTCTACCTACAGCAGCAGGCTTGCAACTCACGTGTTACCCAGCACTGAAACGCAACACTTGGCCCCTGCTCCCCCAGCCTCCTACCCCTTCTCACCGCTGCGCCAAGCTCCAGCCTCTTCCTTCCAAGGCATCTGAAGCTGCCATCTCCAAGCATCAGGAAAAGTTGCACAAGCTTTTCCCTGGAGCAAGCAGGATCTCAAATCCTCTCAGGTCCCGAACAGGACAGACAGCAGCACCTGTTTGAAATTAAATTCCTGGATTAAAAGCAGGGCTTCCAAGCTCACTGCTTGAAATCGCCATACGGCAGATGAGGGTCTTTGCTCCCACCATCCCCCTTTCCTTTTAGGGGTAATATAAGCTTCTTTACTAGAGAGATTTTGTGAAACTTTCCATTCCCCTTTAACAATAACCAGAAGAATTTTGTAGCACATTAGGGCTTAACTTGAGGAAATGAATGAAGGAAGGATCTCCTGCTCATTGGGCTCTTGACCTGGTCTCTGATTTTGTAGGCACTATTTTGCAAACAGGAACACCTGCACTTTTTCCCCTCTGTGGTTACCAGGGGCACACACACATACAAACCCTTCTGGGCATAAAAGTACAAGGTTTGAATAGCTTCTCCCACCCACCCACATATTGCTAATTGGTTGTGCAGCTGCAGATTGTGCTCAGGGACAACTGTGTTTAAATATGTGTGTGGTGTGTGTGTGTGTGTGTGTGTGTGTGTGTGTGTGTGAGAGAGAGAGGGAGAGACTATGACTATTTGATTGTCTGGGTTCACAGATTTTTGTCAAGAAAGTTCAGTGTGCAAACATGTAAAAACAAGTAGCAACACCTTGTTAAAAATATTTTGTTGTCTCCCTTGGAGGGAAATTCACAGGGGAGTTTTAGGGCTTTCATTCAGCATCAGTGCAAGGAGCAGGGAATATTGGATGTGTAGGGATGTGGCACCATCAGGCAGCCATTACTGCTGGCATATGTGTCACTGAGACACAGCCCTTCAGCAAAATGACAGCTATTCCAGTAGGAGACCCAGGAATGCACTTTATTCGAATGAACAGCTTCACTTTCTAGTTAAAGTCACAGTTAATAAATGGCAAGAAGTGCTTCTCAGCATGGGAACGTTCAGGCACAGCCTGAACAAATGGGGTGCAGATATTTTTAAGGGTTTATTTTCATTCCCATTATAATATATGTCTCAGCTTGTAAATGCTTTTATGCCAGCAGTAAAAATTTCCATTTATAGGGGTTGAATTGAACCTTTGCAATTCAGTGGCAGTCCAGCCACTTTTAAGCAGATGTTGAGATGGCTCGAAACTTATTTAGCTGAGTGAGTGACAAGCTGCTAGAGCTCAAAGATTTTCCATGGCTGAGCATGCAGACAGGATAGACAGACATCCAAACTGATATATCATGCATTCCTATCAATGGAATTATATTTTACTTGCCTGCATGCACATGGGATCATACCACATGTACTTGAAAACATACAAAAACCAGACCTACAGGCAAAGGAAATTTGTTTAGTTCATTGTAAGTTATCTATCTGGGAAAAACAAAACAAAACAAAACAAAAAACAACCAAACAAACAAAAGCAATAAAAATAGCAAGGACACTAACCAGCCTGGGAAGATCTCAGTGCATTCTGAGAGTTCAGAAATTCTGTTTCCCACATTTTGCAGCCGTGTTGCAGGCTAGCCCAGGCAGTGTGGCTGGGTTTTTGTTTCAGCTATCAGCTACGGCGCTGTTAAAGGAACCTTTCTTTACAGAGAGGTTTTCAATACACATAAAGGGCCATGCCTTCCCTCAGATCAGCTGAACCCCAATGGGGCTGTCTGATCCTTCTCCGTGAAACAAGGACAGCTTATGTTCAGCAATTACATTCCTGTCCATATGCAGACAAGAGGCCACCGCCTTTGTCAGCCACTGCTCCTCGGGCTTCTCTTGCTTTTCAGTGGGGATGATGACCTTTCTGACCACATCAAGATGCACCATCACCCTGTGCTCCACACGGGGCCCAGTGTGCGGCACAGTTTTCTTCCCGAGCATCACTGGAAGAGGAGCCAGTCCGTCTCCACCGATCCAGCCTGAGGACAGTGATGGACTGCCCTCTGGGCTTAATTACTCCTCCACATTGAGGATAAATAATCTACATGACAACAGACTCCATTCATTCTTGCCCTCCCACACCTCCTCCACTCTAAGCCTAGTCTTGAGTGACAGATGGAAGGAGAGCCCATGTGGGCTCCCCTCTTATGGATCTGTGCTGGCCATCCCAGGCACACTGCAGCACTTTCCTTTGGGGCACAGCAGACGCAGAGCAGATACCCTACTAACTCAGTTACCTGGCAAACCAGCTTGGTTCCTGGAGAGCACAAGTCCATCTCTAAACAGATGCAGAGAGCTTTCTGTGGCCAAATGCAAATGTCTTTAACTTACCATCCTTTTTGGGAGTCTTATGTGGCTTAGCAGGATGACGTCAGGTTATTCTCCACCTCAAGTAATTCTCAACTAAATTATACAGTGACACCTAGGCAGTTTTCAAAAAATGGATCTTTCTCCTATATTTTCTTTTGACTGTTAAAGGAAACAAGTCAAGGCCAGGGAGAGGTGACTCCTTACACACCTTTACATCCCTGCAAGGGCTCTGTACCCCACTGGCTGTTGGCTCTGGCTGTTGATCTAGTTCAGTGAAAGGAAAGCACTCTGTTTATCCTAGGACAAATACACTGACTTGAAAATTTATGGTAAGAGCTGTCAACACTGTAAACCTCTTCTGTCACTGTATCAGTCAGGTGCTGTTCCTAAGACTATGTCCAAGCAAGCCCTGCATTTCTGAGCTTAACCTCTTAGATACCCAGAATAGGCAGTTTTCTACAACAGTGACACTTTCTATAGCCATGGTTATCTGCATTGATGAAAGACAGGTTTCTAGAAGCAGCTGAAACTCCAAGAGTCCTTACCCAGGACTGGTCGCAGTCCCACTGTCACAGACATCCTTTTCACTAAAATCCTCTTTTTAGGATTTTTCCTTCTGGGAAACTGAGGCCCCAGAAACAAAAGCTAAACAATAATTATCTGCTGCTGTGGAATGCAACAGGGTGATCCGTGATTGGTCTGGTGTGGATGTTTTGGTTCAGTGACCAGTCACAGCAGAGCTGGCTCTCGCAGTTTGTCAAGGCCAGCTTGTGTGTTATCATTCTTTACTTTTCTATTCTTAGCTTAGCAAGCTTCTGAAAAGCTCTCCTGATTTTTCTTTGTAGTATAGTTATAATGTAGTATATATATATCGTAAAATAATAAATCAAGCCTTCTGATAATGGAGTCAACCTTCTCGTCTCTTCCCTCAATTGAAAACCCTTGTGACAACCGTCACATCCCACAGACAGATAGATCTTCTTCATTCTGAGCAAATGCATGGCGAATTTTTGGGGACATAGTGGGAGAAGGCAGAGAAAATGCATTTTGCTGAAGCTTTTAAGCAAATAGTAGCAGGATAGACTGCCTAAACTAGCAAATGACAAGCTGTGAGAGAGCTGCTGGTTCTCCCAGATTTTGCAGAAAAGTGAAAGGCAGACAGGTTGGGAAAGAAAACACTATCCCATACAGCATCCTTCCCAAGCAGGGAATCCCTTCTGCCAGCTCTGCTGAGCCTGGCATCAGAGCATAGGTATGCAAAACTGGAGGGAAAATGCAACAGCCCTGCAGGGAGCACAAACCCACTTCATAAACCCACTTTATTACAGATGGAAAGCCAGCATATTTGAGTGCATCAGGAGTCCAGCTGCCACAGTAACACAGAACTACATTGTGTGCTGAACCACAGTTTGCCATCTCTGTAAAAACAGGCAAAAGACATTTCCTATGAGATCTGATAAGAACAGGAGCTGTTTGTTTAAATCTACTCCCTCACTGGGAAAAAAAAAAGATGAAATAGCAAACCCTTGAAATGAAAGTAAAGGATCATTATTCTTATTAGAGCAACAGTGGGTACTTCTCATAATGTGTAGTGAAACACCAGCACTTGAGTGAATAGGACCAACTGTTCAGCCCCAGAACAAATTGCACATCAGTCTTAACTTAATAGGTAAGATTAATGGAATGCCATATAATGGGGGAAACTCAAAAAATTAAGGTAATTCAGCAGAAATGGCTTGGAATCACAGTCTATCTAAATGCATTTCATCTGGAGGATTACTGTCTCCAGTGTTTTAGTTAAGAGTTATATTAATTCAAAAGCCACAGACCCATCCTGTGCTTAGAGGCTGGCTTTCTACTAGAAATGCTCACAGTGAAACCTTTGCTGAAAGTTTGCCCAAACATTTCACAGGCGACTGCAAAGCCGAGCTCTGGGGGCTCGGAGCTCCATACCTCGCCCGTGTTTATGACCAGTTGACTTCTTGGCTCCAGCACCTGGATTTGTCAGGGCCTCTTAGGCGCTGCTGGGAACGTGCCCCTGCCGAGCCCGGCTGCTCTCCCGATCACCCCTCTGACAGATTAAAACACAACAGGGTCTGTTGGATGACTGACACATTCTTCCTCTGTCTGACTCTGAAAGGACTTCATTTAACAGCTCTGGAGTTGAGCTTTTGACTGACAGATTGTGAAGGGGAAAAGTCATTCAGTTCCATTAAGCTCAGTAACTGCTGTAGAACAAAACACCTTTAAAAAAGGGGGATGAAAAAAGAGCTGCAGAGAGCGGGGGCAGGAGCTTTAGGAAGAAAAAAGGAGATTCTTTTCAGGTTCAAAGACAATCTTTCCCTTTGCTTTCTGTCCATCAATGAGGGCAGCATTCCCAGAGGGAATACAGTCCAGCGCTCATTGGTGCCATTCAGCTGCCAATCTCCCTGACAGGGAGACCAAAGGGCCTCATGTTGCGCTGCGGAAGCTGTCTGTCAGACAATCAGCAGCTGCCATGACATCATCTGCCCTGTTTTTCTAGGGCTATTATAGGGGACTGGGTCCAGGAGTGCTGCTCCAGAGTGGTATTCATATTTTCCTTTTGCCCCCCAAAACGACATTTCTTTACAAAAGGAAATGTGGGGCTGTATTTGCAAGGGAGCTAACTCTGTGCCAAAGAGTGAGGGCTGCATGACTTCAAACTGGTCGTTTTCCACTTATCACACCAAAGTTGCACAACCCCTCGTCTATTTTTTATTGTAAACTGGGTTTTATTTAAAGTAACGCTCTGTGTTAAATATCAGTGATTAACCTTTCTCACTTTTTACATCTGAAAGCTTGGCGTACTTAAGTGTCTCTGCTTTTGCTATAAATATTGAAGTTTTCATAAGATTGTTGTTCTTGCACTCTTACACATATGTCCATGCACACACACAAATGTGTTCATACAGAAGCCATATTCTGACTTTATTTACACTGCTGGTGCAGTAGCTAGGGCTGCATTCACTAGACAAAGTGCTGCAGAAAGAAGTTGTTAATCCTGACGAGAGCAGAAGAGAAGGGCTACCAGCTGCAAGTGTGAAGTCAGGCAATGAGCAGGACTGGGACACACTGCTTGGGCTGTCCCCTTCATCCCGTCAAAGACCAAAAAGAACAAGTAGGCTAGTCCTTTTTGGTCTGAAACAACTGAGAAAATTCAGTGTTCTTCGTCCTCCAAATCCTTATCTGTAGAGCAAAAATAAATTACATTGGTGCAGTTGACTTGAAGCTAAATTAATTAGTGACCTTACAGCATATTGTGTTTGATCAGGAGAAAATCCCAGGCAGCTAAAACAGTTTTGCCAGACTAATCCCTGCCTACAAGCCAAGATGTAGACTGGTCCTGACTGGCAGTGCTGGTACAAGCAAGATGCTGGAGACTCGTCCCCTCTGTGATGCTCACAGCCTCTGCCCTCACAACCTGCAGGGCTCAGCTCAGCAGGCTGACTCCTGCTCCACTGCTGGGAGACCAGCAGGCCGAAGAGGGAGCACTGATGGCATGAAAGTGTGACATGAGAAAGGGAGGGAGAGCCTGCTAGCGTGCCTCTGAGTCTCACGCCACACCTGGGGCAGGGCTCAGGCATCACAGCCAGAATCCAGCCTTGAGGGCTGGCTATGGGACTGTCCAGCTCAGCTGGATGGCCACAGCTCTGCTCTATTCCTTCCCTTGGCTGGCTGGGTGATCAGTTTGGTCTGCTGATCTTAGGAGGGCATTATTTCAGGCATTAGTATTAAGGCCAAGCTACATGAAAGGATGATAGCTTAGGTCCATATGGAGCGGTGCTCAGGCTTATTCCCTTGCCAGGGCTCTGCTGCAAGAGCCATTTTTGGCTGTCAAGTCTGCTGTCTTGTTTCAGTAAGGGATTACTGCAAATCTTCACACGTTCCACATGGACCTTACGAGACAGTTAGTCAGATCCTGGATGAACTTGCACACAAAGACATCCTGCTGCTGCTGGGGTCAGAATGTCTCCCTTCCTTTAGTAATATTTGTATTTTTACAGCCCTGCCAAAGGCCTGCAAGTCTTGAGCAGCTACCATTTCAATCTGTTCCAGCAAGCTGTAGTCTGATACCCCAGCTATGTTTGCTCTGTACATGCAGGCATTACTCTTTCTCACCTGGCAGTGAACCATGCAAATTAAGACAGTCTCCAAGCACACACACACATACACAAATCCATGGAAACCAAAGCTGCCAGATTTCAACATCAGAAGCGTGCAAGGGGAGAGGGGCAGTGAGCACTCAGGCTTCCCTCTTTTCTGTTCTCTTTTCTTCACTCTGAGGACAAATGTCATTATTTACTCCTCTGGCCCTCATACCAAGAACATGGTGCTGGTGCAGCAGGAAGCAATAGTAAATCCTTTGTGAGAAGATCTCCAGATCAGATCTGTAAGGTTCACCTCCAATGTATTTCAACTTTTATATTTTTAACTAATGTGACACAAACACAGACAAAGGATCTTCTGTTAGGGCTGAAGAGAAGCACGTAGTATTTATTTATGGACACCAGGAGGTACCACAGAAATCTGGAAATCACAAAGAACCCTGTCTCCTTGTGACAGTCTGCACTTATATTTTGAGAAGAACAAACCAAAGCAGCATGGGCCAACAGGGACAATGCTACATTAAATAACTGGGCAAAGCCCTACATGGGGCAGCTCATCAGAAGTGAGGGACACCTTTACTACTCTGTACATCTGTATTTCAGATCTCAGTGGAAGAGGTTGCTCACTGCTAAGAGACCCAAGAGTCTACCTCAGAGTCTGAAAATGTTGAGATATTCCCTTGTATCAAACCTCTTCCTGTTCTGAGATTTGATGTGAATAGAGACAAAATAGAAAGACACCACATATCCATTACCCCATTCAGATGTCTTATGTAGTATAAAAATACAGGTTTAGATTGAAAAAGGTGCATCTCTCAAACACATGTCTAACTGGCATTCAGGACATAGAAAAATGATATTTAAATGTCTTTACAGGCCAGAATCATAGTAGTCAAATCTTGATGCCAAACATGGGTGTGCTACAAGCCTTTTGAAAGTCTGCTGTAACAGGCTACTTCAAAAAATTAACTTATATGTCTTCTCAATACTAAATTCATAATGAGACACACCTTCCTCTTTTGTCAGAGTCCCTGTAGTAAAAAAAAAAACAAAGTTGCTGTTTCAACGCTTTTCTTGTTTTAAGTACAGTTTAAATGTGTCCACTTCTAGTTTAAAAATAGTTTTGTGCTCTGCATTTCATTTTCAGATCATTGTGGAATCCTTTTAGCAGATCCTCTGCCAAAAGCACTCAGCTTTCTTGTTTCTATGGATAATAGGAGATTCTAGCTTCCATAGTACTATTTTGTGTTCAAATTTTATATGAGTTGTGAGACCTAAGGTGGGGTCCTCCACATAGTCTCAGTCCAAATAATCCTTAAAGAAAAAGTTTCTCTCTTATTCGAATGCCAGACCCAAAAATCCTGAAGAGAATTTAGGAAGAGTGTGGCTACGCATTCCTCCCCAACCAGTTTTTCTGGGTAGGGAATGTCAGCCCAAAAGCTCAAAAAGTTCCCAACACTTCTGTAGCACTCTCTCAAGAGCCTGAACTGCCACAGGACTCTGATACCAACAGCCCAAATATTTACAACCCACCCATGGAGAGCACATGTCGATGCAAAGGGAAGGAGGAAGGAAAAAGAGGACTTTTGGTGGGCCCCACAGGGGCTGTGGCAAAATTTAGACCACGGTAGAGGTAAGAGCTGAATAATTTGTCTCTTGGTCTTTCATCCAGGGATAAATTCCCTAATACAGTTACACTGTAGCACCACCAATATTGACTGTCTGCTGATAATGTTTTGGCTAATGAAAGCAGATTTCTGTTGAAACAATAGATTACACTGTTTCTCAGAAATGCTCTCCACTTTATAACCTCTCGCAGTAAAACTCAACCTTTTAATCACTTCCCCTCCAAAATGAAGAGGTAGGGATAACTTCCAACTATGAACTCGGTCATTTTAAAATTATTTTTGCAAAGACCAGATGCCCATGGCTTCAGATGGGAGTCTCTACTTTTCATCATGTGTGAAAATCAAATTTAAAAACCAAATTCAAGTACCTAGAATTATTCATTTATATCCACATTTATCTAGCCACGTAAAGAGAATTGACCTGAATGTGAATACTATTATAAGATGCTGAGTCCTTAAGATATTCAGAAGCAGTGAAATCCAGCCATAACAACTGAAGCCAATGTATAGATTTAGGTAATTGTCTATCTTAAGTACTTCAAAACACTAGACTTCACCTGTTTCCAGGTTTTATCCTAGGTTTCTTCATCTCAACTATGTTTACCTGAGCTTCATACACAGGTCCCATTTTAGGATTAGCATGGTCCCCAACAGAATATCAGTGCTTGCTCAGGACCACAATTTTGTTTGAAAATTCATGGATTCCAGTGCTTCATACTATGCAAAATCTTTCTGGATCAGAAGTATAGGAATATATTCTATATATATTGGATAAGTGTTCCTGCACTGTTCAGAATCACTCTGTCTCCATCCCACCTCCCTTCTGTCACACTTGCTTAGGAAAAGGCAGTGACATAGGTAGTCTGTGCTTGGTGGCCAGCCGGCTGCTGTCAGGCTTAATGAATCTGTTTGCTTTTCCAACTGCAGGGCACTCATTTGGCCTTATCTCCTCTATCCAGATGCTTCTTTTCCCCAGCTTTGTAGGAAGGTAATAATCCTAAAGCCTTTTACCTTCTGTCAAATAGAGTCAAAATTGGCCTGCGGACCCAAAAGTTATTAGGAGGAAAACCAACATAAAGTGCAATCACATTTGCTCCATTTTTTTGCTAATTCTTTTCTGTAGGAAACACAGCCAGCCTGGGAATGGCCTCTGAGTGTTGCCTTCTGTATTTATTTTCACAATGATAATACCAGCATCAGTCAGGAGTCATGCCCATGAAGGTGGGAGATCCAGTGAACAACAGCAGAGTATGTGATGCTTCAGCTGGCCTCCACTCCTAAGCTTGATGATACCAAATTACAAATACATCAAAGAATGGGATGTATTTGTAATTTGGTGAGCAGGAGGCAAGGAAGAAGCAAAAGACTTGCAGTCTGAGAGTCAGTGATACCCAGCCTTCTCATAACTGCCTGGTTTTCACAGTTTCTTGCATTCTTCATCTGCCTTCAGGGTGCAGTTGTTCAACTCTCCCTCCTGTATTATGCAAAAATTCTCCCTAAAGCCAAACTGATTCCTGTTGGGAGCAGAGAAGACTCCTTTAATGCCAAAATTTCAGCACAGTTGTAAGTGCAGAACCAGGCCAAGGTGAGGACAAGGGGGAGTGTGATTTGTCACCCCTGTTAACCTTGATCCAGTTCTTGAAATGGAAAGCCAACAGCCATGGTAAGAATCTAAAGGAGTACAGAAGATATAACAGCACAGGAGAATGGGTTCCATGAAAATCTGCTTCTTTCCTTCCAACAGCACTAAAATTGGGATATGAAAGCAGCAAACAAATTTACCTTCTTCTCCCAAATACATTGGGGAATAAGCATTCCTTTTTCAAGGCAAGGAAGAAAACTTCAAGTAAATAATGTCAGTTTTTATTTATTCTCCATTTGAATCTCTATCAATTATTTAATATTTGCAAGACAACCTTATGTATAATCTGTCACAGAACACTATTTATCCTTTACCAGTAACATTAAACTTTCAGTAATGTATACTTAAGCCCTTGGAAAACCAGCCATCTAAAGGCTTTGTATATCTTTGTGTATTTTTACAAGCTGCAAACAAATCTAATTATTAGAAAAACATGTCTGAAATTTTAGTCACTGTTATTCTGGTTTTGGCCGGGACAGAGTTGGGTTTTTTTTCCAGTAGCTTTGTGGGGGTGGAGCCTGGTGCTGTGTGGGTGTGTCCAGGTTGTTCTACACCACCTCAGCTCATGCTGAAGGGACTTTCTGGCTTCTGCGAAGAAGGTCATGGCTTGCAGTGGAAAAAAAACCCTGTGGGGGTAAAGAGCCCATCCATGGTTGGTTTTCATTGTCCCAGACTTGGTGAGAATTTTGCATATAAATCAACCTCTCTTTGTACACTTTTGTTATTAATATTGTTGCTGTTACTGTTCATGTTCTTATCTCCTTGGTGTTTCCAGTAAATTGTTCTTGCTTAATCTGTGATCTTTACCTTTGGTTCTAGCAACTTCAGGGGAGAGGAAACTGATGGTGCAGGTTCAGTGGGAGCACTGAATTGGGAAATACCTTTCCTAAACCTTGACAACTATGAAATCAACCTTTTTTTTCTTTTTTTTTCTTTTTTTTTTATAAACTGTTCAAAAAGTACTGGGGAACATATCTAGCACATTGAGTGAAATGAAGAAGAACCACACTATTTGTATTGCTACACCAGTAGATGCTAGTGGAGTGTGACGGGAGCCCCATGTGCCAGCTGGTGTATAACTAAAAGGCAAATGTGTGATTAAAAAGACAGCCCTTGAGCCAAGACAATTGAAACAGCAAAGCAGAGGCCTCCAGCTGTCTATGAACAGGACAGGACAGTGAATTGTTAGAGGACAGCAGCAAGTTTCATGCAGTACTGTGAGCCAGCAGGACATACCAGATCACTGCAGGGAAGCCCCAAATGCCCATACTCATGACACCTCCCTGTGCTTGCAGCCTGTCCACATATATCTGTGCTAAACATTGCAGGTACACTGTAATAAAGTTGTTATTTTGCTACATTAAAAGCCCAGATTTCAAGTGTGTTCATTGTCTCGGGGTCTATGTGATTTCTCGAGAGCAGATAGTGATGTCAATATCCAGGTTCTTGGGGATGTGAGAAATGAATCTTCCAGTTGTACTTATTTCCTCTCTATAATATGTTCCAAGTTAGAGATAATGATATCCCCTAATCAATTGCCTGTAAGAAGTTTTATCAGTTGTCACTTAGAGGTTTTGTATTTCTATCTAGCTTATCCACAAAATGCAGTTTCAGTGATCTTACTTTGACATTGTTCAGCTCTACATCTGTATTTTGATTTTCACTCAGCTTCTTTCTTATGACCCATCTAAGTTTTATTTTATGACACATCAAATTGCACCTTTCAGTTTTTTAATATGTGTGGGTCTGTGGAAAGAGGTACTTTTTTTCCTTCACATTCTGACTATCCCTTATTTCATGTGACGCTACAGCTAGATCCCCAAACTATCATGTTGGCTTCTTAGCTTCTGGTTTGGTTCCTAGGGTAGCAGTCAATGTTGTGAATATTAATTACTCTTTTTGATTTTCCTCTGAAATTACCGACTTTGAGATAGAATAATACATGAACAGACGTGAAAACTTCTTTTGCATGGAAAGTTAATTATGTACAATTGTTGAAGTAGACACTAATTTGATTTTCTCAGTATCCAGATTTTTTCCCAATATTAAAGCCCATTAAAAGCAAATGGAAGGAAGCTGACCTTCCTTGCCAGAAGAAGACATGCAATGGCAAAGGAGGTTAGTCCTCTATTTATTTTTCAGCTGGACATATTTAATAAAGTTATGGAGAACACAACTGTACAATTTGAGTTTCCTTAGTGTTTGCAGGTACTGCAGCTCTCAAGAATATAATTTGTCATCTAAGATCAGGTGCATGTTACAAAGCCCTGTGTATCACGTACTGTTTAATACCTTGACAGTTGCAAATAAGATCAACCCTGTCACAAAGGCAACTGCCTATGAGTTTGTGTAATCTGAATTTTCTAAATGAAAGTACTATTTTTATGCCTTTATTACTAATAAAGGTATAAATCTTGCTTATGTGGGTACTTCTGTTGACTTGAGCGAGGAATGCAAAGAAGTTAGGAACAGATCCAAGAAATTAATGAATTAAGATGTGCAAGCATGTTTCTTGATATCATTGTATTAACTCTGAAAAGAATTATCAGACTAGAATAGAGAAGTCATAAAGGTTTTAAGGTTTCCAAAATCTAGAAAATAATCTAGAGCGGGCTGCTTCTGACAATAGGCACAGAAGTTCTTTTCATGTTTAAGAGTACAAATCTCACAGGACAGAGAATCCTGGATCCAGTGAATGCCTTGAGCATGTGCTTAACTTTTACACATATCAATACTTCCACTCACTTTATGAGGTTTGGACATGGTAAATCACAATCTTAAAGATAAACTCATAATAATATGATTTCTGGATTTGGATTTGAATTTGAATGGTATTTCTATTTATCCACAACTTACTTACCCACTTCCCTTTTTCCTGTGTCCCGTAATAGCACAGGCATATGGGACAGAGTTACAGCTTATTTACGTCTGCATTTCATGACATCCATGAATTTTTAGATCACAGAATTTAATTAATATAAGCAGTCAATTTTTCCACTGAGTATACAACAGCTGGTTATTATATCCCAGCATTTATTTACTCACTGAAGAAGATAACTTTTGTATGTTTCATGAGTTTTTACTTCTTGCAAGAGTTCAGATCATTTTGCTAATAGTGGAAATACACTGGCATGCATGATGACCCAGCATCACCCATATGAAAATTGTGTGCCCCCAGAATCCCAGACCCACCAGCTTACATCTCCAAATGGCGGTGGAAGGCACCAGAGAGAGTCACTAGGGTTGTTTTTCTCCAGTTAAAAGAGTTGTTTCATTCTGCTTTCAAGCCTGATATGAAATTATTGACATTCAAATAACAGTGCAGAGACTGGAATTCAAAGCCAATTAGAGCAGGATGATGTAAGGCTGCCAATTTACAATTACCACAACACCTGCAACATTTATAAATATTACTTCACAGCATTCCTGTGTCCTTAGGTAAATCCTTAAATTTCACTTTGTGAAATGGATCACATATGTTCCCTGCTTCTTTGACTTGACAAACATCTTTATATACAGCAAGCTGCTTTAAAATACTTCGGTATTTAAAACATTTGACAAGCAAGACTGTTCCTAACTTTTTACTGCTGTAATTAAGAATCGGGTAAAACTACTAAAATTATGGTCAGCTGAAGCATCATCCTGAACACCAGGAAATATGTGACAACCCAGCACAGGGAGATGAAATCCTACAATATAAGGCAATGGGGTTTAAGCAATGCATAAATGTGTCAGGACCATCTCTGCACTAACACAGAATTGTTCCTCTTAACATTTGTTCAGATTAATAACAACTACGACATTAACGATGTTCTTGCTTTTTATAAATGGTAGCAATAATGGGAAATTGTTTCCTGATGGTATCAATTGGCATCACCAAAATAGGCAGTTGCAACCTCTCAGTGCCTTCAGCCCACACCAGCTTTGGTTTCAAAATATTTCCAGCATTTGGTCACTGTTAACTGAAATCATTGTTTCTACAAGTACCATGTGAAATATCTTCACAGAAGCTGAAAATGGTGTTCAGACAGTTCTTTCAGCCCTGCATGGGTAGGGGAATATTGAGGAAGCCATGCAAAATCTCAAGATGCCAACATACTTCCTTGTGCAACAGCTATGGCAGCTTTAAAAGGCACCTCAGATTTTGGTTCCTGTAATTTAAGTAACAGATAAACTGGTAACTTTAAGTACATAACAGGTAAACTGACCCCAGTAAAATTCTGTGGACCATTTTCTTCCAAAATACCAGAGGTGAATTTAAATGTGAAGATGGTGACAGGTAATAGCTGTGAGACAAAAAACCTATAAGATAGGATTTTTTCACAAACAGATATGCATGGTGGTAATGCTATTTTAAAATCTTTATCTCATTGCAAAGCACTTCTCCACAACTGTTAGCAATATAAGAATTATTAATTACACTAGGACTATTTCTTCAATTACAAGAGCAAGTGCACAGTTAGATTCAAGTGCAGATCATGATGCTATCAAGCCCAACTCCAGTTGTTAACAGTAACATAGATATTCCTGATTTGTCTCATGTAAATTACTGAATGAGGAATCAATTATATGCAAAATGTATGATGGACTAAACTCAGAGAGGAATTATTTACTCTTTGAAATTATTGGTTTTTTTAATATTAAAAACCTAGTGAGAGTAAAAGTAATTATTAAACTCAGGTAAATTCGACTTTTTATTTCATTGGGATGACATTTACATGAAACAATGACCTTGCCTATGACTTTAGTTGCCCATCATAAACCCTGAAAGAGCATCATGTAAGCCCAAGGGAACTCTTCAAAATTCACTCTAATACAAAGCGGAACTTGAATCTGTCCAATCATCTTCAAAAGTAATTGCATCTCTCTCATGCTTTCCCCATCACTCTTCTTCTGTCTCTCTTGTCTGCTATCTCTATCTGAAATATCTTTCTGTCTTGTCCTTCTCATGTATCTACCTCCACTTAGAATGAAAAAAAAATAGGTATGATTAATCATATAACCTCATAATATGATATATTGACAGGTTATTTCTTCCTGCCATACTTGGGTAAAAATCATGCTTGTGTCACATGCTGGTCCCAGTTTATCTTCCTAGATTCAATTTCAGATGAAACACCTATCATTTTGATGTTTCCACAAATACTTATGTCGAAAAAAAGGTCTTATCTGATTGCCTATGGACTCTATTAACATGCACAGCCATGCCACATAGTTTGGTCAGAAGACAGAAGCATTTTTCATAAATATCCTAAATTTATGAAAGTCCTAAAGGTAACAAATTCCTGTTTGTGGAATCAGTTTCCATTTTTAGGTCTTTGAGGACCTCCTCTTTCAAAGTTGCCGTTTTTTCTTCATCAGGGAAAGACTGCCTTCAGCTACCTCTTTGTGATCTAAAACTCTGATGTGGGAGGGCTTGGGAACAGGTCATTCTTGATAATGAAATATTTACAAGTGTTCTTTAAGTTGAAATATCATCCGGAATGCCTTGGTTCTTATCCTAAAATAGCATCATGGAGATGAAAGACTTCTTAGACATCAAAAACCCCCAAAGAGTAAGTGACTTTCTGTTTTGTGATGAAATACTATGAAGTGGGGAATGGCATTGTGATACCCTTGGAGGAAGGCAGAGTCAAGCTAAAAGGACAAAAAGTCAATAAATTACAGAAGCAAACTGAAAATACAGACACAAGGATTTCATCTGTATAAATCATGACAGCTCCATTCCCACTATGCTGATTTACTCTTTCTGTGAGCCTTGCCAGTTAAGCTGTCCTGGCTCACTCACAGAATGTACAAAGAAAATGAAAATCCAGGGTGGTCAATATCCAGCACTCTGTCCCACTTCATGGTGTGTCTGGTATCCCTTACTAAATCTGCAACCTCATCCTGGACTATGAAAAGAGAAGAACGGTGTCAGTCCTCAGGAGACAGGAGCTGCAGCTGTGACAGGAATTAAATAAGAGGTGCCAGTGTGACCAGGCTTGCCTTCTACCCATCTCCTCCCCTCTGACATTCCCAGGCAGAGTCAGCATCAGATTTATGGGGGCCTCAGGCAGAGGTTAAAGTGTGGGCCCTTCTCCCTTCCATCGTTTGAGGTGAGTCTCAGCACTACTCAGTTTAGCGTGGTATGAGCCTCTGCCCATGTCCTGGGCTTTTGGGCAATTGTTCTGGGAATTCACCCCTAAAGATAGCTCTCCCCACAGGTCTACAGCAGAAATTCACCCATTCCATTGCAAAAGTCTGCTGATGTTTGGCTTTATTTCTCATGTTAGCCGAAGTCTCCCTGTCTTTTTCAAGATCCCGCTATTTTGTTCCTTCTCTCCTGTTTCACTATGGGATATGCAGTAACATTGCAGTAATACCAAGGTTTAAAACCATAAATAACAGAGATCAAAAGAGCCCTCAGATCATCTCACCACCCTCCTGAATGTTCCCCAGGGTACCTTCCCAAATTTGTTCAGTCCTGTTCCCTAGGACTTTACTAATAGGGCTTTCAGCAGCTTCCTTCAGTAGGCAGCTCCACGGTGTTGTATTTCTGAAACTTGACAATGGCTATTATTGTGCCTTAAGGGGGAAAATTAGGATTTTTGCTTTTCAGTAATTTTCTCCTCCATTACTAGAAACTCTAGCCCTAAATTTCAGTTGACCCTCTAGGTCACTATTAATCAACATTATGTATCATTTGAAACTCCAAGACATGCTCTTCATCTTTCAAGTCTAGTTTTAAAATCCAGAAGTGGGGGTGGGAGGTTTGACATAAATGTAGTAAATACAACACAGGGGAATATGATTTGAGGATATAATATTTTTGACTAGTACCAGTGGTCACTGTTAAACACTCAAAAAGTTACCTGAGCTTAGAAGCCATGGAATAGGGATCCAAGTGGCTTCTTGGGAATTAATAAAAAAATGACATAGCAATATTCCAACAAAAAGCAAATAGGTACGCAGAAATGAAGCCAAATTCTGCACTCTCTTACTCCAAGTTCTTTGGGCAGGAAATGTACTTCTCCATCTAGCACAAAGATGCCATCTCCATTTAACTTTGCTGTGCAGGTGGGAACATGCACCTGCTTTAAGTTTGAGAACATTTCAGTTATTTCTGAGTAGAATTTACATGAAACTAGCATCTCTTCCCTCTGATTTTGCCACAGTGCCGTGCCTTCTAGCGGGAAATCCTCTTTGAGTCGTCCCCCAGATTCCCTTCCTCGCTGGAAGAGCAGCTCCTCTGGAGAGCTTTGTTCACTCCAAGCCATCATGTAACTCACATGCATTCTTGCAGCATATTTCAGGTATGTGTCACATGGGTAATGATGAGGAGCTGAGGATTTCCCCCAGCCCTGTGACCCACCAGTTTAATTAGTAGTCTGTCACATGGCACAAGGTCATAAGCAGTGCTTGAAATGACCATTGTTGCAACAGTGACAGAGTATGAAGGCTCTGTACCCTGTGTCCTCACCTCCCTCACAGCCAGATTTTTTAAAGTATTCCCCCAGGGCCCTACAGACAGGCAGACACATCTCTTGGGTGGGGTTGGATTACTTGTGAAAGATAATGTCATTTCTTCTGCAGAAGAAATATTTGTCCTGTGGCTGTACCCATAAAACAAGGAGCCTTCAGGGCTAGTGGAATGACTTCAAGGTGCATTAACAGCATTATTCATGGTTCTCACACCTTACCCCTCAGCTTTGTAGTGACAGAGCACCCTGCCCTCATCTTGTTTACACTACTACAGATTTGGTGACCAACCGTTTTGCGTGTTCTGAATATATTTTATCAATGATCAGCACTGTGGCAGGAGTGAAGAAGAAAGCTCTGTCGTAGCCCTATCAAATGTCTGAGCCTGAAACACACTCCAAAGGCATACCTCAAAGCCTCCAGTCCAGTACCTGAGGAAAGACATGGACACCTGAAAATAATACGGGATCGGACGAGGGGTGCACATCTGGCCAGAGATTCAGGGGGTGATAATTTTCACTGATGCATGAGTTTCTGCTCTTACCCTACACAACTGATCTCCTATCAGCTAACCATGAAAATTGGTCACATATGTCTTGTGAACTCTTCCACTTAGGCAATTTGACAGGGTCCTGCACACAAACATCTCCCCTGACCCTTTTTAGCTTGCCTTGCGAATTTTTTATCCAAATAATGGAGGGTGACCAAACAATTTAGGGCAGTTTAGGATAGGGTTGTGCAAAAAAAAAAAAAAAAAGAAATGTAATATAATCACATTAGGGAAGGGGGAATTTTAATGAGAAGATGAGAGAAGAGATTTCTTTGTGAGCCTTTAGAAAACTGTAGGACTTAAAACCCATATGCTGTTCGAACTATAGGGAACAAACTTACCTTGGGTGTAGTTATCATTCCTATATCCAATATGTAAAATTTTTCAGTATAGCACAAAGGCAACCAAAATAGTGCAGACTGAACAACAGGCACTGCAGAGAGCTTAGTCCTCCTGGGGCAGGGGTAAAGCCAAACCAAGGCCAGGCCTGAGGTCAGGAGAAGCTGAAGGTCAGATTGGATGGAACTTTGAGCAGTGTTAGCAGTGAAAGATGGGCTAGATGATCTTTAAAGATGCCTTCCAACCCAAATCATGCTATGATGATATGAAGATAGTACATATTTCTTAGAGTCTTGACACTTGGCATTTTTCAGGAGCTTCATTAGTCCAAGCACGGCAAGCAAATTGTTAGCAGCTGTGTGCTGCTGTGTTGTTGTTGTTGTTGTTGTTGTTGTTGTTGTTGTTGTTGTTGTTGTTGTTGTTGTTATTATTATTATTATTATTATTCACTGTAATAATTCTGTTAGCAAAGCCACAGAAAATAAGTATGTTAACTCAAGACTGTTTCTGTATGCACAAAAAAATGAGGCAGGAAGACCCAAAAATCATCTTTATTACCAACATAAGATGATTAAAAAAATAAAAAAGGACAACACTCCTCCCCTTCCTCCACCCGCCCCCATAAAAAAGTTCTATTTATTGTATTTTGTGCAGAGGTGAAGAAAGTCTGGACCCCAAGGAGGAGCCTAGGAAGGTTTCTCTCCTTGGTGGCTTCCTGGCTGGAGAAGGGCCACCCATTACCCCCACTAGGCTCAAGCCAATGACAGAACCTACCATAGCCCATTTTTTCTTTTGACAGGAAAGGGTCATGTGCAGAAAAAGACCACTGCCCACTCTTAAGAATGGGACCTATGTGATTAGAGAGTCTCTCTCCTGGCATAATAAATCATGCTTTCCTATGCTGTTCACTAATGCTGAATACTTCCAGTGTTCAATATTTCAAGTACTTCTGTTGGTCAAAGCCCATACTGATTTTCTGGAAGTAGTTTCATTCACATTATACTTGTACAAAAACATGATTTATTTTAAATGTCAGGAGTAAATTACAGTTTTACAGATTTTGTAGAAGGTTTTTCTTCCCAAGAAAATAGATTATTCTTCCCCCAGAATTACCAGGTTTCCTCAGGTCTTGGTTTTTCTTCTCTTGATTTAGAAAGCCACACAAATGAGTACACTAAATATTTATGAATATAATTTATGAGACCAGTTATTTTTTTCTTGCCAAAAGTAAGAAGTTGGCCTGTGTGTGGTCAGAAACTCTAACTATGACCAGACTGAAACCATGGAGGTGACTGCAACTTCATATTCAGTAAGAAAAATGGCTGAAAATTCCATATATGACATAGAAAATATATCCTAAATAATAAGGAAACATACATCATCTCTCGGCTGACCAGACTGTTAATTCAAAATAAAAGGCAATAAGGAAAGTTAAGCACAAGACATTCATCAGCAACATTACAAAGGGCATAAAAAGTGTATTATTTTCCTGCTTGAATTAATTTATTTTGCTTTTGTTTTATTTGTTTATTGGTTTCCTCATTGTCTTTAAACAAGTTGATTTGGGCTTCCATTCAAAAATTATAGAGAGTCTCTCCACTGGGTGTATGAGAAACTTCAAGACAAGATGCAACGCATCAACTTAACCTCCCAAAACTCTTCCAAAACAACCTCCTATTGCACTCAGGGAGCAAATCCTGCCTCCTCTGATGCTTGGCACAGCCTCTCAAATGTTGCCCAGATTTCTGAAAAATGAGAAGCACTAAGATTTTTGTCATTGCAGATCAAATGGTCCCAAATAGTAGTTTTCATTGATTAACATATCATCCCTCACAAGTTAAACCACCTTTTTCAGTAGGAAAAGAGAGCATAATCAGGAACAAATCATTGGTAGCTGTCCTTCACTATAGGAGAGGACATCAGATTAATATCCAAAAATTCCAAAAACAAAATTCTTAGATTTATCAAGTTAGAAGTCCTCCAAGCCAATACTTTGACATGAGTGCAACTAAGAAATATAGACATTTTTAAAACTAAGTGAAAGCCAAAATAAAATGTTTGCATTTGAATTTCAAAATAACAGTTCCCTAAAGTTTACTGTGCTGACTAGAGCTGAAGAGGCAGTGATAGGGATTGGGTTCTTTTGAGCAGCTGTTATCTCAGTCCCACTGGATGTGGAATGGGAGAAATGCATTCTGGCAACATGCAATCCTCCACACTTACTAAGCTTGCCTGTCTCTTGCGTTGGGGAGTTCCTTCTTTCTTGCCTCCAGTGTACAATTTACAATACAGTTCAGGTATTTATAGCTAGGTTGCTTTTCATGTTCCCCTCGGTGCCTATTTTACAAGATTTTGGAAAAGAGAAGCATATCCTATAAATTCAAAGTTTGAAATCCACTGGTACTTATCAAGTATCAGTTTGAGGATTCAGAAACTTTACTAGACAGCAGAATTCTCTGCCATCACCTATTGTAGCCCTAATAAAGTGAACTTTTCTGTTTTCATGGTGGTTAAAGAAGGCTGCTGATCAGAGATCTTCAGCTAATCTTGTGTTCTGTAGAAATGCAAAGAATTTTCGGAATGAGGAATGTGTTTGAAGCTCCCAAAGTAAAGAAAGATGTCTCTGGGCATTGAGCGCTTGCCCAGATGAACAAGGAACACCTTCAGATGTGTCTGGGATACTGTATGGATCCGTGGCTACTGTAAATGGATAAACTTCACAGGCCATTAGTTTTGCTCTTGTTAACCCACAGAATTAAACCCATGGGCATGCTCAGAGGGTTTATTTCAGATAAAATTTTCAATTTCAATCTGCTGCAAGATATTCCACTGACCCCTCATTCTACCTACAGGAGTCCAAATATTCCCGGGGTGGATACGTAATCGGTTATTTTATATGCAGCTTACCCTTAATGGAGATTCAATCAAACAACACAATCTTCATGAGCACCTTTCTTTACCACTGTGTTTGCCTTCGGAAGCATCTTGAGGCAGCGGATCCTCAATGGGTTTTATAAAGTGCTCATACCCAGTGCCTGACACTATAAGCCAAAAAAAGCACCCTGATTAGTTCCAAAAGAGAGAAGCTAATGCAGCACCATCTGTACTGGTTTTCAGATAAGGTACTTCCCACCTTTTCTTTTTATGGTTTGAGAAATTCCAGCCAACCTGGCATTTCTCAACCATGTATCATGACATCTGAATTTCTCAGTCACTTAAGAGTTTTCAGAACTGATGGGAATGGTGGTTGTTTTTTTAAACTAGATATTAACTTATTTTTACATCTACTCCAAGCCCAGTACAAGCTTTCACTTATAAGAGACCTAGTAAGTCTATCAACCCTGAGTAGTCCAAACTTTGAAAAGCAGTTCTCTAGGAAAATACCTGAGACAGAATTTGCAGTTTTATTTTAAAAGTCTCAGCCAAACATCTGAAAAGCTCCAACATAAGCAATTTTATGTTTACAACTATTTACATCTGATGTTTTCCCTTCCTTGGGCAAGTGTCAATTAAAATTTTATCTTTGTTTGATTTTTAATGGACCATATGCATTAGATCTGCTTCTGTAAAATATCATGAAGCTCCTAGACTACTGTCATCTTGCATATTTGATATTATATTTCTGTCAGGTGCCCTGCATTGTCATTCACATGCAGCAGTGATGGAGCAAATGGGTTCTGTGAAGCTTCATTGCCCTCTGGAATAGCAAAGGCAAGGAAAAGGGAAGAAAAATTTTCCTGTAATTGCTGTATCCCCCCATCCCTGGTGCTCTTTCAGAGCCAGCTACACCAAGTACCTGGGGCAGGCAGGTCTTCCCAGCTGAGGCAGAGCAGTCTATGCTGGTCCTCCAGACCACACATACACTTCCCCAGAAGTCAAAAAATGCCAACATCCACCCAAGCTGCAAAAGTGCCTGCCAAAGGTTTCTTTCACACAGGCGGACCAGAACCTGCAGAAGCCTTCAACTCCTGAGCTCAGTGAGCTCAGCCTTGAGTCTGAAGGACAACATTAGCAGACAGCACAGGTCATGAGTTTATGCCTGCTCAAACCCACATCTGTTCTTTGCCCAGTTCCAGAGCTCAACCCAAGGCTTTAGGAGATCTCTCAGCTCTGAAACACCAACAAGACCCACAAGCCACTCTCTGTACAGTTTAATATCATCTTTCACACAAAGATCTTAAACCAATTTTCTGGCAATAATTAAGCCTCATAAACTCCTGTGGGAGTTAAATAGAGGTTGTTATACACACTTTATACCAGAGCATACCTT
>NW_005054333.1:4039928-4073786 GCF_000277835.1 Geospiza fortis | reverse complement strand
CTGCAGTCAGAGTGAATATGCTGA
The DNA here is from genome assembly GCF_000277835.1 of Geospiza fortis. Classification (NCBI taxonomy): domain Eukaryota; kingdom Metazoa; phylum Chordata; class Aves; order Passeriformes; family Thraupidae; genus Geospiza; species Geospiza fortis. Next base: position 4,073,762 of record NW_005054333.1, on the reverse strand, counting down.
CATGCTGAAATGCTGCTTCGTGCAGGTAAGCCTCAGTTTAGTTTTCCACTAAAGCAACATATGGGAAAACATGCACTTAACTATGCCCAGTGTGATTTAAATATGTTGCATACTCAAGGGCATGCATGAAATAAGACATGTCAACCAGACTGTTTGTAAGACAGCCAATACGCTTGCAAGTAAGGTAGTCTCTGGACAAAATTATAGCATTCATTTTCAATATCATGAAAACTGATCGGTTCTGGTTTAGATTTTAGACACTGAGCAATGTTGGACTTTTTTTTAGCCTTTTAACTGACAGTTGTGTGAAAGGTACTTTGGTTTTCCCACTAGATCCCTTTAAAGCAGGCCATACACAGTCAGCTGAGGTGATGCTGTGCATTTTTATGGAGTTTATATAAGTTTAACCCCTGGATTAATATGCCTCTCTTCAGAGATTGGGCTGCTGGAGTCCTTTACTTATTCCTCCAAAACACAGGTGATAGTTTTGGCATTGCTGCAAGACAATCTGTCTACATTACTGAGCCTCCCATCCAGTCATGAAATGAAATGTTTTCTTTTTTTCCTTGAACACCACAAGAGTTGCTGAGGTTTCAGTTCTGACTACGATGAAACTCATAATTTTGTCACTGGCTTTACTAGGATCAGGACTTTCCCCAGACCAAAGGTATTCCATTGACAGTCAGTGGACCCTTGGGCATAAATGGACCACTTCTAAGTCAGCATACAAGAAGCTGATCTGTCATGCATAGTTTTTAATTCTCTCTGTGGACACCCTTGAAAACTATTACAGACCCATATTCTGAAAAACATTGAAAGCCATTTCCCTTAGCCACTGAGAAAGATAAGTCCAATAAAAAACTGAAGTCATGTCAGTACTGCTCAATTTGGGTCTTTATTGAGGTCTCCTGACAACAATAAAGGCCTGTTTCTTATACTCATGTCCAAACTGTGGTCCAGTCTGTGGGTGTCCCGACTTGATGGACATTTTGCCTCTATGTTTAACAGCACATATGTCACTTGTGTCTTGAACAGCCCAATCTCGGGGACAGGGTTGGACTTCATAACATCATCCTGGCCCCAATTTCTGCTTATGTTAAACCTTCAATTTTCTGCATTTGTCTTCATCTTAAAATGTCACAAGCCCACCACACAGCTGTGGGGGTCCTTATGGATTTTGTCAGCACTCAGATATGCAGGAAACTTCCTGCAATAGAATTAATAAGGTTTGAGTGCAAACTTGCCAGCTACCCAGGTTTTGCTTGATAAAGACAGTTTTGGGTTATTTTAGGCTTTCAGGAACTTGGCAACACCATAACTGCAGGACTAAGGCAGAAAAGAACCACATAGAAATCTTCATAGGAGAGAGGAACCCACAGAGCCATTTGAAAAATGCTCCCGCCACGACAGCTAAGGGCCCAAATACAACCATCTGCCTCTTTTTTCCCTTTCCTTTTTGCTACACTTCCTCTCCCAGATGTTTCTCATCATCTAAGGTAGCAATTCAGGCATTCGTGTAACTGATCCGAAGGTGTGCTGCATGTGATTAGCATCAAGTCACCAAAGAACAAAGAAATGCAATTAATCCCTGTTTAAATAAAAAACAGATTAGATAAGATTAAACATATTAGCAATGGGCAAACCTCAGATGGTTTGTAGACCAGCACTAGGCTGGAAAATCATTTGGGAATGCCAGCATAACCCAGATCCTATCCAAAGTTTCTGATAGCTCCATCCAAGAAAGCTTGAAAGCACCAGGAAAGCTCTCCTGTATGGTACATTGCACTTCCTGTGCTCCAATACAGTTGGAAAAAATCCCACTCTCATGGTATGTTGACTTCTGGCACCAACACCTCTGATTGTGGTCAGAACAAGAAAATATTCAGAGTAGAGTTGCCCACTTACAAAGTAGGGTTTAGTTGAAAGGACTTGTTATAGTTAAACAGATTTCAGGGTTGGTTTAGTTGTTTCATCTATTTTGTTATAGGCTGAATTTGTTTCTAGGTTTTATGGCAGAAAAATGACCACTGCCCTGCTATCCCATAGGTATTCATGATGTTGCATGTACCTCCAAATGAGCATGTTGAGCAACTCATCTTCACAAAAATAACTCACATCTGCTTATGGGGGTTAGGTTTTTGGTACTCTGATTTCAACAATATTTTTGTCAACATCTGAAACGGGAACATTTTGACCAACTCAGAGAAGTTATTGCACATAGTAGTTAGTCTTCCCTAGCAGCTTGCAGATCTTGCCTGATTTGCCACGAGGGCTGGACTTCAGCTCATCTCATCTCAATGCAGGATCTTCACCTCTGTTTTTAAAGTGATCCTGAAACCTAAGCTTTTAAGCAACATATCCTAAGATTTCTTATTTCATCAGAACCGATCTTCATTACCCTTGTTCACAAATTTCAACTATTTCTACACGTAGAATAGAATTACAGAATGAACTGTATATCAATCAGGAAAAAAATTATTCATTAAGAAAATTAATTTTAAAGGTCTTTCTGGGAAGATAGGTGGATGACTGGACAGACTCTTAGGAAACTTCTTTGAGGAACTATATTTAGTGTAATATTTCCCTGAAACAAGTATCTTCTGAAGTTTTCTTTTACATCCAGTCCAGTGAAAGCAAAAAGTGGGGAACACAAATGCTGTCACTGGAAAGAAAAAAAAAATCACTCAATATCAGAATCATGAACTGTATTCAGAATTTTCCATGTAAGAATGGTCACTCCAGAGAACAAATTTATAGTAAAATGACAGGCAGAGACTGTTGGGGATTATAAGCATACACATTCATTACAGTGTAGTTGTTTCCCATTTCCATGACTATTTTCACAGTCTTTAGTTTGAAGAAGTGAGATCAGAGACAGCCTGGGCCTCTCCTGTTGGACTGGTCCAGCTAACCTCTGGAAAGCAGCCATTCAGTACACACCATAATTTGCTCTCAGTCTGAACTGGAGCCTCCATTAAATCAAACATACAGGGCCAGATTCTCAGCCAGTGTAAAGTAAAGTAGCTCCACAGAGGGCAACTTATGGCAGCTAAGGTCTGATGGATGGTGTTAAGTGTGCTGGTAAAGCTTCAGCCATCGGGCAAGAATGATTTCTCACCTGTTCCCCAAACATTTATTATTCATGGCTGGATTTCAACTCCTTTCCTCACGGTGACTAGCACCCTCCTTGAGAAGGAGCCTTACTGAGTTCTCAGGTATACATGGAAAATTTAAAAAGGGCTCAACAGGAAGGGAGCAGGATCTTCAGTGCTAGAAAATTAAATGCCTCAGGGGTCTCAAACCCTACCCCTTTTACAAACTAAACAAAAATCCCTCTCTTGCCTTAAACCTGCCTTCAGAAACTTTTAAAAATATGGTTTGTCAAACATTTTGGATTTTATTTCTAATGAAATGCTAATAAAAATGTGAAACGATAATTTATTTTGTGGTGCTGTGCTCAAAGAGTGAGAATACTTAGTAGCTGTGTGTTCAAGATGAATTGCTGGGAAACGCTTTTAAAATCTGTCCTGTCTTTTACCTGTTTAGATTTATACCACCTCAGATGTTAACAGCCCTTAGGTGGCTCCTTAATGCCAAATGTAAATACAAAAACAAGAAGAAAATGTTCCTCATGCATTCATATATATCTTTCTTGGCAAAAGGCCACTTCTGTCACTCAGAGCTCAGACTATTCTTCTTTTAATTTGGCATCAATTTCTTGGCTGCTTTTAATAGTATTATTTGTGTTGGAGGTAAGCCAGACAACACACTTTTCTAACCAATTTGTCCAATAAAATGGATTATTTTGTTAGTTAATCTGTCACTTCTTGAAAAGAGAAATCTTTAATACCATTTGTACAAATATTCTTGGTTTATGTCTTACACTTTCTTGCTGCCCTGCATCAATACCAAAGCTTCTACAAGAGCTAATTAAGTTTTGATACATTCACAGAAAAATGACTGTTCAGCCTTGATCAGAATCTTCATTTTGACACCTCTTTTTTTTTTTTTTTTCAGAGATTATAAATAGAGATTTTGTCAACTCTGGGAGGATTACTTTCCTTGTTTTACTCCTACAGTCTTTTGCCTATGCAGCACATCAGCTTTTTCTGAGCAAAAATGGAAGAAGACACAGTAAAATTAACAAAGCAGGCTTCCCTTCCCACTATGGAGCAGTGCCATCATCAAAGCCATCAGCTCACCCCTCCTGGCCCTCATCAAAGCCTGAGCTGGCTTGATGAAGGCTGGCTCCAGACGAGGCACACGTGGCTAAGCAGCCCATGCATGTGTAGGTTTGGTGAACTGGAACATTAAACAAGACTAAATGTCTGAACACACCCTGCAGATTTTCTTCCCTGAACTGTTTTTCCATCTTTGCACATCTATCAGTTTTCTGAGGTTTAAGAGCTCACGTCTGAGACTGTGACTGCTCTGTCTAAAGATGTTAAAAATGGCCAGCATGTTCAGCATGTTCTGCAGATGGCCTGGCAGATGAGCAGATGAACAGGCTGCTGTACCACCTTCTCTTAAAGAGGAGCTGGAGAACACAGAGCAGAGAACAAAACATGCAAATCTTCATAACAATGTCTGATAAAAATGGTCATACACAAAAATCAGATCTATAAAATATGTTATATTTTAAGAACAATCCTGAAAGGATTAAAAAAAAACATGGAAAAAAAATTCCACACATTACTTAACAATTCATTGTTTCCTGTGCTGGACTGCAAATAAACAGACGGATATTGTGTGAAAAACACTGCATGTTCACTGACAGTCTGGTTTTACCTTTAATGCAGCCTAAATCAGAAGCAGAGTAAGCAGGACTGCAAGGAGGCATTGAACATAAACTGTTTGGCCCCAGAAACTGCACCTCCAGCAAGGCAAGCATAAGTACCTGCTGCCTCCTTCCCATATGGATCCAGGTAGTTAAATGCCTGTCTGCAGTCTCTTTGGGTCTGGAATATCTTCTGAGTGGAAGGTAGGCACCTTGTTGGAGCCCATGTTAATTAATTTTCTTTTCTTTAACTGTAACCATGTGCATGCCAATACACTGGTTTGGCCAGCATGCCCTGCTCTGGGTTGAGCCCACAGCCCAGCGTGTGACAGTGTGACAGGGCTCAGCCTGCCTGGCCACTGTCCTTGGGCACACAGAGGAGCTGCCAGCAGCTGCCTGCTACCCACACATGCCTCTGGGCAGAAGGGCAGTGCAGGATGGGAAGGTACCAATGCACAGACCTAATGTGCTTTGACAGTGCCCACAGCAGCTGTGGCACAGTGACAGCAACACCAAGCCCTACTCCAGAGCAGCCAAGTCAGCATCGTGCCATGCCCAGCTGATGTTCCCCCAAAAACCTCTCTGCTGGAGAGCTGCTCCTCCTTTGGAACTGCAAGGATCCCTCAGAGCAGGCTATTCAACTTGGCCTGATGGATATTTAAACCAAAGGCTATTTGCTGTCATGTTTAGGAGTATAAATGCTGACAATTTATATCTGACATCTCTTAACTCAGAGAACAGCTTTATATAAACACATTTGGTGTCTTCTGGTTTCTTTCTCAACCAAACCCTTTAGAAAGTGTACATGCACTTCATAATGATGTGAGCAACATTTTCCTACTGGTGAGTAGTGGAGAAGTGCTTGGCATAGCATTTATTCCAGCTTGAATCTCTGCATTCAAATCTCCTCTGCAGAGCAGGGCTGAAGCCTGGGCTTTGTACTTGCTGTTCCTGCAGTCCAGAGGAGAAGGTTGTTTATGAGCACCAAGTCCTTGCGCCTGGCCTCCTCCACTGCCAGCCCCATCCCAGCACAGCTCTGCAGCCTTACTGGAAGAGATCCTCCGCACTCTGAATTCCTTGGAAAGCATTCCCTGTTTAACAAAACCCAAACATTTTATTAGAGACACTCAAATGGAGGCTCTGCATTTTTTAATGCAAAGCATTAGCCATTTGTGGCCAAACAGTGCAATCCTTACAGCATGCGGCATTGTGAGAAGTCCCACAGGGAATGCTCTGTGTTATACATGAGGAAGACCAAGGTCCCAGGCTGTGCTATGCATAGCTTTGGTCATCTGTCCATTTCCAAACAGGCTGGGTTTTGCTTCACCATTCCCCATGAACCTTCTCACTAGAAAACATTCTTACCTGATGACTTGAAATAACAGCTGACTGAGCTTCTTTTAAAGCTGTCAGGGGGACCTCTGTTTCTGAAAGATATACAGATACATAATAAAATCAACACAAAACAAAACAAAAAATCTGTAAGCATTTTGTTAGAATTGGAGGCTTAGCTGTTTTCTAACCTGTAAATAAACTACAGAAGCCATTCCTTTGAAAATCCTCATGTTTTCTACACAATGTGCACTTTATGCACATTTATGTGCTTACACTGCAGACACTTCAAATGCCCCAGAAAGGAAAAAATAGCATCAAGAAGCAGAGATTTTGGCTGAACCCGAAGTCTTTGCACACACATATAGGCATTGTAACTAGATTCATCCAAAAACATTTTCAAAGCAAGGACCAAGTTTTCAAAATGCCTAGTAGTCAGCTTTAAACATGGAAAAGTAGCTCTCAAGACAAGCCATCTCAAACTACCTATTTACTGGATAGGAGTAGAGCCTGCTGTAGGGAGGGAAGGTAGAAACAAGTAGCCTGAAGAAAGCCCTGCAGCCTGAGTAACCTGCCCAAGAACAAGAGATGCATTCCTTGTAAGGAATGGCCCTGGAGCTTGTGTCACTTCACACAAGCTTCAGGTAGCCAAACACGCTATGGAACCATGACACAGAACTCAAATTGCAGCTAGTGGGAGGATTTATCTGTTTTGCTGAGTGGTTTCTATTGGGCTTTGAGGGCCTAAGCGATTGTCCTGAGCCTGACAATAGGCTTGTGGACAAAGGGCTGCAAACCTCAACAGGATCACCAGCCTGACAACAGCCCAGACTATCACCGTCATAAAAAAAAGCTGCTGTTACCACTGCTGGTGGTAACAGGCCCACATAAATTTTGAAATTAATCCCTTGGAAATAGACAGGTCCTTCCCAATCAGGGAATTCTCAAGGATACAAAAATACAAAGTTTTAGCTCTTTTAAGTCTATACCTGCCACAGCAATACCTGAGCACTGGAAGGGGATTGACTCTAATTGGTGTACTAGCACTTCTTCTCAAGCCTGAAAATCAAACACTGGTGTTGCATCATAACAAGCATCAGCTTTGCCATCTTCACCTTGCCAGGTGCTCCCTCAGTTTTGCTGTTTTATCTGCACTGACCAAGACCCCACAGCCAGGCTTCTGGGCACCACTTCCCACCTCAGCCCTGCTCAGGGGCATCCTCACTCCATCCAGGACCTGCCCAAAACCGCTGCTGGCTGCACTCTGACAGATCAGCTCGGAGGTGCCCGGGCATCCTTGCTTTAAGCCCTATTTCTGCCCTCTTCTTCCCAACTGCTTCACAGATGCTGAAGCCTTAATCCCTCTCCCCCTTGCAGAGTTTTAAGCCCTAATAACAAAGGAAGGATGTCAATCTGTGCTCTGTGCTCATAAAACCCCTTTGGGTTTTATCAACCCACGGGCCCACATCTACACTCCCTGTATTTCTCATGTACCCAAATGAGGGTATGGAACTGTATTAGTGCAATACAACATGGAACAGCCTGACTGATACAAATCTGATAACTGGGGGAGGAATGTAGTGTGAAAGATACATTTCTGAACATAATACTCAACAGAAAAATATATTCCAAGAGAAATCTGCAGAGCTTCTCAGGCAACGTCAGCTGTACCAATACCAAGGGTGTACATACCCATACCCAAGGGTGAACACTGCTGGTGTGGGGTTTTTCTTGTATTTAGGGAAAGCCTTAAAAATCACTCCTAAACAGGCAGAGGTTTATACACTCATGTAGGCATGGCTGCAGCAAAGTTGTGTCAGACACACAGATAAACCCATCTCACTTTCTGAAAACTGTTGCAGTAAGCAAGAAAGAACTAAATGTGTGCTGCAAGCAGAGCTAAATGGAAATGCTCCAGGTTCTGAGTCTTTCTCCAACCTTTGAAACCACTAAGATAAAGTAGGTTAAAATAAATTTTAAAAATAAAATAAACAAAATAAAAATAAAATAAAATAAAATAAATTTTAGGTGAACATTCCACAACTAAGTTCAAGAGAAAAGCACACATGGCACAGTGTTCCAGCTTGGAGGTCTGTATCCTCACATAATACTAAATATCGTTAGCATTAAGTATTTCTAATTTATTATCATTTGCAAGCATCTGGACAACCTGGCAAGTGTGGCAGGGCTGGGGCTTGAATCACAGGCTAATAAAATCTGCAGTGAAACCTGTAAACCAAGCACAGGAAGATGGGGGCATTGGCTAGTGTGTGTCACTGATGTGTTAGCTTCAGTCCCCGCTGTCCCCAGTGTGGAGGTGCAGGGGTGGAGCAGCCCAGGCCTGGCAAGCCACCCTCAAAGGAGCTTCCTCAGAGACCTTTACACAGACATGGATGTAGAGCTGCACAGAGGGAGGTGTCAGCAAGCCACAGCAGTGGAACAACTTCCAACCTTCCTGCTCTGTCTCCAAGGACACACCTCCGTCTGCCTCAGCATCTTGGCTGTCTCTTGGCTGTGGAGGGGCCCAGCAGTTTTGCTTCTCTGATGCTGTGCCCTGGCTTCGGCGTCTTTGCATTTTGTTGCTCTTCCAGTGAATTCCAAAAAAAACCCTGAGCTGCATTTGGCAGTCCTGAATAGGGCAGGTGTTCATAGTGAGAAAATTGTTTTCCAAAGCAAGCCAAACTCTAACTTTTGACATGGGATTACAAGTCTGAACTAGAGAAGACTGAGCACATACCTGAACCATCAGTATCATATGTTGCTCTGACCTAAAACAGTCCGAAGTCCATCTTCTCTCTGCATGGGCAACAGAATTTTTATGAAACACCCTGACACCTCTTGATTCCTAAATTTAGGTGTTTTTTGTACTAGCTACCTCCTGCCAGCAGTCATTAAAATCCTTGCCCAGTCCCTGGATGTCCACAGCACTGCCTGAGTCACTCTGCTCATGTGTTGGCTGCTGTGACAGCTCAGCAGCACTCAGCTGGGAAGAAGAAGCACCTTCATCTTGTCTGTTCACAGGGAAGAAAGTTACACCCCCTCCACTTTCCTAGAAGACCAGAATGGAAAGAAAAATAGGAGAAGAAAAAGAAAGAAAAGAAAGAAAAGAAAGAAAAGAAAGAAAAGAAAAAGAAAAAAAGAAAGAAAGAAAAAAGAAAGAAAAAAGAAAGAAAAAAGAAAGAAAAGAAAGAAAGCAGCACCTAAACTTTTAGTGACCTTCCACAAATGTGTCTCAAAAGGCTGATTTTTACCTTCCTTTCAAATCTCTTCTTCCTTCCTGCCTTCCCTGCCTGCGTGTCTTCCTTCACTTAGCTTTCATTCTTTCATTTTTCCACTCCACTTCTCTTTCTTCCATAATTTTTTCCTCCGCTGTCTTGTATTGAAAACCAGAGGCAAAAAAAATAAAAAGAAAAATATAAATTTACCAAGTTGAAGGAAAGGTGGGTGTAAATCCCAAATTGCTTTGTTAGTATTTATGAAAACTGACATTTGAAAAAACAATTAAATGTCTTTTCTGTTTTAAATAATCTGTATCAATTTCATCTATTTTCTAAATCTACAGAAATTATGCTTTTTTGGAAGAAGCTGATTTATTCAAACTCCAGCTCCAAGAAGCTTATACAGCATCTCCCTCTTCTTACAAAGGTTTAAAGACAATAGATCTGGATAAATCGTGACACTAATAAATTGTCTGCAATTTACTTAGGAAAGATTTGTGTTCAGTGGTTTGATAATTTTTAAGGACTCTGATACAAGATTGACCTGATTTGTGGGAAAATCAGACAGTTTTGGCCCTGGGCACCAGAGTACTCCTTTCAAGGTGAAAAGCTAATAAAAGAGCTGGTGCAATTCACATTATGTACACAGGGTGAGGGTGGCATTGGATATTTCACCCATACAGGCAAAAAGGGACTAACTTGGTTCTGTACAGATATGAAAAGTTTTTCATTTTTTAACTGATTTTTAATACTTAAAAAAAGACTTTAAATTACTTTAGACTCTTATTCTAAAACTTGCTGAAGAGGATATTAAAGAACAATTAAAAAAAAGAAACAAGAAAAAAAAAAAGGAGGGGAAAAGGGGGTGGTTTCAGTTGTTTTAGAAGGAAAAGTCATGTTTCTTGACTTTCCTGAGGAATTAATTTGAGACTTCTGGTTTCCAGACAGCAGTGTTAGCATAGAGCCTAGCTTTGCCCAACATCTCATGAGCAAAACATCATGAGTTGCCCCAGCAGAGGCAGTAAATGTTGCTCTTCTCTACCTGGTGCAGTAAATGTTGCTCTTCTCTCAACCCCAGAAAGCATAAAAGATCACCAAACCTTTTTTGGCAGTGTCATGCCTCAGCCACATGAACTTTCAGGGTTAAACAAGACATGGAAAGGGAAATTTGCAAGTAGTTTTCTCACTGTTTCGGTAGCTGGGTGAGGCCTATTGGCTGTTTAAGGCAGAAATACAATAACCTAGAAGCTCTGGGACTGTGAGGAAGAAAAGCCTTCCTGGCACATAGTGAGCAAATGTGAGAGACAGAAAGGATTAATTGCAAGGGGAAAAATATACCATGAAGAGGCATGACCAAAATTATAAAAGTTGATGAGTAAGGGCATGAAGTAACTAGCTTTCATTTAAACCCATGGTTTAAGAAAGAGGCTATAATCTGCTGGAAGTGGCATCATTTCAATGGCAGTGTAAAACCAGAATCAGGATTACCTACTCTCACTAAACATCCACTGGCCCTTTTTAACATCCATTCCGGCCTTAGGGATCTTTATCCAGGCATGCTGGTCAAACTCCAGTTTAGGTCTCCATATGCTACTTTCCTATAATATGCCACTTTCCCACAATTCACCCCATCCTTTCACTTAAAGCACTTATTCCTAAAAATATTGTGATGTAACCACTGTGCCAGCACACAACCTCGAATCAGTATCAAATGATAAACAAAAAACCTGCTGTACACTCTGGCCCTGTACACACCTCTCTCAGTAGGGACCCATCCAGACACTTACATGCATACAAATTATTTTAGATTATCAAAGGTGCCATCTCAAGCACAATACCCCCTGTGTATGCATCTACACTTAGAGTCATTCATATCACATAGATATAGCAAGATGCCATGAAAGCCGAGCATAAAAAGAGCTACCCAAGTGCTGCCATCACAGCCCTGATCAAGGTAAGCCTACAGCTGGGGAAGGGGACAAAGTATAAAAGAAGATACTAGGAGGAAAGACACCTCACTTTGCCTTGCATAGGGCTGAGGCTGAAATGGCCTTGAGTAGTCATTACCCAGTAGTTCAAGCTGATTTGTTCTGCCTGTGAGTTTTGATTTGGAAATGCAGCAAGCCTGAGGAAAAGGATATGAAATGACCTGTAGCTGGGACTTATATTTTTCCTTCCCCAATGGATGTGCCTGCATACCTGCTTGCAGTGTAATAGTGCAATAAATTGAGTGCATATCTATATCCACAAAGGGTCAAACTCTGCTCAGAATTACACGCGTGTAAATCCTCAGTAACTCCACTGGCCTCACCGGAGTTATTTGGCACAGATTTACACTTATGTAACTGAGAGCTGGTTTTAAGCTACAGTATGAAAAGTGTTTCACCTTCAGGGTAAAAAAATGCTACTAATGTCAGTTGTTGTTATATTTAAAATAACCAGAAGGAATTTCACCTGGATGGGATCCATCCACAATCCATGACATTTGCATGAACCTTTTCCCCTTATTTCTGGTGTGCATGGATACATGTCAAATTTTAATTCACAGCGCATCCATGCCTTTTGTTTTGGAGGGACTATTATGCCTTAGATCAATCATCAGGAAAAGGTGTCTATATTGATAACACATTTGCCTCTGAGATGCTACAGGATGTTCTAAGCCAGATTTCCTTTGAAGCCAGGCACCACTTTTATTATCAAAGCATGAAAAATAGCTCGCATCCATGACATCCAAATGTAGCCAGCACACAGCGCTGAGGGCCAAAATGAGACTCCAGTTACATCACGTAAACCCAGAGGAGTTGAAGGCGCTTTTGCTCCCATTCCTGGGATGCAGCTGTCCTTCCTCAGCAGGGTCCTGTGCCCCTGGGGCTGCCCAGAGGCAGTGCAGGACCCGTGTGACACAGCCGTGTCACCCTCTGGGCACAGGGCAGGCGGGCAGGCTCTGACCCACGGGCACACAGCCAAGGAGGCTGAGAGGGTCGAAAACTGCAGGCTGTCAATTGTGACCTTTTGTATTCGTCAATCCCAAACTGAGTTGAATTCCTTTAAAGTATCTGAGCCACCAGTGATGATATCAGAGGCATTCTGGCACTAGGGATTCGAGGACTCATTTTCCTGAGCTCTCCCCGCTTCGTTCTGGCTCCGTGCTGGAGTACAGAGGGAATGGTTTGACACTCCTTCCTGCCAAACAGCTAAATTTCATTAAGACACAACACAAAGGTATGTGAGTTTGCTTTGTAACCCTATTAGAGCTTACAGACCAGTTAGTTAGAAATACAAACTTTGTTCTTTGAATAACCTCAGCTTGAACTGAGTCCTGGAAGGACTATCTTTGAGTTAAGGTAATACAAAGCAATAAAGCTTCCTGAGAACAGAAGACTGCCAAAGTTTAAGTGGTATATTTTATGATCTGGATTATTGTCCATTGGGGAGCTCAGATGAAAACACAGACTCATTTCATTTAGGTCTCTAGTTGTGATTTGAACCATGATCCAAATTTCCAATAAAAATACTCGAAAAGCAAAGCTAGTGCTTTATCCACTGCATACCAAGACTTGCTGGCCCTTTTCTAAAAAATCACAGTAATCCAAGGTCAAATAATACATGTGCAATGGCTAAAACACTCCACAGAATTTCAGCTTCCACCATTTTTTCCTTTTCAGTAGTGCAAACCACATGCAAAAGGATGTACATTGGGGTACATCAGATGTGATAGCAACAATTACGCAAATCATCTGCAACAATATGAACAAGAAGAAAAACATCTCTATAGAAAGGCAGCGTTTCTACAGACGATTTTGTGCAATACATGTTCACTATTTCTTAGACTCATTGTGAAAAGCAGTTGGTAGCTTGACCATGTTCTATTCTGTCAGATGAGGAACAGAAGTACATGTGCACAGACATGCACCAAGCATATCTGTGTCTGCATCTCGGGAACATAATCATATTAACAAGTCATCAAAATTATGTTTATTGTTTTCTTCTCAAGGGAATGAGATTCAAATGGTTTCTTTGAGCAGCATGGGAGCAAAAAAAATCTCTAAATAAATCTCTAAATAAAATTGACTACAACCAGCTACATTCTCTCATGCAAGATGACAAATGGGCTGACTTTTCTGAAAGGTCATTAGTCAAACTCAATTTTAAAATATTCAATTCAGGGGGAAAATCTCTAGATGAAAGCTAAAGTTCTACAGAGAACCCAAGGAAAAAAACTCTACCAACATGTTTTTTGTTACTTATCCCTATTAAAAACCTTTAACTGTGGGCTACATTCAAGTCAGGAGATGACAACTATTCTTTCCTTTGACAAGTCAAATGAATTTAAGTCTGTCCTTACACTTAGACAACATAGAAAAGCAGCAGAACACATACATTGTTCTAATGGATAATCAGAGGTAGCTTGAAATACAGAAATACTCAGAAATACAGCGCAGAAGTCCACAGAATGGAGAAGCAGCAGTTCCTTGTCTCAACACAGCACCTTACAATGCAATAGAGAGAAGAACGGCGCTCCCATATTTTTTTTTTATTTCTACCAAAATGTTAATGACTTGGATTGGTCAGAGCTTACAGGTCCTGCACTGCTTTTATGGTCATTATCCATTAGTGGCAACCAGTAAAAAATGTTTCCTGAGAAAGCAAAATGTTTCAAAAATGTTCTCATTCCATTTCAAGCAGAAGATTACTTCAACTGTTCTCCCTCTTTGCATGTTTGCAAGCAATGTTGTGTTGGAACTCTGATCCAGACACTCTCCCAGAATCCCAATATCTCAGATTCAGTGTCCAGCTTGAGGACATCCTCAGTGATTTGTATGAAGTGGAATTGCCTGCACAGGAGAAACCAGGAAATACTCTTTCCTCCACTGCTGATTTATGGGATCCCACACCTCTCTAAAGTGCCAGAAAAGCCCTCTGGATTACGGAGTACTCTGGATTTCCCTCCCTCTCATGTTTTGCCCTGAAATTCAGGTCTGAATGTGAAGTCTCTCTGTGACAGCTGTTCCAAAGCAGGGACATATTTGCAAATCATCACTGTCTGTCCCAAAATGCACTTTGTCAGAAAAATACAAGACTTCCTGTGTCTGAGATTTGTTACCCAACAGTTACTGTTTTGTTTTCCTGTCATGACTGGAAAACTGGCCCCTGATAAACAGTGATAAATACAAAGTAAAAAAAGATACTATGCTAATGGAAGTTTTAACTAAACAGAATTTGTGCATCTATATTACATCATGAAATCTATAGCCCACAGAGCAAATGCCCTGACATCTCCATCAACAATTGGTTTGATATCAAAAATGAGAAAGAATTTGACTCAGCAATATCAGAATTCTCACAGCATTTTACCTAAAGATTGTCTAGATTGTCTACGATCTATTCTTCAGCTAATACTCCTGACTACATGCATAGCTCCAACAGAATGGGAACATAAAAGGGCTTTAAGTCTGAGCCTTTGGATTGGCCCTCATCTTTGAATCACTCTCACTACTGCCCTGGATTAATAAGAATTAAATTAGTTCATTATACCAAAAATCAAAGGAGATTATTTTGCATAGGACATAGGTGTCATCAAGTGAAAAAAAATGCACTTGCACGTTTTGAATATGAGCTGCATTATTTCAATGTGACTACTTTTTGTCAAGATTTTTGGCCACTGGTTCTGCATGAATACAGAAAATCATTATTCATAATTTGTACTTTTCATTCTCCCATCTCTGTTACTTAAGTAAGAAGGCAAAGCCATGCTATGTGGCCCATCATAAGTAATAAATAAAGTTAATGAGAAAACCTCTTGTCTGAAAATTATTGATTCAAATTTTATGGCAAAAACTTTTAAATGTTGAATACAGCCATGCCTGATAGGACTGGTCGGTTCACAGATTATTCTCTCAAGCTGCCCACTTTTATTAAAATATGTATGACTAACAATTTTTCTATAAAAATATATTAAAACTGCCAGATTTATAAAAGTCAGACAAATCCTCCATTTTTCTTTTCACGAACTCTCTAAATCCCCTTGCGGAAGATCCCAGACCTCAGCTGCATTCCTCAAGGATTTACAGGGCACCAGAGGAGCAGCAATCTGCTGCAAATGAATATGTGCTTTCAAAAGTACACGGAGGCTTTTCCAGCTTTCCACGTCCTTCCCTCAGGTTAATCTTCCTGAAGGCACTGGGTATATTTGCAAGGGCAGCTTTAATCACTGTTCCACTCTGCCCCTTCACAGCACATCCTTTGTGTCTTGTTGATGGGAATAACTGCCCTGCAACCAGAGGTGAAAGGAACAGTGGCTGGAATATTGGAGGGAACCCACGAAATCAGGGAGAAACCCCCACACATACTTGACAAGATTTACTCCTCTTGCAATAATTTGAGCTGGGACTGTGGATCACATTCTGATCTCAGTTACTGTGGTCTCAATCTGAATTACCAGCACTGATTTCAGCAGAGCCTCCCAGGATTTAAGGCCTGATCCAAAGATGGCCACTGATTTGTGCTGATTGTGTTCCAGCATAAGAATTTATCCTAGAAAAAGTTAACAATGGTTTTATTACTGCATTAGGAAATGCTTTGTACTAACATGCATGACACTTAACAAGGTTTACTATTTTCACTTTTCTGCTTGTTTGGTCCATGTTTATGCCCTGTTCTAATTCTAATTACAAATACAGATAAACAAATTGTATTCACCCTATCTGCTATTTTCCTTTCATTTGCTGTAATATTTGTAAGATATAAACAAAAAGAAAACTGCTATACAAAAAGAAAGAAAAAATTCTACGGCACAAATGCATCACTACAGAATGAACACCGGACAAAAATTATTTTTCTTTCTTCTTTTCATTTCACCCTGTGTTTCATCTGGAATAAGTTATTCTTCATATTGCATGCAATGTATTTTTTTAATTTTCTGGTCAGGAATGAAAATGGCTTCAGATGTGAATGCTGAGGAAAAAAGTATGGTTAATGTGTTGTCAAGATTTGCCATGCTAAGTGAAAATGACGGTGTTGCTGTACACAAATTTTTAGTTGAATATTTACATAGATACCAGGGTAAGCTGGTTCAGGATGACAAGATCCACCTGTTTTTCTAATATCTCAGTATGAATTAGATTAGCAGGATATGATTTATTTGGGTCAACAGGAAAAGATCTTCTCAGTTGTCTTGGAGATTTGAAAAATTAAAAAAGCCACTGCTGTATTTTGCTCTACAGGTTCTGAAGAAATCTCCACACTCCTCTGAAACAATGTTTTAAAAAGGAAAAAGCTGCAAGAATCTTTCTTGCTCTTCCCTCTTCTGTCTCTCAACGTGAGTTGTCTCCAGTAGCACTGACAGCCAAAAGAAAAGATGATCAAATATTTTTCTTGAGAGAAAATTTTGACAAGCACAAGGGGAAAAAAAATAGGTCAGTTTTTTTTTCCTTTTAAAAATTAGGAAATCAATAATATTAATTTTAAAAACCCCAAACAACAATAAAATACAGCAGCTGTTTACTTTCAAAAAAAATTTTGCTTCTCACACAAAACTCAGTTTTGACTGAGTTTTTCTTCTCTTTCTTGACAAAAATGTTGAAACTCTCCCAAAAGAAGGAAGCTTTCAGAGATGATGTCAAAACCAAGTTTCCTGGTGAAAACCAGTTTTATAAAAATGCCAGTGAGGCTGTAGGCAGAGCGAGCGGGGAGGAAGGGTGAGGAAGCAGCAACATTGGGTGCCTGTGTTTTTCTGGAAGGGCAGTGCAGGGCACAGCAGGGACAGGCTGAGCTGCTCAGCCCTTTCCTGCACTGCCTGCGCATCAGCTGCTCCAGCTGTGCTCTCCCCACTGCCCCTGCTAATGCTGGGACCCCAGCCTGGCTTCAGGAACACTGACTGGGAGCTCTTGCCTTGTCTGGCAGCCTTGGCAAGAGGTTTGCAAGAGCTTAAGGTGGCAATTTTGGGGCAATCCATCAGGGAGTATTAGCAGCAGAGCACTAGATGTCAGCACAGGAAAACTAGGCCATGCTGGTGCTAGGGGAAGATCCGGCAGTGTGGAAGATATGGAGAACACAGCACCAGTGATGAACACAAATATACAGACCAGGAATAAGAGTGAGGAGATATGGGGAGGGCACAGGTATTTCCACTTTTTTTGACCATATACCCTGCACTTGATATTAGGTGATATTTGGGATGGGAGGGACAGGGAGCAGAAGAGCTCACTCCTTCAGTTCCCTCATATGACAGAGCTCAGACACATAAATATGGCAAACATTATGCTTCTGAATGATCAAATAAATAAATAAATAGAAAATTTCTTGCATGGTTTGGCCAGGCATAGATTGGACTCCCCCCAATCAAAACAGACCTCCCTCTCCCCCCAAAATATCCGGGAAAATGAAGCACTTTTAAAGCCCCACATACTGAGTACACCTTTCTTATGTTACAGGCTGCTGCCTTTTTCCACCCAACACATGGTAAGGATTATATTTAAATAAAGATTTAACACTCATAAATGGTTTCTTTTAATATTGCTGTAAAGTAATGGATCTTTTATGGGCAAATTTAAATGTCATTCCCCAATGTACAGCTGCGCCAAACAGTATGGGACCATTTTATGCAGCCATAACCAAGGAGGCTCCTTGGCCAGCAGTGCCTGTGGGCAGAGTGTGGATTTTATTAGCCAATATGAGCTGATGACCCGTGAGCAGAGTCAGTTTTTGCATCTTGTAAAGTCAACCATTGTAAAGGTACCACCACATGAGGACAGTGAGCGGCTTCCAGCCCGGAACAGCTGAGCACAGCCTCCTGTCTTGGACAGCAGCAGATCCTTTTCAGCCTGTAAAGTGTTTTCCCAACACCACTACCTGTTCAGGCTTCACCTCTCCTGGCAGGGATGCTGCTGGGCTGGCTTTGCACACATTGCTGAGGAGCTGGTGTCAAACCCTCTCTTTTCTGATCACCACCTCTCCAAACATCTGGCCAGCTGAGCCAGCATTGGATTCCTTGTGGTCCCAGGCAGAAATTCAGATTTTTCCCTCCCATCCCCACACAGGAGGGCTTGCATTGCTGCTTAATGCAGCCTTCAGCTGCTGGCATATGCAACAGAACACCAGGCTGTTTCAGATTAAAACTGAGTCGAGTTCCCAGCCCAAAGTATTACATGGCACAGATAGTCACAGCTCTTTCCAGCCTCACAAGATGAAGCATTTGGTGACTTTTCAGAACTCAACATGGACTTTTTTCCAGAATTTGTTGCCGGACTGGGTGATTACTGCCCAGTTTTAAAACATTCTTGACTTAAAAAAAAAGTAGGATTATTTTGATGCCTTGTTTTTGCAATACTATATTCCTTGCAGAGGTGAAGAAACTGTCACTCTAGATATAACTATCCATGGAAAATTACAGACTAGACTGGAATGGGCCTAATTGTCTTAAAACAATGGTCACTCCCCTTGCAAAATGTTCTGTCATGTTTCTGCTGCCAGAAGACCTCATCCCAAAGACATCTAAGTAATTATATATGCATTTTCCTGACATTATTTCCTTCCTCTTTTTAAAAGAATCTTTGTTTTGGATGTTTATAATAAGTAAAATACTTAACAAAATACCTCATTTAAAAAGCCTCATACCCACTCCTAGCCACTGGAGATTCTCTCATGCTCTCTACATTCCAAAGTAGGCAAGCTCCTGCCAAAAAAACCCTGGCAGATCAATCCTCCCAGTGGAATGAGGGATCAGAAAATGTTATCCAAACCCTGCTGCAGAGCAGCCACTTGATAGGGCTCATTGCCATCCATGCTGCATATGAAAAGAAACCTGTTATTTATTTCAGTCAGCTTCTCACCAGCCCAGTAAAAAGCATCCCAAACTGCTTTTGGATCTTGATTCAGCAAATCATCTCAGCACATTTCAGAAGAGATGTGACCATGAAATATTTTGGCCTCATCAAAGATGCACACTCACATTGTTTGTTGTGCACCTTACACCAGCATGGGAGATGGCCAGGCAGAAATTTCCAGAGATACCTGTCTAGGGACAAGGAATGCCATTTTCAAGGGCATTTCTGTGCCAGGCAGAGAGACCAAATGAGCAGCAGCACTTTTCAGTAGATCTGCTCAACTCAGTTTCATTGATTCACTAAATAAATCTCAGATTTTTTTTTTTTTACTCCACAAAAGGAGAGACAGGAGAAGCAGCACAACCTACTGCAGAGCACCAAAACTGAAGTCAGACTCTCTTTTCCTGCCCTTTGTCTCACAGAGAAATGGACCTGCCCAAAGATCTCAATATAGGGATTTACTCAAGCGAATGTTATTTTTCTTTGGGTTTTTTCCTATTGTTATTTTTTGGTGTTGGTTTTTTCCCCCTCTTGAACACATCTGCACACTCTGGGCTTGGTGATTAGTTTTATTTTGAGTCTTGCTTTTGGTTTGGTGTTGATTTGAATATTTTCTTTACACTTTGCAAAGACTTTGAACACAAGAACAGCTTCTCATTCAATTTTAAAGCTGCAGTTTCCTTCCCTTTTTTAACTGCAAATCATGCTGTGATTTACCGTGGCATATATTTAGAAAACTGGGCCAAGGTTTTTATAACTGGATGCTCCTAAAACCCTGTTTAAATTTTCTGCGGGGGAATGCTGGGGCAGTGAGGGTTTCTTAAAATTAGGATTTATTTAAGAGACTGAGGAGAAACCCAGGAGCTTAACTTTATGCCCTGGTGTTGGAAACCTTAGCCTAGATTTACATTTTAATTCATCTGTCAGCACAAGCTCTGGGTAATGCAGAATTTCACTTCTTCTTTCCCTCCCACCTTCTCATGAAACCTCAACTAGCAATCCCACCTCCTTTTCATTAGGAGCCTGGCACTTCTCAAAGGACTCAAGCTGCATGGAACTGTCCTGTGAAAGCTGAAACCAGGAGAAAATTCCAGGGCTTTCAGATTTCATTGCAGAGCCAAAAAGTCGAGTTCATTTTGCTGCAATTCAGCATGTCTCAGGAGCCAAAGCTTTTTGTGAAACTGTGCTCAATTTAAAGTGAATGTGGACGGAGGTGGTAACAGGGAGTAGGCACAGGCAATTCTATTTTCCTGGGTATGCTCAAAGTTTAGCATAAAAATGCTGACAGGTCTAATATAGCTGAACGGTACAGTGCAAAATGTGTTATGTATCAGCATTTTAAACTCCACCTAAAAATAAGTGGAAGCAAAACAAAATGTTGAACTGTCATAAATATTTTCAAGGAAGAACGCATTTGTCTTCCGTCCTGGTTGGATCTACTTTCAGTCTTCATTCAAACTGAGCATATCTGCTTTAGCTTCGTTGGGGAGGAAAAAGTTATTGGATGTGTGAGAATGCAGTGGAAATCATCTGTGTGAAATGCCAGAGATCAATTCATACAACCTTCTCAAAATAAAATAAAATTCAAAAATAAACTCAGTGTCTCTTTTAGCTCTGGCACCAGAATTGCTGCCTAAGCCCCAGGAAATTCTGGTTCCCTTCATCAAGGGGTTAAAAGCCACCATGCTGGGAATAATACATATTCTGCTCTTTCCTTTCCATACTCCCTGTCTGCTCTTTCCTTTTCGCACTCCCTGATGGTTAATGACATCCAGTCACATATGGATCACAAGCACCATAAAAAAACATATCCACCAAAGAATGTTGCCCAGATAATTGTCTTTGATGAAAATCAATTTCATGATGTTCACATTACAGGCCTTTTTAAGCCAGTCACTCATTTCTGGAGATTTAGGCTTCAGTGGTGTGAAGACAAGTGTATATAAATGCACTTGCTAATGCAACACTTCTGCTACAGTGTCACTGCTGTTTGCCACCTTTCTCCCACATTTTCAACAGATGCAAATCCTTTCCATGCATTGGAAGGCTGGCCACATTCACAGACCTTTCACAATAATGCAATTTTGAGTTTTGGATAACACCTATCACTGATGGCACACAAGGACAGAAAATGGTGGGCTGGAGGATGTGGGAACAGCTGGGACAGATCTGAGCTCCACAAATCTTCATTCCTGCCCCAGCTCTGGCTGTCTGATTTTTTGCATTTTCCTTGATGAAGTCTAAACAAATATAAATATTTCTACATCTTTTCTGAGTGTTTCCCCTTGAACAAAATACAAATGCACACAAAAATTATCCTCAGACTGAACCAATCTTTTATCCCTGTTTTCCATCTTCTGTCTCCCTTTTTTTTTTTTTTTTTTTTGCTTAACTTTGATATTTGGCTGTCCTAATCATACTAACATGGGTTGAAGGGCTCATAGGCTTCTTTTTCTCTATGCAAGGATTCAAACATCACCCTGTACCTTCCACTCATGGGTCGTTTTTTGTAGGTCTTGCTTCTCTGCAGGAACAGCTAATGTGCATTTTGTGAATGGACTGCTATTTTTTTTCTTACTTTACTGAGGTTTGCATGCTTTTTGTGGTATTTTGGTGTTGAAAAATCTCTGTGCTAGTTCATATTTTTATACTGAAAAGTATCAAAAATGTGTCTCCAGGCTGTATCCTATTATCCTGTTTGCTTACATCCAAGCTCCCAATAAAGTTTATGCAAAGACCAAGAAATCAGTATTCCAGAAGGACCAGCTACCTTACTTCTAAAGTAGCCATCAGATGCTGTCTGATTCTAGAAATGCTCTTTTTTTTCTTATTTGGGGAAAAAAGTGTCTGCGAATAAAATTTCAAATTAGAAAACTTCAGGAAAATATTATTGTTTTCCATATATTTATACCTCTCATTACAAGTAAATTTTTATCCAGAATGTGATCACAACCTGTGATTTCACCAAAGAGAACCAAATCTCCTGTTACATAGCACGACTCCCTTGGTTATCTCTGTGTCACGTGTTCTCTGCTCCCAGTGGCCACATTCCCAGACTGTCCCACGTGACAGCACATGCCAAGAGATTCTTGGACTTCCCTGCTCTTTCCTGTAATGGCCCTGTGGACTTGGTGGCAGCAATTCCATCCAGGCAGAAGACCCAAAAATAAATAATGCTCACAGATCAAGCCATGTAGCAAGATTGCATTAGTCAGCGACCAAAAACAATAGTCAAAAGGAAAAAGTATTAAAACCAGATGAACTTTTGCTTTTCAGGCCACTGTCTACAGAATGGCTTTTTCCTTTCCCATTACTTCCCAGAGTCAGGTGTAGGTGTGGAGGAACTGAGGGCTGGATCTCATTGTGAGGATGTTGAGGAAAGAGTGTAGAAAACAGGGTTTCAGCACACTGCTAAAAGGAAAGCAGTAAAAGAAAGGCCACTAACTGTCCATAATGCTCTGGAGACATTTCGAAGGATGTTACATTGAGACCAGTATGAGCAGTATATAGGTGAAGGCCCTGGGCAGAACCTGGTTAATTTTCACCATGACTTAAATATCCAAGCCCTCTTTTCTCCCAACATCCATCCTCTCAAGAGCCTCATATATGGACTTGATTTCTCTTCTCTGGTGAAGGGCAATTTTTTTGTGACTGTCAGGACCATGGCTTCAGAAATGAGGCAGGACTGGAAGAGGACTTCAGGGTACATGGGCAGACAGTGCAAAGATTTAGCAAATGCTAGGCAGTATCAGAGCTCTGGCTTTGGGAGCTTTGGCTCCCTTTGAAATATCTGCAATAATTTTCACTGCAAAGCAAATCAACTCCTGTAAAACCCACAAGGCTGGGGAGGAATTGAGAATTCCTGAAAGTTTCTTTTTTGAAAAGATGTGTTGCACAAGGTGAGTCACCTCATCATATCTTGCAGTGGATCAAAGTTGAAGGCATGAAGGAAACTGGGAGCCAGAAGAATAACTCCAGAGCTTGTTTGTTTCTATATCTGCTCCTCCAGTTAAAATATCTTCCCAAGAGTTTGGTTAGTAACCCTTGTGGAGCCACCACTGAGTCAGGCAGTGAGGTAGGGAGAAAGAGAGAACTCGATCAGACAGGGTAGAGAAAAAGTTCAAGGAAGAAACAGGGCGGGACACAGGGAGTAGAAGTGTCTTTTTGCTCTGGAGTTATGTACTTGAGTGGAGGGATATCCACCTATTGTTTCCAAGCTCTCAGTTATACCATTTTGAGCAGTATAATAGAGAGGCATGAGGAGCTACACTGACGTGGCAGCGCTTTTCCTGCACCTGGGAAGCTATTTAAAAGCCTGACCATGATGATCTGTACACGTCTCATGTTTACTTTTGAGTGCCATTTGGGAAGAAAACAGTCTTCTTGCTCTTCAGTAGGGAATTTGTCTCAAGATTCCCATTTGCTGAGCAGTTCTCAGTGGGCTGATTCAGAAGGCTGTGGCAGAATCTCAGTGTGCTACTTACTACAGAGGAGCACTGTAACATGCTCACAGACCAGTCAGACCTTTGAGGGTCTGGCTGAGGTCCATCTGTTTACTCTGTCCACCCTGGACTCTCCCAGAAGATCTCTTGGACCACAGTGAAGCACCAGCCTTAACTGTGGGTCAGGCAGGTGAACAGCAGAGTTTAACAGAGATGCCAAGTCACACTGGGCAGGACTGAAAAAATGGAATAACCAAGGGCTGGGACAACACAGATACATTTTTGGGTGTTGAGAAACACCCCACTTAAGATATTACAGAGCAAGACATCGCTCACCTTAACAAGCCTTTGTCTAAATACTCCTTGAAGGGGCTGCACTGGATGGTACCAGTGCAACAAACAATAGTGCAAGAGGGAGGGAATGGAGGATAATGGCCATGGATACTGGGGCATCTCTTCTCAAAGTTGTTGCAGGAATTCTGGCAACTGAAAACATCCCTTAGTTTTCTGGTGTCCTTCAAAAGATCTCCATGAAGCACATAGTGTGTTACTCTGTTTATCCACACTGGCAAGATGAGACACTGATCTTACCCTGCTAGAATGTGTAGAAAACCAATATCCTGTGGTAAAGCTTCAGCCTTATGCTTCTCTTTTAATATAAGCTGTCATTTCTGAACCACAGTATTACCCAGATCTGTTTTACATGAGTCCTTGGCAAGACAATGTCAGCTGTACTTAAAAACAAGGTCTGCATTCATCGATTCAATGATATTGTAAAGGGTAATGTGTCATCTGGTGTTACTAGAACATCAAACCTGCACATCAGATGCAAGACAACCATCAGTTGCTGGAGGGCTGCATTACCAGCTAACCCAGAAGGAAAAACAGCATGTGAAATTTCCATGAAAAACCCAGCTCCCAACTTTTGAGTAAGAAATTTATTTCCTCTGTGACCAATCTTGCATCCCCCAAGCTGGAAAGACATGACGGACTTATGCTTCCTTCATGACAGTATCTAGTGTAGACTGGTTGTCCAAGTTTGCCTTGGCCACAGTTGTCTGGGGCACCCCTCTGCATGCCAGAGCCATTGAATGAAGTGGCTGTTGTCCCCATGCTGCTTCTGTGCAGGAGTCACAGGGGTGCTTCTCACTGGATTTATTTTCTGTCTTCTTCTTTCAGCAACCAATGGTGAATTTCACTTGAAGTAATACTTTGTTTTTTAGTTTTCCTGAAGAATGTATCAGAGACAGAAGTCTCTATTGCATCAAGGAAGCAAGATGATAGAGCTGATGGGTAATTCCTTCCTATCCAGGATGTTTCATCCAAAGCATCTGCCTGCATTAATGTTCCAAGACAAAGTTCTTGCAGCCTCTGCCTCAATTCCTCAGAATGTTACTGAAATAGAAGTCTTTTATCTCTGGTCTTGCCCAGTAATTCTGTTTACAAGCAGGGTACAGACAAACCCAGGACAATCCATTGTCGAAGTAATATATGTAAAATAAATGTCGAAGTATATGTACCACAGAGCTCACACCAGCTCTCCATAACCAGACCATAATCCCCAGTGAACCTCCTGAGAACACCTTCAAACAAAGAACATAGGAAACCCCCAGCTTCAAGGAGGGTACAGTTCCCCCAAAAAAATGTTGGTTTGGTTTATGTCTGGTTCAAGCCAAAGCGGGCATTCTGCACACACACGTACAAACCTCCACCAGAAGGAAATGTCCCATTTTTGGCCAAGTGTCCCAGTGAGATAAATCAGAAGTAAAATAGCACTGATGCTGGACATGGAGACAGATGTGTTATTCCTGTAACACCATAAAAGCATCTTGGCTTGGAGCTTCATGTGTACCCTGCCCTGGCATCTTTGTGGAAGAATTAATTTGTCCTTACATTCCTGACCTACCCTGTTACAGACCTCAGCCTGCTTCTTTTGCAGAGACCTTTTTAAGGAGCTGAGTCAAATTGTCCTGAGATGTCAACAAGTTGTGAGAGGCAGGCTCACACTGGCAGCAATTACCAGAGGGCAATGATCAATGGGGGTCTTTTGTTAGCATTACAGGATCACTATTGACTCAGGAAGGAAGTGCCCCCATGGTTTAGGCTGAGCTGAAATGGACAGGCAGCCTTGCCCTTGGCTGCTCACAAGCCACTAACCTACACTTATCTCATTAATTATTCCTGTCCAAATGGCAGCAATCGTTATGATCCACAATCAGCTGAGGAAGAAGAGGTCACAGCAAACACAGAGGCTCCATTTACCAATCCAAGGCATGCATCCTTTCTCTTATTTGCATCCAGAGTGTTGTACAACACCGCTGCTGTTCCTTTGACAAACAGGTAACTATACATGACAGCCACACCAGCTCTCTGAAAAAAAAAAAAAAAGAAAAAAAAAAAAGGGTAGAGCTTACATGTTTTTCCACTTATAGAAGTAAAACTACAAGGCACAGTGACCTTGCTAATTGCATAGATGGGGAGGGAGGAATAATGTTCACATTCCAGTGCACCCAGATTGCCTTGATCCTCACATACTCCTATCCCAAACTATGGCCAGAGCCATCAATTGTTTACAAGGCACTTGATGCACAATCCCATTGCTTCAAAAGTATAGTTTGTGCAAGGGAATTTATAGGAAGAAAATACATTTGACAGGAATAAAAGACATTTGAGGGATGAGGGCTTCTGGATGGAAGGATGGAGTCTCCTATTAAAGTCACCTTGCGCTGCTGAGGGATAAATCACTCCCTCGAACATATTGCAGTCTGTTGTAAAGGCAGATGATTAGTATGACTGAGAATGAAACCACGCTCTGTTCTTACCCCCCACTGTGTTATTTTTCTCCCTTGCACTGATTTGTTCAAGCCACAGCATTTTAAATCAAGCTCTGATTTAAGAAAGGGGAGAATATACAAAAGGAGTAGTATATTCTGAACACACCCTGCCCTTCAAGCTTATTGCTCCCCAGCCACTTCAGAAAGAGGAAAATCACGAGCCCCAGAGGAAGCCTTATGAATGTGCACTTGCAAAGCGAAGTTTGCCACGTGTACTCAGCTGGGAAAGGAAAAGTCCCCAGCATCTCTGTTCAACACCCTGAGCCCAGGGGGAGAATGCACTGCAGCATTTGGCTGCTGTGCCCCAGTCTATCCTGATAACTGGCCAGGGAACAGCAGACAGCCTCAGGAGTTCCAGGACATAAAGAAAGGCCCCCACCAGGAAGCCATTTCCTTCTCCAAAATGCATTTGTGTAGAAGGGGTGTTTTTTCCTCTCTTTCTTCCCTCAGGGAGGATAAAATATGGAAAGAAGGGACTTTCAACATCTGCTCTAGATTTTTATTTTAATTCCACTGATTTTTTTTTTCAAGATTCTTACCCAGGGCCTATAGCTTAAGCAGTCTGTATTTTCCTGACAAACAATTGTCAGACTCAGTACTGTCTGTTGAACAGAAACGCCATCAGCATTGGACTGAAGCATTTGCAGTGAGAAAGATCAAGCATTTACAGACTGGGTTTATGCCAGACTCTACTGCACTGAAAGCATCTTACAGTCATCTTCCACAGCCTCAAGAAGTGCCTAAGAGATGTGAATCGTTCTTTCCTACAGCAGTCTGCAGCAGCGATCACGTGGGAGATGGCAGAAGGAGAGGTGATGAGCTCTGAGGAGCTGCACTGGTTTTCAAACACTCCCCACTCTGTGGTCTCCTAGCAAACAGCAAGAGAGTTTAGCAATTGCTACTGTACTGCTACAGCAGTACAAAAATTTGTGCTAAAAACACCGCTTGGGGTCTGTATTATCCTGCAAAAAGAGATCCCATCTTCAAAAGGCACATAGGGAAATTTACCATTCCCTACTGAGGCAAGGCTAATGCTGACCAAACACAGTTACCTCTGTTTAAGATGCCCATTCTTTTGTTCAGGGCACAAGAGATCAGGGATTTGTTGTTCGTACTTCTGCAAAGCACTTATGTTTGGCAAGAGATGATCCCTCCCCCAGTTATCTTCCAAACACATGGGGTCCCTCTCTTCTCCCAGGTAATGAGCAGCAAGACAAGAGGAAAAAACCTCAAGTCATGCCAGGGAGGGTTTAGATAGTATATTAGGAAAAAAATCTTTGCTGAAAGGATGATCAAATATTGGGATAGGCTGCATAGGAAAGGGGTGGAGTCACCATCCCTGGAAATGTTGAAAGGGAACGTCAGGAATGGGAAGCAGGGAGGGCACTTTCCTGAGGCTAAGGATGTCTTCTGCCCTCCCAGTTGCCATGTTGCCTCTTCAAGACTTTTCTCTGCCCATTTCCACGGGCTGTGAGTGCCATCAGTGATCTCAATAAACAGGATAAGCAGCCACCAGTGGACAGCACTTCAAACTGAGGGTGGCTAAAGGACCAAGTTACATGGACACATATCCACAGAAATCATTTTAGTAACGATGGGCTGGCTGGGGCAGCCGTGGTGAAGGTGGAGTGACCGTGCTTTCTGCCAGGGCAGTCACCATGGCTCAGCCAGCTCCCATACCCCGGCAGAGGGCAGCCAGCAGAGCAGGGCTGCTGCTGCAGCTGGGCAAGCCACAGCCCCTGCCAAAGCCCTGTCAGCAAGTGGCCACTTCCCCATCCCTGTGGCTGGAGGGGCAAAAGCTCAGCCGTGCTCCCACAGCTGTGCTGAGCTGCACTCCGCACACCGCTGAGCCTGTTTACACAAAGCCATTTCTTGTTTTCCTTTCCAGAAAGAGCGCTGCCAATCGCCGGAGGCAGATGTGTTTATCAAGAAGTGTATCTCAGAGCCTGACGTGGGATCTGCGGCCTCTGGTGCAGCTGAAAAACTCTGTCAACACCTTGGAGAGAGCAAGGCAGCGGGGCCAGCGGGGGACCAGCCGGGACCACAGTGCTGCCAAAAGCTACAAGAGGAGCTCAAGCCAAACAAACCTTTTCCATGCCCTCTGTTCAGTATCTAGTGGGGGTGTCCAAACCACAAATCAGCCAGTTCTTACGTGAAAGGAAAAGCCTTTTTTTATTATTATTTTTTAACCTCTCCCCCTCATTTGGAGACCTGCTCTGCCCTTAAACCTGTGAATATATCACTGTATTAGGTCTGAAAGTTTATGTCAGAGGGATGTTGAAGTCTGACCATGCTGAAGATTGCCTGCTCAGGAAACAAAACACCCTTCTAGGGATCGCTGCACTTGATGATCAGCCTGAATAAAAAAAATACTGAGGGGCAGAGTAAATCCTTCAAGCAGAGACCTGCCGGGTAGGGGAAGGGGGTGAGTTATGGGTTAAAGAGATTTTTTTGTTCATGCTTTCAGGCTCTGTCTGCTGCTCCTGCATTGCCAGTTCAGGGAGAGCAGTTTCTGCGGGAGCAGAGGGTCACGGAAACCCTCATCACAGGATGGGAGTCACCCACAGTTCTTGGGGTGTCATCGCAGTCTGCACACCACAGTGAGATCTTCCACCTCCTTTTCCAGAAGCATCAGCTCTGAAAGCAAGCAGAAATATAGGTAATTTGCAGAAATCTGTAAAATTATTTTATTTCACAGACCCATGGAAGGAAAGAGAAAAAGAAGAAAGACAAGAAAAATAAATAAAGAAATTCTGCTTTACAGTGAAATGGAGTTCCTCTGAGTTACATGGAAAACGTTGCCTGTGTCCGGGCACCAGATTATTGCTTATCTGGTAATCATCAGTCAATTCCATTTGCACTAAACTTCCTGAGGCAGAGAAATCTTCAAATCACCTCTTTTGTAAATCACTCTTTCTTCTCCACAACTCTTCCCTCTGTCACCTTCCCCATCCCTCCTCCCTCCTCAGGCTCTGTGACTTGTGCTAGGCAAGGTGCCCAAAGGGGGCTCTTGCAGCTTCCCCATGGGAGAAGCATAGCTGGCACTCCAGGGGACTCATGTCCCTGAAGCCTTCAAACATGACAAACAGCTGGAGAAAAAAGTGCATGCACACACACACACACACACACACACAAATGTCACAATTTTCACAATTGAGTACTTAGGAGAAGATTGGGGTTGTATGTAGACAGGTACAGTCCTGGCCCCCCATGCATTTTCAGGAATCCCTGAAGCTGGATTCCAGGATGGAAAAGCTGCTTTCTCAATCCCCTTTCATTTGGAGCACCTTAACCTTCCTCTTTGTGTGTGTACAATGGGGACACAGTCCCTACCACTCCTGGTCCAGAGAGGAAAGCACAGCTCCTCAGTTCATCCATGGACCTGACATGTCCTGGGCCTGGCCACAGTAAGAGTCCCTGGACTATGTTTCTTACACTTAGTGCAAGGCAATTGGAAGGTGCTCTTCTCTGAAGCTTCCTGCTGCTGTTTACTTTATAACATGAGTATAACAATAAACAAATCCTGGTTATTCCATGCTCATGGGCACATGGAAGAAAGTGGGCAAGACGATATTTTGTGACATCTGATATCGCCAGTGGGATCTAAATAGGCAATAAAGACATGAAATAAATACACCTTTTTGTGGGACACCTGTGGAAGTGCAAAGCATAGTGTTTCTCTTTGTATCCACTGGGCTTGCAGGATTCTCACCTTTGGGCCACAAGTTTTCCTTGCCAAGACAAAGGTACAGAGCATGGGGCTAAACTTGCTCATGTGCAGTATCCTATTCTCAGCATCAGTTTCAAGAAGGTTTCTATACTTAGTGTCTCCCCAAACTATCTAAGTCCTGCCTAAGTCTGTTTGGATGGCTCTGACAGTCTCAAAGAGAACTGTTTCTGAAGTTCAGGCTCATGAGAAAGACAGCTTTCTGGTTTCTCCCATAATGCATGGGTTTAGTTATTTTCCAAACCAAAAACCCCAAATGCAGAGTTTTTTACCCTTCTGCTCCCCCCTCCTGCCGTTCAAAGCCTTTGCATCGACCACAGTACTCATTCTCACACACCTCCAAGAGCTGCAGCTTATAATCTTCACACCAAATTAATTTCTGTTTACAGTCTCACAGTTGGTCAGGAGAGGGGTTTCCCAAACTCAAAAAATCAGCATCTGCCTCTTTTGTGTATTTCCCACTTAATATCTAGGAAAAATACAGCAACAAGACCATACTATCAAAAAATATATGAAAACTTTTTTCCAGAGTTATTCAGAAGCTACCCAAACACTGCACATTCACAGATTCTGTGGCAGGCTTTATGTTGTCAAACAGATAAGGAACACGGTGGGATAGATTTCCCAGATGGGCTAAATCAGCACCATTCCCTTGACTCCATTCACAGAGTACAAGTCTGGCCTGAGATATCTAAGACAGAGGTACCATGACCAGGAGTTAAATTAGAGTCTACAATTCCCATTAGTATTTCCTGTAACAGGAATCTTTGCTGGAACTGCCATATCTCGGTGCTTCCTGAAGTACAAGTAATTATTGGGGATGTCAGGAAAAAATCCTTGGGGATAGAGTCATGCACATACCTACTTGGGCACACTGGGCACACCTCTGCTGGGAGCCTGGCTTATTTTTCTGGGTAATGAAACACTGAATGTCTGCTTTTCAGGATGATATTTTATGCATGTAGATGACAGCACAGGCAAAATGTCAGAATAGTCATTTTCTCTGGCTGGTCGACAACAAGGCTTGCAACTAAAGTCCAAACTAAAACATGTTACCCTTTGGAAAGATCGCATTACTGCCAATAGGCAAAACGTTCAAAACTGCTTATCAGCCAGGCTTGGGGTAAGGCCAGAGCACCTCTGGAGCAGATATGTGCCCACACATCACATATCTGATAACAGCCACTTCTCTGCAAGCTCCCAGTGAGGCTGCTTGTACTCTCTCTGCATCCAGTTCACCAAGGCCCAGAGGCAGAGGATGAGAAAGCATCTGAGCTTCTTTACTGTGTGTTTCCTGTTTCGTTTGTTTCTTTGTTTTGAAAAAGAGAAGAAAGAATCTGTCTTGAGTGTCATGTATAGAGACTCTGGCTCTGAAACTGCTGCAGTGCTCCCATTCAGCTCCCAGCATCCCCAGGCTCAATGGCCTTTTATGCCCCGAGCAGTGACATGACAGGAACTGCGGTTACCATGTCACCCGCAGCTATTGCAGGCTCAGAGGGATCAGGACCTCCAGCCACAGGTTATGGACTCAATACACAATCACAGAGTCAGTCCCTTCAGCTCCATGATCACTCAGACCTGGCAAGGGAACCTTTGGAACGCGTCTGCCCTCTCCAGCACACCGTTTACGTTTTACAGGACCCAGAAAATCTAAATGTTTAACCATTTTTCTGTACGCTGTTAGAACGAACAATTT
Source organism: Geospiza fortis (assembly GCF_000277835.1). Taxonomy (NCBI): domain Eukaryota; kingdom Metazoa; phylum Chordata; class Aves; order Passeriformes; family Thraupidae; genus Geospiza; species Geospiza fortis. The sequence continues at coordinate 4,041,912 of NW_005054333.1, read as the reverse complement.
AAATTTCAGCCAATTTGTTTTGTCTTTAGCAAGCTACAGTTTTGCAAGAGCGCTGTGAAATCACTAACAAAAATTCCATCACTTTTACCTGCTCTGGGACACAAATCACAGTTTAAATGATGCAGTTTTTTTGTTGTGTTTTTTTTTTTAATGTGAGAATTGTTTATTCTAGGGTTGATTTCTTGAGCTTCTGACTCCCTTGTGGTTGGATAAGTCACCTAGTGGTGGTCCCCAAGCAGAGCTTATGAGCAGGTTCCTGGTGAAAGGAAGCCAACAGAAAGCAACTGGGCAAATTTGCCTTTTGCAGCCATTTGAGGCCTCAAAACCCCATCACACGAGCAATACTGAGAACTCAAAGAAGCATCAAGCTGGACAAAGTGGACCAGTTAGAAAATTAAAATGACAATTCACAGAAAAGACATTCCACTGTGTATCCAGCTCCAATTTGTGTATCTATTGCCTGCTTTGTGTTAAAAGCTCTCTCCTGAATTAAATGCACATGTTTTCCCAGGATTTCATAAAACTCCACAGTTGCATTTAGACAACAGTAAGATAGCTCTCAGCTTTTCCAGCATTGTCTTACTGGCTTTTTGGGAGGGAAGCAATGTGAAAATCTTCCCAAAACAGCTGTAACGACTTCAAAATTTTGCATTGGTATTTTTCAAGCTGTAGAAATGTTTTGGGGGTGCTTTTGTTTGGTTTTGTTTTGCTTTTTGTTTTTTAAGGTATTAGCTACCTTGCTAAGGCTAGAAGTACCGAAGCACGGGTGCAGAAAACATTGCATATTTTTCTTTACAGGAACGCGTCTTCTACTAACCCGAATTTCACCAGCTTTCCCACTGTATTAAATGAACCCACTGCCCCAGCGAAAGCCGGCCGGCAGCCTCGCAGGAGGATGGAAAACCGCGGGAAACGGGGCCGCTCCCCGGTGTCTGCTGCCCTCCGGTGGCTGGCACAGACCGCTCCTAGTTTATACACGTATCTACATACATATGTACGTATAAACGTGTACACATACATACATACACATATATAGGTGTACAACACACATATATAGGTATATAGATGTGCATACGCACACACATGGACGTGTGTGTGTACGTGTATTTATATGTGTGTATATATATATGTGTGTATATATAGATGTTTACATTAAAAGCATCGTGTGTCTCCTAACTAGAAATTCCCCCTCGACCCCAAACCGCCCCCTCACTTTAGGCTTTGGGAACGCAATTCATAACATTTGGGGACACCATTTAAGGACGCTGCACGATGCTCCCTTAACGAGAGCAAAAAAGGTAACACCTCACAGCAGATAGACGCAAGCACAGATTCCCAAGCCAAACAAACACATCTGTGTGGAAGGAAATAGTCTGTGGCACAGCAGTAAAATGGGGGGGCGAGGGTGAGTGGAGGGGGTTGAAACCCTTATTTTTCCTTTTTCTTTTTCTATTTTTGTCGATTGCTTGGTGGCTTTGTTGTTAGTTTTACACCCCAGCCCCCCTGTACTTCCCCAGGGAACCACTTTCCCTTGTCGAGCTTGCAGACGTGACACTGTGGGAAAGATGCCGGGTTGTACTTTGTCCTGCTTCGCTGCCCCCAGCACGGATCTGGCTGCTTTCCGGCCAGCATTCTTCTGCAGTGCTCTAACTTCGTGGAAAGGAGAAATCTGAGGGCTTAGAGGGGGAAGGTTTTAGGGTTTCACCAGGACAGACAGCCCGTGCTATAGAAACAAACAAACTATGCAGTGAAAGCATTTTAAAGTCACAATTCTCTGACTCTGTGCGAAAGCAAAACAGACTAGAAAACCACAGGCTCTGTATTCACAACCCTCAGGGTGCAAAGTGGCCTGAATAAAACCAAAAGAAATGGTTGTCCAAGAACAGGCCAGGAAGGCGGTGGGATACTGAAGAAAGACTGGGAGAGGCTTGGGGACAGAGAATTAGTAAGAGGAGGGGAGAAAATGACTGGGGGGCCACGGTTC
>NW_005054333.1:4038328-4039900 GCF_000277835.1 Geospiza fortis | reverse complement strand
ACACACATCCATTTCACCACAGGGCATGCTTAGCTCCCAGTGCAGCTCCTGGGAATGACCACTGCACTGGGAAAAGAGGGGAGGGGGGACCAATTTTGCACAGGGTCAATTATTTCCGATTATTTGGGGATGGGAGAGGAGATTCTTTCCAAGCCCAGTGGGCAATCAGACTTGTGCAATGAAGTGTAGCATTTGTTTCTCCTTGTTACCATAGGAGATATATCCCCTCGGCTGTGCAATCATCTCTATTTCCCTCCCCAACTCAAGGCCCCTTTCACTTCTCACCAAACTACGCAGTCATTTCTTGAGGGAGTGAATTACAGCAAGTTTTTCCCTAAGGAACCTTCCTTATTTAGAGAGAAACCACAAGCCAGGGAGATCTGGGAGTGGAGAAAGAGAAAAAGAGATCAGGCTTGTTTAGAAGCAGCAGCTAAACAGCTGGGAGATCTTTCAGTTGGTTTATATTTCTAACTCTGTTTGGGTCTTGCTTTACAACCTCGAATGAAAACAAATCAGGATTGTTTCCTCTTTCTTGGAATGTCTGTTTAGGGTTTTAAGGGAGAAACAAGGAGGGGGAGAGGGGGAACAACTCCACATGGATTCTCAGGAATCACCGCTTTCCCAGTGCCTGCAGCCTCTTTATCCCCCTGCTAACCACTCCTGCACACATGCAGCCTCACTCTATTCCAGCCACACAATACAGAGACATTTGTAAAAGTGCTTTGTCCAAAAAAGTGGCTTTTCACCCTTCTCTTGGAAAAGGGAAATGGTTTTTTCTGTGTTTGGTTCCTTCAGAATAAACTGTCCTGGAGCATCACACTGATTTAATTTTTTTTTCAAGTCACAAAAGCAGAATATCTTTCTCTCACACACTCCACTCCCCTCCCTTAAAAAAAAAAATCCTTTCGTTGCTCCATACAAATATCACGTGAAATTCTTTCATGGGATTATTCCTAAATGCCGAGTTCTGAATTCAAGAGCTTTCCCACGTACACAAGCACTTGTGAGCTGTCTCAGCCCAGCTCCAAGGGGCTCACACAGGCACGACATGTCCTTCTATCGCGGAGTCACTGCCACGCCGGGCAGAAGCATAGCGTGATGGTTCTTGGCCCATTAAAAGTTGTTTAAATTCCACTCTATACGCGGTGGCCTCAAAGTGCCTCGTCTGCTAAACCGAACCGAAGGGACTGCAGGCTCCCCCGGAGACAAAAATGCAAACCCCGCGAAAGCGGGATGGGAAGAGGGACAGGACAGGGGAAACGGCGGCTGTACGGGAGCTCGGCGGGCAGCCCTGGCTCAGGGACGGGGCTGGCTGTGACAGTCCCGGACCAGGAGAGGATAGAAGCAGCTCCAGCGAGCTTATCGGCTCGGGGAAGTTCTTTAGAGGATAACTTCCCTTTTTTACACTTAAAACTACACGCATAAAATAGAAACGCGTCCCGGTGCCAGTGTGTGTATGTGTATTTGCAGTCCCGGCATGGGGACACGAGGATCACACCCGAAACTCTCGGATGGCAGCCGGGCAGGCCGGGCTGCCGCTGCGGGCTCTCCATGGCGGAGGGCCCGGGGGCA
>NW_005054333.1:4033502-4036793 GCF_000277835.1 Geospiza fortis | reverse complement strand
CTCCTTAGGCGTGTTTACAGGAAACACACAAAACAAAACCAGCCCCAGGTGCTCCCTGAGTCTCTCGCCGCCCTCATTAAGAAATTGAGGCCGAAGCAGCCCCCGAGACGGTCGGGGGGACGTCACTGGGGAGGGGCCGTGTCGTCACGGCTGGCGGGACCGAGGGCGGGAGCCGCGATCCCCCCGCGGCAGCACCGGGACCTGCCAGGTGTTGGATTTCCGCCGCGGTGCCAAATTGATGCTTTAATTGCCGAAGCAGCTCTATTTTCTCCCCTGGTCTTACTTCTTATTTTCTTTTTTTTCCCCTCCCTTTTTCCTCGCAAATAAAGTAAACACAAGAGGGCGTTTCGAGCCTTTGATCCCGGCTCTGTACAGTAAGGAAAACAAACCATGAACTTCAAAAGGGATGGAGCTTTTCTGGGGTTAATTTCGCTTCCTAAACGGCTGAACACGGCAATAAATCATAGCTTCCCTCCCCTCCAGGAAAGCGCTAATCGGAGGAATATGTCCCAAAAGCAGCCTTCAGCATCGGCAGCCTCAGAGCCCGCGTAGGCTGTGATCTGACGGATCAAACTTCATGCGGGAGATATTATAAATCAACAGGTTTCATAAATCTTGGCAGGCGACAGCTCCGCGGAGCCGGGGCGTGGGCGGGAGAAAGGGAGTGCCCAGCGGTAATGTGGGTACCGTGAAAATTCACTTCCTCGCAAGAATTGCATTAAGTAAACCTAACACCGAAATGTTGTCTGGCAATCTGTCTTGAAAAGGTTACAGCGTGTTAAAGATTTGGAAAGCTCCATAAAGCAGTAAAGATTATGAAGTACAGCTTAAAGGTTTATCAAATGACTTCCCGTGCCGGGACATTTAAACCGAAGGCAAAACCTGAAGCCTGTGATCTTTGCAGTCTGAGCCCATAAACGTGTTTGAGGAGGGATTCTGGTTTCTGCCGCTTTTTAGTATTGCTTCTCTAACACGTAATTGAAATCCACTTTTCAGGAGCCGATATCTGGTAGTAAAACTGAAACACCAGGCAATTACACGCGGTGCTTTAAAACCAGTCCGAAGGGGCATACACCCAAAATCAGGAAGCGAACCTGTGGCTAGAAACTGGGGAAACGATCCTTAAACCCTTTTGTCGCGAGTCTGGGAGGAAGGGGAAGCGAGCGTGTGCTGGGAACGGCATGGAGGAGAAGGGGCACAGCAGCCCGAGCTGCTCCGAGTCCCCGGGGCGCGGGGTAGGGCAGTGGGGGCGACCAGCCGCGGTGCCGGGAGCCGCGGAGGCGCCTCCGGGCTCTTCCCTCGCTGGTTTCCGTTCGAGGCTGCCCCTCCGTTCCCTGCACACGCACACACCGGCTCTGAATCACACGGTGTTTTTAAGGGGGCTCTTTGATCTGGCCAAGTGTCAGAGCCCCGAAAGCCCGGACTCAAATAACACGTCGTTACGGCAAACAAATTTCTGCAGTCAGCTTTATGGCTTTATTGTCTATGGCACGAATAAACTCGGGGAATTAGCAGGTTAGGGGAAAAAAAAAGTAAAAAGTTCTCCTATAATAAAATACACATCTGTTTCCAGGGAAAATATGGTAAAAAACACACACAGCGTCAAAACCTGGCTTAGTCGCCACTGGCTGTATGGATAGGGAAAAGTACCATCTGTCATTTCTGAAGTGGCCCTTATGTGGGTATTTACCTTTTCAATAGGCGTTTTAATCACTCGTCTTATATTTAGTGTTGACTGTATTTTGCAATACACACATTAAAATAAAATAGCAAGCTCAGTGTGTGTATACAATCATATCAATTCCCTTTCCGTGAACAAGCAGGCGCACTTAAAGCATAGACTACCATAAAATTTATATAGGGGTAGATTTTTATGGGCTTGTGTATTAATAGTCTCTAATAAAATAAAGTTTACTCTGTGTGTGTGTGGTTTGCGTGCATGTGGCTACGCTCACCGTGCAGCTCTCAGTGTGCTGGATAACCTGTGCAGGAATTATTAAAGGGGGTATATACATATACCCATTAACACGTAGTGATAAATCAGCGAACGTCTGGGTTTGCCTGCGTGCATACCGAGATCTAATTTCCGAGCTGGGAGAACAATATATCATCTCCGATATTTCAACAAGTGGGGGTTTTGTGTGTCTTAAATATTTTGCGAGCCAGACTACGCAACCGGAAATAATGGATTTTCTATGAGATATTAAAGAAAAATCCATCATCTTTTTTTTTTCCTCCTTGGAAAATCTTTAAAAGTTTGGGAAATAAAATCCCAGAGATTTGCGAGGATATTAAACCGTTTCTTTGCACACACGCGCGTGTACACGCACACCCGCACCCTTCCACACGCACACACGTGCTGCCCTTTTTGTAAGGATTCCCACCAAACCCATGAAAGGACACCGATGGGTGTTAATGCGATTTAGGAGCTCTCCATCCACAGGTTTAGTTCTTCCCTGGGTATTGCATTCATATGTACTTTATTTGTATTTTATAGATAAATATTTTACACATTGTATATGTATATGTGTGTACGTTTAGCAAGAAATGTAGATTAATTGATTTGAGCCTCGGCTCCGGGGGACCCTGGCAGACTCCCCCGGGGACGTTCTGCGGGACAATGGGGACCTCCCGCCAGGTACCGCAGCGCAAAGGGGCGATGGGGCGAAGGAAGTAAGTACCGGAGAGGTTGCCAAGGGAAGCACCCCGGCACGGGCGGCGGACCCGCCTGCCCGGGAGCGGGGATCACCCGGGCTTTATTCCCTACCATAGCTCACATCTTCCCGGCCCTTTAATAAATCCGAATATTTACCCTCGAGAGAAACGCTTTATGCGGCTGCATGAGGGCCGGTAACCTTTGACAGGAGCCGTCACAAAACACTCCTCCGTAATGGACCACAGTGCGCGTACATCTAATTTATTGTGCTAAAAGTTATTGCAGAGGCTGCGGGAGGGGGTCTCGGGCTACAAATAAGCGTTTTGCCACTGAGCGGAAAACACCGCCCCTGGGTCAGCCGGGCAAAGCCACAGGGTATCCGATTCGGCCCCAGCATCCATCCCATGTGATGCGGCTTTCATGGCTTTTTGGGGGAAAAAGAATACAACAAAAAAACCTGCACCGGATACTGCAAGGCGATCCCCGGTAATGTGGCAGGCAATATGTTTCCCGCGTATCTGATAAAGCGGACCGTTGAAACGAAGGGAAGGAAATCGCGCCCGATTTAACGGGGAGAAGCGGGAAAACCCCTGAGCCTCGCGTGGCGGCGGTGCCAGCGCGGGTCCGGAGCCACC
>NW_005054333.1:4030401-4032253 GCF_000277835.1 Geospiza fortis | reverse complement strand
CCCCTCGGCCGTGATCCCCTCCGGGACAGTGGGACCGCCCCTCGGGCCGGTGCCGCCCCGCCGCTGCTGAGGCGCGTGAGACAGAAGAAGGGGAGAAGGATGGAACCCCCTGAACGGGCAGGGCGGTCCCAACTCCGCCCTTTGCGGTTACCAAGCAGCCTGGATCGCGGGGCAATTGGGTGAAGCCAGGCGGGGCTGAGTCTGACACGCCGGTGCCGCGGCGAGGCTGTGCGGGTTCAGCCCCCGCATCCATCGCTTCGTGTGCCGCGGTGAAGAACTCTGATTGCCGCCCACGCGGTTAATTGGAAAAATTCTCATAATGGAAAGACGCCTCCGAGAGCGTCCGAGCGCCAATTTAAACCCTCCCTCAGCCTCCCCGATGCGTTTTTTAAAAGAAGCAAATAGCACTAGAACTATTCGCTCTAGGCAGCTTCGTGCTTTTAAAAAAGCACTTAAAAGTGCCCCAGCTTCACCTCGCCATGATTTAGGTGATCATCCGAAGTGATTTAAGTGATCGTCTCGCCTCGAGCGATCGTTTCAGCCTTTCCCTTAAAGTCGCTTTCCGAACAAAAATCTCCTGGTGGTCAATGAGGTCTTAAAGGCACGGCGTTAAAGGGCTTATTTTTTACTAAAGAACATCTGAAAGTTTATTCATATATATTCGTGAATAATCATTCTTCACCCCTTTATTTGCCTTTTTATTTTTAACAGGTTGTTGTTCATCATTGACACGATATTTCAGAAATGTTACACACAATTGTGTATTTCTTGAATACACGCGAATTGACAGCTGACATAAACACTTCGCGGAAATAAAATAGCATGAGTTGAGAGTGTAGCTGCGTCCTCAGAACTAACTCCAGAGCTGGCCCAGCAAATGCACAAATGATAGCGGGGTCTCTCAGAACGGCAGCAAAAAGTTTTCAACACAGCGCACTGCAGTTTGTACATGAGGGAGGTGTGTGATGTATCTCTCTCTGTCCGTGAAAGCTTTCTGCAATATTTGTTCTGAACACAAACTGTTAAATCGTGCCATGTATTTCGTTAATTAGGAGCCTGAGAGCCGTGGCGTCAGGCAGGGAGGAAACTTTGCGCTCCGATCCTGGAAGCGCTAATGGAGTAATGCTCGCTATTTGTCAGGACTTCGAGGATGAATTGCTCATAACTTTTGCTAAACTAGGGAAAAAATCCCTGCGTAAGGATCCAGCAAACGAAGACTAAAAAATCCGTCTAGAGAAAGATAAAACTCATAATGAACAATAAAAGAAGCTATACAAGATGTTGGGTGTAGCTCATTTTCGGGGAGCAGACTTGGGTAGAAAATTAGAGCTACACCCAGAACGCAGTTGTAGGATGCGGTGTTGAAAACCTGGTAATTCCGAAGTTCACTGTGTTAGTATAATTCATGTATGAAGATCCCGCAGTGCCTGAGAGAGAAATGTTCAAGTCTGCAATGCATATTTTTCTGTGCTTGACAGCACACCTTCGGGGCAGTTATTTTTATATTAAAATGATGTGCTTATTTTACTTCAAAATGTGTAACATGCCTTTGTTTGGAGGTTTTGGGCTTGTTTGGAGCTTTTTTGTTTCAGTTTTTTTTCTGGCATTATAAATTTTTTTTGTATACTGTGTTCCGGTGTTTCTACGACTTGCTTAATTTAATGGGGGAATTGTGCATGTTTGCTGTATTATTGCTGACATAAATGACATGGTATACCACTGAAAACAGAGGTGAAAGCTACCTGAATTGTTGCATTAGACCCACACAACAACGCTAATTTCTAGCTAAATTGTGTATTTTTCTAGACACTGTATGTTCTTGTCATTTAGATATATTTTAAAATATGCAAAT
>NW_005054333.1:4026347-4030333 GCF_000277835.1 Geospiza fortis | reverse complement strand
TGCATCAGCTTGGTTCTTTACCTGACCGAAATTGATGTAGGTAGGAACATTTCCCATTAGCTGGGGATCTGTGATATTGGCAGATTTATATGCTTTTATGGTCCTGGAATTTAATTTACCTGATCTGCAAAAGAAGTTTTGATGGATAAAGTTACAGGATCGGGCCAATGCAAAGAAAAAAAATTAATTGCTGAACAATTTGTGTCAGTTTATTTTATTGTGTCCTAATCATGGTTTAGTTTAACTTTCTAAATTACTTTGGATATGCAGTTTATCAAGATGTCTGAAATTAAATGACAGAAAATTCTACAGATATAGCTTAGTAGGACTTTTAAAAGGTTTATATAGCTGTATGGATAACAAAAAAACCCCAAAGAACTTGTAATACAGGCATGTGTAAGGGATAGAAATACTTATATACCAGAGTGTAAAACAAGGACTCGATTTACATTCTTGGAAATTATGTTTTCTGGTGCAGGCTTTTTCATAATTCTTTATCATGGAGTTACTCATTGTCCCTTACTTCACGTCATCTGGGACTGATATCTGTCTGAATAAACCACTTTTAATTTTGCCAACGCTTATAGGTATTTTCCTTTTTGAATGTCTTAAATCATATTCCCTGCTCTGTTCAAGATCTGTTCCATCATAAAACAAGTGGATGTTTTCCCAATGACTGACAGGCATTGCATTATGTCCTAAAGGAACCATACACTGTATTTCATGCAATGCCAAAGAATGAATAAGCATGAAATCCGATTAGATCTATTTTTCTCGTATTACAGTTATTGTGGTTTGCAAAATTGCTACTTAACACATTTTGCAGATGATGTCCATTTTCCGCATGTTAGACAAACAGATGTTTTCTTCCACAATTATTTATTTCACTCCAATATGTTAAATAGGTAGCTGATCACAGAAAGAAAGAGTGAAGCTGTTAACTCTGTGGGGAGTCCATAAGTGAAATCTTTTGCAACAGAGACTCAAGAGTGGTTTACACCTGAGGCTGTACTCCCTGGTGATGAGGACAGGATAGCAGAGTGTAATTCATGGTTTCTGTTTCTGACCCTGGGGACCCACCAGGTGTGTGACCCTCTCTCAATTTCGGGTCTGTAGATATTAACTCAGAGTTTGCCTCACTGAAGCAGGTTAAGAACCTTGTCTGCAGTGCTCCAGGAGTCACTGCAGAAAGACTTTTAGAAATACAAAGCACTGTCTCAAAACAGTAACAGAAACACAGGGCAGAAACAGCAGAGCTCTTGCATGCCAGAAAAGTTCAGCCTGTAAAGGGAAGTCAAAAATATCAGAGATAATTCATGGCTATGTCAGGAGATCAATTTTCCCTATACCAAGCACAAACTGAAGTCTACTTTAAAGTAAAGTAAATGCAAAAAGTGTGTTTTCCAGACAAGGGGACCAAAAAAAAAAAAAAAAAAGGGGGGAAAAAAAGAGTTCTTTAAAGCACACTTTAAATGTTAATAACAGTTAAGTAACTATAATAACAGTAAAGTGATTTTTTTTCTCTCTCTTAGGTGTTTTTAGTGGCATAAACTCTGCTGTTGGGACAAGTTGAATGCTTGAAATTAATATTTTAGTTTGTGGTTTGTGGTTTGCTTTAGGTTTTGTTATTTGTTTGGGGCTTTTTCCAAGCCATGAGCTTCTCAAATGCAGTAATAGAGATCTTCTGATTATGATCGCTGCTGGACCAGAACTACATTACACTTTGGTGCTGTAAGTGAGAGTGAGCTAAGGAATAAATTTTATTTCAGACCATTGTAATTGTGAGTTCCAGACCTGGCCCTCTAATTCTGTTTGAATTATTCACTCCTGGTGGAATCTATCTATCATGCTCAAGTGCCTTGGCTGTTCACCCTGAACCCCATGTCACAGGGCTTCTATAAACCTTATCTTGCCTTCTACAAAAAATAAAATACATATGTTCTCATAGCTTTACAAACACCAGAAATGCAGGCAGGTTGGCAGCTCTCCCCTCCCGGAGCAGGAGAGCTGAGTTTTGGTCCGTGCAGGAAAGCAGGCTCCGGGTAATTCTCTGAGCTGCCGCAGGAGGGTTGCGGACCGCAGGAGCACCGAACGCAGCCCCGAAGTGCTGCCCCAGCCCTTGCTTTGAATCACCTGGCAGCAAACCAGAACGGATTAAAGGGAAACAGAGTAAGGGAAGCGACGGGAATGAATGACATCCTAGAGAGACATGAGCTGTGTCAGCTCAGCTCAGCATTTCCTCTGAACACAAGGTGAATTTACATCTCCTGGCCAGGTCTATAGTTTGAATATACAGTTATACAAATACTTCAGTTTTGCTTGTTTTTGTTTTTGGTGTGTGGTGGGTTTTTTTGTGTGGGTTTTTTGTGGGTTTTTTTTTGTTTGTTTGTTTTTGGTTTTGGTTTTTTGGTTGGTTGGTTTTTTTGGGTTTTTTTTTTTGGTGCTAAACCATTTTGTAGGACCTTTTCTGATCACTCAGCCTCTTTCCTCACCAGTAAGTCAAAATACCCATTCCATGGTTTTTAACCACTGGAAACCTTGTTCCATATCAACAGAAAAAAGAAAATAGCTAAGAGCAAAACCTTCTTGCCCTTTGCCAGCCCAAATACACATGGCAGCTGCAGAGGCACAGGGAAACCGGTGTGTTTCCCATGCAGAAAGTCAGGGGCAGGTGTAAGGTTCAGCCTTTTCCCATGGAGGCAGAAAAGGCACAGGTTTTGCCCCTCCAGTGGGCATTCCATGCATCTGCCAGCCCTGTTCATCCAGCCCTGGGATTGCTGTGCTCACTGCACAGAGTGGCAGAACTGCAGCCCCGTGGAGCCTGGGTGATCTGCAGGTGCCCACACTGCCCTGGGCAGCTTGTGTGTGTGTGGTTTGCTCTACCCAAACCCCTGCCCTCACACCCCCACCTTCCCAAGGGGGCCAGAAAGGCTTGGGCTGGCTCTGGCATGATACAACCCACAGTGTTGCCACTTAGAAAGAACCAATTTTTTTTTTCTTTTTTTTCTTTCTTTTTTTTTTTTAATTGTAGAAAGGATAGCACAAATTGCACATTGAGGGCAGCCATTTTCTCCATTGCCATAGCATAACTGTTCTTTGCCTGCTCCCCAGAGCTTTACTAGGACATAATATCCAGATTATCACTTCCATCTTGTGCATATGGAGATGCTACTCTAGTAGAGTTCATCCTCAGGAGAAAATATTACGCACTTTAAATTGTTCTCCTTGGCTTTTCCCTGCAGATATATGTTATGCTAACAGGGAATGCAATCTTCAGCACAAACTCTAGAACAACATGGTGAACTATAATAATTATTGGACCTGTTAGGTCTATTATGGAAATAAATCTTCTGTGAACCAACATTTTCCCTCTTATGTTTCACAGAGAGACAGTAACCCTTCTGCTGTCAATGAATTAATTTGCTAAAAGAAGCTGGAGTTCATAGATAAATCTTAAGATTATTTCTCATTTACATATTAGCTTAGCATTTATGTGCAGTTCCATTTGTGTGATACTCCTGGGGACAATCCAGGGAACAATATGAATCATCTAATATGTTAAAATTAGGCTACAATAGAAGGGAGAAAACCTATCTATTTTTTTTTATTTTAAATTATTTAGAAGAGTCTCTGTGATTAATTATGTAGCACTGTATGCATAGTATTCCAGAGTCATTTTTGCATCTGTCTGATGCTGGAGCATACTTGAAGAGAGCTTTCTGTGCTGAGACTCCTTCAGAGTGTGCATTATCTCAAGGACTACTGGTTGTGGCTTGTGTGATATCCTGGCTCAGACATGGATTGTTTTTTCTTCTTATTTATGGTGAAGAAACAAGGTCAGAGGCATAAATGAAAGCAGGACCAGTGTATTTCCTATTTCCTGTGGAGTCCCCAGAGCTCTGGTTTGAAATCATTACTGCTGTTAATTAATGATTTGCCAGCTGTCTGCGCTAATTTTATAGCATTTATGTATGCAGAGCCATTGT
>NW_005054333.1:4013509-4026337 GCF_000277835.1 Geospiza fortis | reverse complement strand
TTCCTGCTTGAGAATCAAGAAGCAAGACACTAGAATCACACTTACATGTTCACTTGTTATCTTGAATATGGTCTGCTTGCACAGACCAAACTGCAAGGCTTACTGAGGAGATTTAGCTGCAGCAGAGATCAACTTTGGGACATTTTAGACATTTTCATTTCAATTTCTACTTGATTTTGGGCAGTAATACATCAGGAAAAAGGCAAAGTGGGCAGCTTATCTTATTTTAAAGGTACACATCAGTTTAAAATTGGAGTGAAAAAGCTGGGCAGTATAATGCATTAGCCAGACAGATTCTTACAGAAAACATAATTTCTGTGTGTGTTAGTGGCTGCACCACTGCCCACACTTAGCTGCAATGCATGCATGGCTTTGCTTGGCTCCTTCCATCACGCTTTCATAAACCCCTCATTTTTCCTGAAGGTTTGGGAAACCAGATGGTTGCAGTAACACAATTCCCAGTGACCAGCTCCATTTCTCTGCAGCAGTCCTGCAGTTACAGTTGGCTCAATGCTTAGTTCAGTATTTGTTTCCCATTCTCTCCTCTGAGGGCTTCTGTCAATGTGGGCTGTTGAGCAGCTGTGGCATTTCTGACAGGAATGGAAATATCTGTGGCTGACTGTACACACCCTATACAGTTTTTAGAGTGGGGGCCCACTGCTCTGGAACTGATTCATCTGAATGGTTCAGTGTCCTGGTTTCAGGTAGGAGACAGATAATTTACTTTCCAGTAGCTGGTGCAGTGCTGTGGTTTGCATTTAGAACGAGAATAACGTTGATAACACATTGATGTTTTAGTTGTTGCTAAGCAGTGCTCAAGGACTCTTCAGCCCCTCATATTGCCCTGCCAGAGTGTTGGCTGGGGGCACAAGAAGTTCAGAGGGGACATAGCTGGGACAACTGACCCAAACTGGACAAAGAATATTCCATACCATAAGACAGCATGCTCAGTATGCAAAATGGGGGACAGCTGGTCAGGGGCCACTGCTCAGGAACTCAGGCAGTGAGTGGTGAGCAATAGCCCTGTGCATGGTTATGTTATATATAACAACAACAACAACAACAATTATTATTATTATTGTTATTATTGTTATTGTGTTATTATTATGTTATTAATTATATTATTATTATTATTTTCCCCCTTCTTTTTCTGTCTTATTGAACCGTCTTTATCCCAACGCACCAATTTTAATCTTTGTTGCTGAATCTCTCCCCCATCCTGCTGCAGGGAGAGGGAAAAGAAGTGAGCAAGCTGTGGTATTTAGTTGCCAGCCAGGTTAAACCACAACAGCCATTTTTCTGACACCCAACATGGTGCCAAGAGGGTGAAGATAATGACAGGTCTGGCCAGAGTGTTTTAAAACAAATTTTTATAAACATGCATTACATTAGTTTAATAGTCACTCATCGCAGTGTTGATTTATTTGCTCACAGAGCTGTTGCACTTGTTCTCAGAGTTGCACTATGTAGCACCCTACTTGCTGTGGTGTTTGTCTCTTGTGGTGTTTGTCACCTCTGGGGGCTGGGTTAAGGGTTTTCATTTTGTTGTCATTTGTAACACTGGCTTCTGATATGAAAAAAATTGCTGCTCATGAGAGTAATCTGATATCTGTACTCAGACTGCCCTCATTTCCATGCTCTGGGAGCCATGTCTTAGAAACTAGTGACAATTTATGACTTCTCCTCAGAGAGCCAAGCTGTGGGTGAAAAAAAGTGGGGGAAGGTGTCCCCCACTCCTTCACCCTCCTTTCTTCCTTTTTGTTTTCCCCTTTTCCTTAGTCTCTGGGCTAATTAAAATAGCTCTTGAGAATTTTGAATATTATTGGGATGTTCAAACCAGCATGTTTCTGTTGATATGTCTCATATTACTAAATGTGCTCCAGATCTTGTTTAATGTTAAACATCTATTTAAGAATACCATGCAGAGATCTACCTGGAGGCTGGACAGCTGAGAGTGTCAGGCTGCATGGGACAGCACAGGCAAGTACCTAGGACAGTAGGCACCTCCAGTGTTTGGGACTTCAACCCTGAACAAGAACAGAACCCTGAAAAACTAGAAAAATATTTGGGAAAAGTGAGCAGGCAATTCCTGAAAGACACAGGAGGATGTGTCTTTCTTCCTGAAAGATGCAGTCACCCAGGCAATTCCTGAGAGACATAAATCACTGCAACATGCTGAGGCCTGGTCCACATCCCCTGAGCCCTGTCCAACACTGCTCACCAACCCAAGGGCAAGAGAAGGTCTCTTAATCTGACAATAAAGCGGCAGCTATCACAGTTACTCCAAATCCCATGGCATGGCTGAACCAGAGAGCCAGCCCTCGTCAAGATCAGTCGCTCCTATACATGAAGAAATGCTGGAAGCAAAAGTCCACTCATCTCATAAAGGAAGAAACTCTTTCCTTCCTTAAGGGAAGAAGTGGGAGAGGCAGACTGCCCCAAAGCGAGGCCATCACGAGAACAGAAGGAAGAGACAGAACTGAAACAAGGCAGTAACCACCCCATCTTCATCCCTGTGTGGCTGGATATGTGAGGAGATTTCAGCCATCTTCCAGGTGAGCCCATTGTCACCTGCCTGTTCCAGTGCTGGGATAACTGGGCCAGTAGCCTGGAATTAGAGAGCAGGGAATCCAAAAAGCTGGGATCTGTTTCTGGGGAAATGGGCATTGACAAAGGGATTGGTAAAGGGGCATGAGGCTTCAGCCTCTGAAGGTGCCTCCAGTTCAGGAGAGAAGGAAAGGTATCCCTTCCAGGGAGATATTATATATCAACATGGACAGAGGTATCCTGTACCTGAAGAATTAGCTGTGCTGGAGGTGATTTATGGTAACCCACACAAAAAGTGTCCTGGTTTCAGCTGGGAGACAGTTAATTTTTTTCCCAGTACCTGGTGCAGTGCTGTGTTTTGGATTTAAGATGAGAATAACGTTAATAACACACTGATGTTTTAGCTGTTGCTAAGCAGTGGTCAATGACTCTGTAAACTCTCATATTACCCTGCAAGCTAGCGGGTTGGGGGCACAAGAAGTTGGGAGGAGACACAGCTGGGACAACTGACCCAAACTGGACAAGGAATATTCCATACCATATGCCATATATACCCCAGCGTATAAACTGGGGGGACAGCTGGCCAGAGGGCACTGCTCAGGAATTGTCTGGGCAGTGAGTGGTGAGCAATAACATTGTCCATCATTTGTTTTGTACATTGTAATTATTTCAGAGTTGTTCTTATTATTATTATCATTATTACAATTTTCCATTCCTTTTCTGTCCCATTAAACTGTCTATACCCCGACCCACAAAGTTTTGTCCAATTCTCTTCACCACCCCACTGAGGAAGGGAGAAGTGAGTGAATGGCTGTGTGGTGTTTAGCTGCCTGCCAGGTTAAAACACAACACTGGCTTAGTGTTTAAGCTATTCCTGACCCCCTGCTGCTTTGAGCTCCTCGACAAAGTTTACATTTTTCATACCTACTCCTTGAAGATATTGTTTAATTTGTGTATTACTTCTTGTAGACAAAATACTCCTTCCTAATGTGAGAAAAAAGAAAAAGCAAGGTGCTTTAGATAAACATGAGTTTATCTAAAGCACCTACAGAAAAATAAAGCCATGTTACAGTAATTCCAATTTTCAGTAGTCTGAGTAGTGATGAACTATGAACTTGAATTAGCAAGGTTTCATCACATTTCAGTTTAAAGCATAGCTGTAAGTGTTTCACCTTGGCAAATGGCAAAATTTCTGTGGAAGCCAAGTAATGGTGCAAGGATTTGGAGGCTTTCGAAAGAGATGGTGTTACACAAATGTTGGATCACCACGATAGCAAAAAATATAGGACAACTGGTTCGTTTATAGGTATATGTATAGCACAGAAGTGATGTAAAGATTTACAGGTCCCCTCTGAGGCCAGGCTGTTCTTATTTCTATATCCTTGATGGAGAAGTCTGCAGTTTTTGCTGTCTTTATCAGATTTGGTCACTCATGGGGAAATGTCTTTCAAATAAGCACCTTAAGATATTAGATATTGAATTGCTAAGACCATAAAGCAATGTATTAAAAAAAAAGATGGTTAGATACCAGTGGGCACAAAATATGCCAAAACATTTCTCTTCTCCTCCTCCCTCTCTCCCATCCCAAACAATCCTTTTCAATATTGAACAGGTCTGAGAACAATCCAATCCAGCAGGTCAAGATAGGGTCAGATTTCCTGACCTGCTTGCCCCCACCTCTTGATAATCTAGAAATGAAAATCAATTCTTGTCTTCGAGCTTGTGAGGAGCTCATAATTGCTTTAGACGAAAGCAGCGAGCGCCGGCTTTTTCTGCCACCTTTCAATTCCTAGAGATGGGGATGTCATTTTTCAAGTCGAGTACACTGTCAGAATTAGATTGCGTGGTAACCAAGTAGAAAGATTTCTGCTCAAAATGAGATTTCTTCTCATTGCTGTGCCTTTTATTTGGGTCCAAATTCTTCTTTTCACTCTTATCTACAGGGATATAATAATAAATTGGGAGTGCATTATCTATGGAATGTAATTATTTTTATTAGGAACAAAACCAGAGCTCTTTTGTAGCCACTGAAATTAATTGATAAATAAAAACTAAGGCTAAATTTGCTTCTTGATCTTTTGTTTACTATGCTTTCTGCCACAGATCATAACAGACAAATGTGGGTAGAATAACATCTTATTTTCATTAACTGTAGCTTTTTAGCCAATTAAACTGAACGTAGTAGCTATTCAATTATAATAGACCATTTCTAGGCCATTTTGGATTGCTGTTAATTGCTTTCTTGAAAATAAGTTTGTGGGAGGCTGTGCTGTGCCAGCAATCTGGTGGTGGGCCTTATCAAGCACAGTGGGCTCTGACAGGCAGGTTGCTGCCTCTGGAGCCAGGAGTAGGGAGCTGGAAATCTGGTTCCATTAAATTGTCAGCTGGGGAGAAGGGGACTCACTTGGGCCCACAGTCCCTTCTGATGAGATTTCCTGTGTGAGACTGAAACCTCAAATGTTTAACACCTTATCTGCATTGATTTCCAAAATAGATAATAAAATAAGAGGGATCCACCTTTTTTTTTGCTAAGATTTGTAATTTGCCCATAAGGGCCATTTAGATAGCAAAGGAAACCATAAATAAGACAATGATTTATTGCTAGAATGATTATCATTTTTTTAATGCATAGATATTGAATGAACCTTTTTATATCTGCTTTAACCTCATTTGGCAACTGAGAGCTTCAGTAAGGACAGCTGCCAAGAATTACAGTAAAATAAAAACGAAATAATTAATTCTGCCAGCAAATTATCTCAGTAGCTAAGAATAGTCTAAAAGTTAAGGGGTGGGGGGAAGGAGAAAGAGAAAAGAATCCTTGCTGGGATGACCAAAGTAAAGGCAAGATTAGAGTAATAGAATTTGTTTGTTTGTTTGGGGGGGTTGTTGTTGTGTGAATTTTTTGTTGGGTTTTGTTGTTGTTGTTGTTGTGGTTTGTTTGTTTGCTTTTGAGATCCATGCTGGCTCTTGGGTCTCCTTTTCAGAGACTCTGTCACAGCAGGTAAACTCCCAGAGAAAATGAGGGCATGAGGGCTTGGTGCTATCAATCTCTCTTTCCTGATGAGGAAGAGCATCAAAACAGGAAAACACTTTCACTAAACAAAGCCCATTTCTCTGCTAATACCAGTTGGCCCAGGGAAGCTGCAGCAGGTAATGTCAGTGGAATCTCTCTTTCATCTTTCTCCTCACTGCATGGATTCAATCCTTCCTTCTCTCTGGCTGCCCTCCAGATGGCACAGCCATGGTGTTCATGAAAGGAGGTGTGAAACCAAAGGCCCATCTTTACCCTCCATGTCATGAGGATTGCACACACTGATTTTGAATGCTGCACTTTGAATTGCACTCACTGACACTACAAATTAGCATTGCTCTTGAATGGAGAGTGAAATAATATGTACTTAAGTCAGGTAGAACTCAAGCACATGAGTTTTGTATTCATGTACTTCCCTGTAATAACATAGAACTGAAAAGCAAGAGAATTCTTCAGTTCAACGTGATCAGAAACACCAATATCCTACATTTACATTCCTATACTTGTTACACTGTCTCCATGAGGCAAGTCATGGTTTCTTGAGCAGATTAGCAAAATTCTGATGTCTTGCCATACCTATGGTATCTGAAAACTTGGTAAATGTAGTTTTAATTCTGAACTTCCTTAACTAAGCTTGTGTTCTTAGAGAAAGCAGTTTTCAGCTTAGTAACTTCTTTTCCTCACATCTTGCTTTCTCTGTGCCGAAAAGTCTGAAGTTCTTAGAGAGGCTTGAAAACTGAAAGTGCAGAGGTGCAAACCAAAGACTCTGCTTCTGCTTCTCAAATAAAAAGGGGGAAAAAAATAACAAAAAACCCCTTTCTGACCAAATGTAATTTGAGAGCTGGAATGACTTTTTCTTCATTTCTTTGTTTTGCTTTTGATAATTACACCAAATCCCTATAATAATATATTCTACATTGAATTACTGATATGCACTTTCAACCTCAGTCCCCAAGCCCCTCTGTTGTTTCTGACTGGGAATAACAAACACACTTCCTCCTTTAATGTGCCCCTTGAGAAGTGACTAAATACAAATATTTATCGGTGCCTTCCCGGCTTGTATGCACCGTCCCAGATGTTGATGTTGAACCCACATTTTTTTCTCAGTTATTTCTTGTTCCTGAGGGCTGTGCAAAGCTGATTGAGCTCAGGCTGGGACCTAGGGCCTGTCCTGCTAGTAGGATTGGGCTGGTTCCAGGGGGAGGGTGGCCTCAAGATCACTGCTAAGCCTGTAAATGACTGGACATGCAGCACGATGCAAAACAACGTGTCCTTCAGAGTGCGCAGGTCAGAGACAGAGAATGTTTTCTCCAGTAACTTTTGGGCAATGGAGTCTGTGAGACCTGATTACACACATGCCCCTTGGTCACCCCATTCTTACAGACCTTTTCAGAACTTCCACAATTGCAGCAGGGTCTACTTTGGATTCCCAGTTTAAATTTTACTTTTCTATATCAGTTTTGTAAAAGCCGGTGATTTTAGTGTCCTTGGTGTCCAACCTGAACCACATGAGGAGGAAATCCAAGCAGCACTCTGGCAGCCAAACGAGGCTAGCAAAGCTCATTTTTTTGTTTGGTTCATTGGCTGGGATTTTTTTCCTGTTTTTTTATTTTGACTTACAGAGTCACTTTACGGACAAGGAGTTGTTCAGACCTGTAGCACACTGAGGTCTCTATTAACTCATATGGCTGCTGGATGCTCATCTAGATCCAAATCACCTTAAAAGTTAAGCTATCTACCTGTAGACCTTCACTCAACTGGAGCAATATTTACTTTTTTCCTTACTGAATGCACACAGCATTATATATTGTATGGGTAGCATGAATGGTAGATAAATCTAGGTTCTGGTTTTGACATTCAATGGTATTGCTAATAAAATAAATATGTTTCCAACTACTTTTGTATAAATCATGGTTATTTTTGTAGAAGATTAAACAATGGTCTGGTCCCTCAGGATTTTCATGAACAGAGGAAACATTAACCACAGGGTCTTAAATGTTTTATAAATCTGCAGTACATTCCTGCAATGGAAAAATAAAACCAATGATTTATAAGCCAGCAGCCCACAGTAAGATATTTACTTTTGCAGAAACAGGGCTGCACATTAGACAGGGCTGGTACATTTTGTTTATGAAAATCTTGGATATTCTCTGATGAGTTGCATTTGTACAGTGAGTTGCTCCTCATTGTGCATGGAGGGTAATTTTATAGCAAATACATCATTTATTTGCTTGTGTGCAACAGCTGTGTCTCTGGACTTGCAGGTTTTGGGTTATCAGACAAGTGGTGGATGCAGTGAACATCCAAGGAAGTCCATTATTCACAAACTTTTAATGCAGGACTTTTTAATGCAAATATAACAGAAGGTATCCTATATAATCCAGAGTATCTGGCAGTCCTAGAATGAGGTCAGGTCACAGTGTGCCTTGAAAATGTAGCAGAGAATTTCTGCATAGGCCAGAAGGCCAAAAAATCAACCTTGGGTTCAAAGGCAACAAAATCCCCACCCCACCCTGTCAAGGTGGAGAGCAGGTTTGAAGGAGGTTCAATCTCACTGCACAGCATGACACAAGTTTTTCATCCTGCCCAGTGACCAGTTGTTTTATTTAAGGGTAGGTGAGAGTATCTGGTGTTTGTCCCTTACTAATCTGGATGATGTGGACAGTTTAGCCACCTCCACTGGCCTTGGCTCCAAATTGCTGTGATGTGCTCTTGCCCAAACTCTTAGGGCAGAGATACTAGATCTCAGATCCCACAGACAGTGGGAGTTCAGCTGCAGGAATCATTTCCTCTCGTCTTTTCAAAATATGCACAATTACAAATCCCTTTCACTTGACAAGAAAGCCTGTGAACCTGTGAGGAAACTTCTTTTATATCATTATATATCTTAGGAAATGCTACTATTCACTGCTGTATTTGGTGTTACACATTCCCTTCATACAGTAGAAGGGGAATATGCTCTGCTGGGAAAACAGGGCCAGGAGGGTCAGACTGCAGAGAGGTGGCTGGAAAGCACGATTCTTGTTCAGTGGAAACGCTGGGCTTAGCTCATCTGGTTTTCAGCCCAAACTGAAAGATGCTTCTACCAGGGGGACAGAGAAGTTCGTGGCTCTTACCTGCCTACAGGAAGGACATCAGGCCAGTGTTCCCCTGGAGCTACTGTAAGGTCTTTGTGCTCATTCCAAACAGTTTTTACCAGCCATGTGCAGTGCGCTTTCGGGAAAATTCCAGCTGGTCAGGTGGGTACCTGGGACCTGCTTCCCTCAGTGGCAGGTGTGAGACCTGTCCCAAGGACCCCAGGTGCCCATGTCCCGAGGATCCCAGGTGCCCATATCCCAAGGATCCCATGCATCTGTGTCCCAAGGATCCCAGGTGTCTGTACCTCGAGGATCCCAAGCACCCATGTCCCAAAGGTCCCAGGGGTCCGTGTCCCGAGGATCCCAGGTGTGAATATCCCAAGAATATCAGGTGTCCATATCCCAAGAATCCTAGGAGTCTGTGTCCCAAGGATCCCAGGTGTTCATGTTCCAAAGATCCTATGTATCTGTGTCCTGATGATCCCATGTATCTGCGTCCCGAGGATCTCATGTATCCACATCCCGAGGATCCCAGGTGTCCGTGTCCTAAGAACACAGGTGTCCATGTCCCGAGGATCCCAGCTGTCTGTGTCCTGAGGATCCCAGGTGTCCACATCCCAAGGATCCCAGGTGTCCATGTCCCAAGAATCCCATGTATCCATGTCCCAAGGATCCCATGTATCCGTGTCCTGAGGATCCCAGGTGTCCACATCCCAAGGATCCCATGTCTCCATGTCCCGAGGATCCCGTGTCTCCATGTCCCGAGGATCCCGTGTCTCCATGTCCCGAGGATCCCGTGTCTCCATGTCCCGAGGATCCCGTGTCTCCATGTCCCGAGGATCCCGTGTCTCCATGTCCCGAGGATCCCGTGTCTCCATGTCCCGAGGATCCCGTGTCTCCATGTCCCGAGGATCCCGTGTCTCCATGTCCCGAGGATCCCGTGTCTCCATGTCCCGAGGATCCCGTGTCTCCATGTCCCGAGGATCCCGTGTCTCCATGTCCCGAGGATCCCGTGTCTCCATGTCCCGAGGATCCCGTGTCTCCATGTCCCGAGGATCCCGTGTCTCCATGTCCCGAGGATCCCAGTGCCCCCCCAGCAGCGCGTCGTGGCGGCGCATGGGCAGCAGGGGGCGCTCCGTGACCGCGCAGCCGCTGGCGCAGCGCCGGTGCCTCTCCCGGGTTCCCGCAGAGTTCCCCATCCTCCCGAAGCCTGGGAATGCTCCTGGGAATCCTTCTCATGCTTGGGAATAAATGTGCGCATGTGTCTGTTCCTGCGAGCACCTGTACGCGAGAGCACCTCTACGTGTGAGTGCCCATCCCACAGGTGTGCCCGCGCATCCCTCTGCCTACAGGTATCTCTACAGACACGTTATTCCCACCCCTCCTCGTGACAGAATTAAAAGTACAAAGCCCAACGATGCAAAAAGCATCAAAAACCCAAACAAAGCCAAAAAGCCGAACAAAGCAACAAAACTAAACCAAACCAAATGAATAAAAAGCAAACAACGCCCACCCCAAAGAACCAACAGAAAAAAAATGCCAAACAAGTCAAAAACATCCTTCCCTAAAGCACATAGGGAGGACTGGAGGTTAAGAAGCATCGGCACAAAAATAAAAAGAGACATACAAATTAAATAAGGATATCTAAAAACCAACCCCAGCTTGATACAGTAGGACTTTAAGACGTAACTGAATTAATTTAAAAGGCTGAGGCCCAAGCCTTAGAAACACAGACTGTGTACCACAGCTGCACAGAGCCTATTCATTTTAGCAAGTGACATCAGCTAGAAATTGAAAACTACTTTTAAAAATACCAAGCAGTTGCAATTGCCAAGCTGTTGTGCTTTCCCTGACTTGCTGTGGTTTAAGAAGCCTCTTTCAGGTTTTGGGAAGTGCAGATACAATTGTCATGTGCTGTCACTCATGTTGCTAAAGTCAGCCATTTATGAACTAAGAGCAATTTTGAACCAATTAAACATCAAGGTCTGAGTGTCCATTTCTGCTCCACACACACTGGTACTGATTTGTATGGTTTTGAGAGAGAGTTAAATAACTTTATTTCTGTGCTGCTGGCTGATTGATTACAGAAGGCTGCAGCTAGTGCTTTTTGTTTCCACAATACCGTATTGTTCAGGAACATAATAATTTTGTGATACTGTGAGGTCAGAGCACTTACAGCTTATTCTCTTACTGGGCAATAATCTGAAGTTTTGTTTGGAATATTTGTGGGCCTTTGTGTTTTTTAAAAGACACAAATTAATTTGAAATCCAAATTTTTTCATGGAGCAAAGCCTGATCTTAGCTATGGGCAGGCAACCAGTGCCGGGCAGGCAACCAGTGCCAGGCAGACAAAGATGCCATTTCAGAATTGCTTCAATACAAACAAAAGCTTTGGCCCCATAAAGAAACCTTTTAAAATGAGGTATGTATTTGCTGTGTGTGTTGTGCAGGCATCACAAAAGTAGTCATTTTAGCAGTCCTATTGGTAATGTGACAGCTGAAGTAGCTGTTTTCACATTTCAGGGCTTAGCACTATCAGCAGATGCTGATGGAACAGCCTAGAAATTTAAAGCACAGCCCAGAGTAGATAAAACACTTTTTATGTTACCTTTAATCTGGGGGAGGGGGGGAAACAACTTATCATTCTGATAGAGAAAGAAACGTTCATGTGATGGTGGATGTTCATGTAAATAGATTTTGAGGCTGGCAGCTTTCTCCATGCCCATCAGGAAGATGCTTCCTCCAGGTGTTCTGGTCTGGAGAGGAAAAATGAGTGGTAGGAAGGAAAGGAGGAAAAGGACAATCCCACTGAAGAGTTAGTTTTGCCACAGAGCTGGAAGAATTGAGACCCTGCAAAAGAAACAGAAAACATGACAGCTGTTCATTGTTGTGCTGATAAATTCCTCAAGCAAAGGCTGGAAACTGCCAGCTGCTGGATTTACCACCAAATCACAGCGGGCTGAGTGCTCCTTAACCTGGGTTATAGTGAGCACTTTGCTCCTTGTCACTGAAAACACTGATCAGAAGTGCTGCCATCATGTCACTGCCATGGCCAGCAACACTCAGACCTCCCTCCCACCTGCTCAACAGCCATCCAGAAACTTAATAAATAAACCTTTGGAGATCTCACCCCTCACTGGCTGGGTTTGGCAGGTGCAGCACAGGAGGAGTATTTTTATGGGGCCTCACCTTTGACTGTGCAGTCAAACACACCCTGCTCATGTTTGTGTGTTCAGAGCATCTCCCTCACCTGTGGAGCAGCTTGGCTGCTGCCAAGACCTTTGTTCCTCAAAAGGAGCCCTGGAAACAACAGTCCCACTACATGTGGGAGAACATCATCAAGAACACCTTTGTTGCTGCCTTTTCCCTTTCAGAGGAGCCAGAGGTGTGGTAGCAGCAGATCAGAGGCCCCCCTGCCCAAACAGGGGCACACCGTGTTGGCTTCTGGAGGCTGGCATTGTTGTTCATCCTAATTTTTGCCATAAGTGATTCAAAGAAGCAAGGATGGAGCCTAGAAGCATCTGAATGATCTTTGCTTGTGAAAAAAGGTATAACAAAGCCTCAGCTGGCTGGCTGCGAAGGGCACAGAAATCTGTCTCTGTTAAACGCTTACTTTCAGCTGCAGAAGAAATTGTGGAGTACCACCCGTGGAAGTGCTCCAGGCCAGGCTGGGCAGGTCTCTGAGCAAGCTGCTCAAAGGGAGAGATGTCCCTGCCCACCGCAGGGGAGTTGGACTTGGTGGTCCTTAAAGGTCTCTTCTGAAACAAACCATTCTATGGTTCTATGAAAAGCGTTTCACACAGACCCACTGCATTTTCACTGGCTTACACCAGCACTATCGCCTCCGGGGCACCATTCAAGGTACTTTGCACAGTAAGGAGGAGAGCTCCCTACCAGATGGTTCCCACCTCCAGGGATCGAAAGGCTTCTCTGAGAGGGGCTGGAAGGTGATGTTAAACCTAACTTAATGAATTGCCAGACGTCTCTCCCCTGTGAGAGCAGTGTCAAAAAATCTGTTGGTGAACTTGGCTGAATGTATTTTAGAGTCCTGAAAGTATCAGGGACAATAATCAAGGGATCCGTTCTGTTGCCATACCTGTGTTTGGTTCATGTCCACATCCATGTCTGGACATGACTCTCCAGGTGCTCAATCTTGATATTTTTTTGTTTGGT
>NW_005054333.1:3994164-4013499 GCF_000277835.1 Geospiza fortis | reverse complement strand
TGGTGTTTGTTGGGGGGGGGGGGGGTTGCTTGTTTTTTGGGTTTTTTGTTTGTTTGTTTGTTTTTTTGTGTGTGTGTGGAGCTGTTGGTATTCTAGGAACTACGTCAAAACAAGTTAATTCATTTCAGATAAGTCCTTGAAGAGCCTGGTGATCAAGCAGTGATGAGTCAAGTCCTACAGTACTGCTGTTTTCTCCATCAATTTCCACTACAGTGCTCTGAGCTGGACACCATTAATAGTATCTTTTCTCTCAAAAGTAGCATTTTTGCTATAGGAGAATGGCCCACAAGGTGGCTCAGGTGGAAAAGAAATGCAGAGTTTTTGATCTCTGGCTAGCACATATATATATTCTGACTGGGACAGAACTGTGCTACTCTAGAACAGCTGTTTGAGACTGTTCCAGGAGATGTGTTGATTTGAATTCAGCTAAAGATGAAAAGGTGCAGAGTACTAAACCAGTGGCAATCAGTGCTAAAGAGACAACATATTAAGAGACCAAGAGCTGAGACAAAATAGCCACGACTCACAAAGAAAATTGTATTCTTGTGATCCAGATCTTAGGACTTAGCCCTTCTGACTCACCACAGGTAGCTTCTCCAAAAATTAAATGTACCCAAGACTGAAAAGCACACATCTCTCAGCATTTTCTTCAGAGTCAATCAAGGAAGTTTCTGTTGAACCAAGAGCTGCCTCTCATGTTTGGCAAATCCTTTGAAAGCCTATGAAGTAACTTGCATTATTATAAGATATTTACGCCTCGAGAATCCAGAATCACAGAATCACAGAATGGTTTGGATTGGAGAGACCTTTGAGAACATCTAGCTCCAAACTCCCTCTTTCAGTCTGATGCCATTTCCCATTGTCCTGTCACCACATGCTCTTATAGAAAGTCCACCTCCAGCTTTGTTGGAGGCCTCCTTTAGGCACTGGTAGGTGCTACAAGGTGTCCCCAGAGATTTTTCCAGCTGTCCGCCTGTCTTCACAGGAGAGGTGCTCCAGCCCTCTGATCATGTTTGTGGCCCTCCTCTGGACTTGCTCCAGCAAGCCTGTATCTTTTCTGTGTTAAGGACCCCAGACCTGGATGTAGTACTCCAGGTGTGGTCTCACGAGAGCAAAGAGGAGGAGAATCACATTCCTTGACCTGCTGGCCACACTGCTTTTGATGCAGCCCAGGGTACAGGTGGCTTTCTGGGCTGCAAATATGTGTTGATGGCTCCTGTTGAGATTCACATCATCCAGACACCCCACCTGTGAGGCTAACAAACTGCTCATGGCACTAATTCATCATTTTATAATGTATCATTAAGCAAGGTGCATTGTTTTTGTTCTCTGAGTGGATGATGGGACATTTAATTGTTGGATAAGTGGAGAACAATATGTAAGCCTGCTGATCTCAATACTGGGTAATTCAGGATTTCTATGCCAAAGAATCATAATGTAATTTAGGTTGGAAATTGCCTTTAATATTGAGTCCAACCATTAACTCAGGACTGCCAAGTCCACCGCTAAACCATGTGCCCAAGTGCCCCAAAAAGACTTGATAGCAAGGTTTGAATTGCCTGACCAGGGCAGAATAGGAGCACAGCATCATCTGACAGTTTGCTTTGTGCTCGCATAAAAAGGTGTCCTGTCACCCTGGTTTTTTAAGATTTTCTAAGCTTTCTGATAGCATTCTTGTAGTGAACTTTCTCACACACTTTCAGTAAATAACTCATTGTTTTGCATTCCTTTATAGAAGAGGAGAGAGTTGATAGACTGTTAGTTTGACCAGTGTCTTTGGAGAGGTGTCACTGTCACTGTCCAATCCGCTGTCACTTTTAGAAAACTATAAATGTTAGAGTCAGAAAATAATCTTCCCTTTTCTCTCACCTTGAGAACAGCGGGGTGTGTGTGTGTTCTTTCGCGTTCTATAGCGACAGTGTCCCAATAGGTAGCTATCCTCTTTGCTAACAAGTGTGGGTTGAAAGGTCACCAGGTGGAGAGTTTGGTAAAAGGAGGCTATTCCTTGTCTAGCAAAGACTAACACTTTTGTCCTCTCACCCACATGGTTCCAACTACAATATGCAAAGCTTTTCAGATGAAGCATCACAGTGCCTCATGTTACTTCCCTGAGACAAATGTAAATGGTCTAGGCAATAGCTTTTCTGTCTTAAATCCCTTGTTAAATGTCATTTTTTATAGTTAGCAGTGACAAATTCCTTCCAAAGGACCAGAACAGCAATTCTTGCTGATGTGGAATAACAATTTCTCAAAGGTGCTGAAAAGGAAGTGATAACACATCAAGTCTCAAAGTTTAGAGAGTAATTGCCAGTGTTGTATTTTGGAAAGAGAAGACTTCAGGATATCAATTTTACTAAAAGGAAACAAGCATCTCTGCTGGTTATGCTCAACACACCACTGAAAAAGCCAGCACTAGAGCCAGACAACTTTTTCCCATGCACAGTGCAGATGTTGTGAAGGATGCCTCACTGGGATGCATCACTAGCACAGCTATGTTCTCACACACCCATTCTCATTCCTGCAGCAGGAACAGTTGTCTGCCTTCACCAGCTTCTCTCCAAATGCAAAGAGGTGGCTCAAGGAAAGCTAGCCCCCAGCACTGGAGCTCTCTTCCCTAGCAAACTGACTTGCTAAGTGTTTTTAGGGATGCCTCATTCAAAATCTCCTGAAATGCTCACCTTCCATTCTCCCATGTACACCAAGATATTTCTCATCAATACAACAGGAAAGAGAGGTAAAAGACGTAGGGCATTGATTACAAAACATTCCAACAGATACACCAAGACCAAGAGACAAGAATATTTTCCTCCTCTTAAGTCTGTAGTATTCCCCTTTGATGGTTCATCCCCTGCTCTTTAAACACTGAGGGCATATTGAGGGGGTTAAGCAGTCTTCAATCTGGAAGAAAGCCAGGACACCAAGCCTTCACCCCGCAGCATGGTGGTGCCTGAGGGCCAAGAATCACATCTGCAGTTCCAGCCCTGCTGCTGTGACGCCCACAGTGACACTCACAGTCCTGTTCCAGCCCCTGCTCCCATGGGCTCCACTGGTGCCCCATGAGTGCCTCAGAATGATGTCCTCCATGAAGTTCTCTTCCCCAACAGAAAAGAAAACTGTTCTGCTTTATGCTAGCACTCATTACTTTGCATTACTGATTTGTTTTAGGGGGTCATGACAACCTCTTCATTTTATAACCAAGCCAGTTAGCTAGAGCTAGATGAAAAATTGGCCACTTACATTATAAAACTGTCGTTTTTTAAGAATTGCTTCAAACCAAAGCCCTATGCCAAATGCATTTAGATGAGATTAACTAATTTTTCCTAACATTTTCTAGGCAGTATTTCCATAAAAGCAACACTACGAGATAGTAAGGATGCTGAGATCTGATAAATGACCAAAATAAGGGTGACTTAGAAATTACATTTCCCACAGATGAAAGAAATCAATCAAGTTGGACTTATCTCAAAAACCTAGATCCTATTAGACGCATAAAAAAGCAAAGTTCTTCATATGAAGGCAGTAACTACTCTCAATGGCCATGGAGTTTCCCTGAATTGAATTTTGGGGAAAAAATAAGACTTTACAGAATATTTTTTAGCTAAAGAGATCCAGACTGGCTCCAGGCACGCATGATCTCTGGTGGAAGCTCTCCTCTCCATGCAGACTGATAACCTAACTGCGGGATACCCTCTCCCAAAATAATTTTTCTTTCCCATACAACACTTTATGGTTATGTATATGGTTTATATATTATATAAACTCTATATTGTTATATGTATAGTTATATATATGGTTGTATATTTTACTCAACTCCAGTGCCAAACTCTGCCATATCCTCAACAGTCCTGGCCCCATGGGCTGAGGAGTGGCACCCACTATGCCGGGTGTGATATTATTACAGCTTCTTCACCTCTCCCTCTGAGGAGATAGGGGACAGGGACATCCTATCAAAGCTGGGTGATTTTCCACAGCTAATCTCAAAACGAAGCAGCAAGTTGGAATTCTAGTGGGAAGGAGCACCCAGGAGCTCTTCAAAGATGGTGGTGTGAGGTCAAGGCAGGGTCTTCACTGCTATGACTTTTTTGGAGACGTGGAAAGCATTTAGCCTCATCACTTTGTGGGAGGAGGGTCCCTGACAGGGAAAGGAAGCAGCCTCAAGGAACCTGATAGCAGCAATAACTCTCTGGGGTTGAACTTGGCTGTGTGCACAAACGTTCTGTGCCATCTATGGGGTGGCCAAAGGGCATTGAGCACCCAGAGAGGGACATACACAGGAATAACTCTGTCAGATGCTGCCCCAGCCTCCAGGGACCTGTGGCCCAAGCTGTCCATGTCCCCAGCTTGTGGCCAAGCACTGAAACTGCTCTGCCAGCAGCTGGAGATGGCTGGTGCCTGGGTAGGCTTTCAGACCAGTGAGTGTCTCAAAATACCAAATGTGGTACCAAAAAGCAGACATGAAAATAAAGCTATATATTGTATGTAAGTTGCTTCATTACAGACCTTCTTCAGTTACAAATCTTGTAGCAGCTGAGGATCTGGAGCTTTGCATGCAGAAAGGACAGGCTGAGTCTTAAAATATTTACAAAGCTTGCAGGTAATGATTAAAAGATGTAAGTGCCACACCTGAGGCATAAACAAATTGAATCATATTTCACATTTCCTGAAATTTAGCCATTATTTCCAGTTAACTGATCACTGACTGAAGTCTCTGGATATTCTGGGCATATTTGTTTCACTCTTAACAGAATTCATAATTTTTAAACTTTATTTTTTGCATTACTAAAGATAGAGTTTCTTTTCATGTTTTCATGCAATCGTTGTTCACACAGTCCATAGATTTAAGGCATGTTCTTTGCTCAAGAACAGATGTGTTCTGAGCTCTTCAGGGAGTGCCAGGGAATTTTTCCTGATGGGTGCATTCCCAGGACATATGAAGAAGGAGTTAACACAGAGCCACTTGCCAGCTTGGAACACAGGAAATGATGGATCAGTGTCCTAAATCAGCACTCATGATAGCAATCACATAAACCTTGTATGAGTGGGATGATGAATTATATCATTTACAGTATGCAAAAGGTTGTTTAATTCTTTTCTTCCCCCCAAACTGAGGGTTAGCAGTAAATGGCCAAAAGTTAATGCATTGTATTAGCTCTTCTTTAGAAGAATATTAAAATATTAAATACAAAGTGTCATAAGTAGTAAAGACACCACTAAGTGTTTTGAGCTAAGAAATTGTGAGGAAAAGAAAGGAGTGCAGTTAATTAATGTTTCTCCCAAGAAAATCTTCCTTTCAATTTATTAATCATGTCTAGGCAATTCCTAGCTTAGCAGTACATTCAAAATAGATTACTTGAAACTAAATTTGAAGTTCATTCAAATTCAGTTCTCCTATACCATAGAAAAGTATATGGGCCAATCTTTCAACTAAATCCATGAAGAAAAACCACTAGCCTGTATATGTGAGAATGCAGTTAAAATACTGGCACTAGCAAAGGATTTCTCAGATTTTTTTTTCCTTATTTCTAGAGTTTCACTGGAAAATATGCTGTCTGACCTCCTGAGGGAGCAAAGCATCTTCTCCACAAATTATATTGGAGAGCTTGGAAGGAAAGCAGCCATTTGCTTCAGTGTTGTGCTCTGTGGGTTGCTAATTTGAGTTTCTGCAAAATGGAACCAGTTTCAAGTGCCTCAAATGATTCCTATCAAGTGCTGACATTTCCAGATAAGGAGAACATTAACTCCTAGGTTGTCTTTCTCTGCAGCTTCAGCAGGCTGGTTCTCAGCCCTCTGCTAACCAATATCACTGCATATTTACACTAGCTTTTGTTTTCAGTGCCAAGTGGCTAGAATTACTGGGAGGATTTCTACACTGTAGGGAAGTACATGTCTTTTTATGAGACAGAAGCAGTTCAGTAGAAGAATTGAAAAAGTGTAACTTTTATAGGCCTTGAGGTGAGGAATAGTGAGTGTTACAGGGAGTATTTAATGGATGAAGCCCCCTCAGGGATCTGAAACCCTCAAGAGGCTGTTGAAAGAAGGAAATTAATTCAAGAATGTCTTGCCAGTCAGGTTATATGAAGAGTGGGATTTTTCTAGTGGCTGAGCGGGAGGGAGAGGTGTGATGATGTTCTTTAGCCACGTGAAATGGGCACGGCTGAGCAGTTGGAGTCCAGCAGCCCCATTTGCTATGGATCCTGATGAACATCATGGCCTTTGAAGGTCAGTGACTGAAGGTCAGGCGTGGTCTTTGTCCCACTGAAGCTCCAGGCCAGTTGAACTGTGGCACTGATCCTGCCTGGTCCATACATCCCAGCTCCTGGTCTGGGGAGTAAGTGGATGCACAGAATTAATGCCAAACCCACAGGCTGCACAATTTCATTATGACTTGCTGAAGGATCTTGATCAGCTTCTGCAAGAGCCGGTGAGGGAGTCAGCATGAAAACTGACAAGGGCCACCCTGGCTACACTTCATTCTTCCCTGAGAAACTCTGCTGGGGTTTTTCAGAGAAAGAAAAGCACCTACAGCGATTTGCCATTGGTAATAAAGTAACACTTCTAATTGAGTTCATTCAGTGCAACAAAAAAATCAGTCCCTTCCCAGTTAATGTGAGGAGAGGTGGCATTTCATCACTTGTGTAATGAGCTTAATAACATCTAATGTTCACTTAATACTCTTATTGGTGGTTGACCACGAAATAAAGCCAGGTTGATTAGGATTAGTGGCTTAATGCCAAGGATAGCTGGGTTTGAAGATGGCCACTTTAATTTAAGAGTTCATTATTACTGCTAGGATCTGGTGGTGTTATTTCTATAGCTGCACTAGGAAGCCTTTGTTACATACCACTGCGTAAGTACATGACAAAATTGTGACCATTGCCACAGGCACTTTGTCACTGTGGGGGGAACACACCCTACTGACCTGAGGGTACCACTGCTGAAGGACTGCGATACTACTTATGGGTCTCGTAGATTAAAAAAAAAAAAACAAAAACAAACAAAAAAACCCCACAATAATAACAGTAATTATTATTGTTATTATTATTACTAACACGGACCGGATTTTTCTCAGATATCTAGATTTTTCTCAGATATCAACAGATATTCCTCAGTGAAAGGACTGAAAGACAAATGAAGCAAGAAGTTACAGAGCAGATTAACAAAATTAATGGTAATGGACATGGACACTCAGTCCTGGGAATTGTCTTTTGAGGTTGGAGTTTCATCTGTCCTTTGTGTTTCAGACAGTTTACTGTGTTCATCACTTAGTTGCTTTTTTAAGGTGAAAAATTAAACAACCCCCCCCCCTCCAAAGCAGTATCATACTATCACATATGTATGTAAAACTCTTGAGGATGAGCACATTTATCTTGTTTTCTGGTTCAGTCTTGAAAATGCATTGTCCACTGTTTGCTGTAGTTCCTACCCTGCTCCCATTGGCACGACTGCAAGCTCCAAAGGGGGTGCTGCACATGGAGACATCTGGATGAATTTCCAAAGGTGTGCACAGTGTTTATATGATACATGAGATATCATATATGGATATATGAACAAGGGCCCTGATACAGTCATGTCATTCACTCACAATGTATATTTTTTCTGATTTGAGCTGCATCAGAAGCAAAAGTGATTCAGAAAGCAGTTTGCTTCTGCGCTGGGATCAGTTTCCTCTCCTGTTTGACTGGCATTTAAACAAAGGCTGGTTTTGCAGGGTGGCCCTTATTACATCATACAAAACCAACCACCAGGCTGCCACGACATCACTTATTGCAGAGCACGGCTGCACAGCCTTCACTAATGAACAGAAGCAGCCAAATTCCTCCTAACACTGAAGAAGGAAATATTTCTCTACATCTGATGTCTTTCACTTCTCCTGTTCTGAGTTATAAATATTCTGGTGCATGAGCTCAGATGAATAATGCTCATACTACAAATAACTAAAGCTAAGGATCTTTATATTTAGAGGTGAAGAATCATTTCTTTTGGAATGTAAATTTTGTTTTTTTCTTTTCTTTTGTTCAGCAGCTCTCAAATGTGAACAAAACCTTCTATGAAGAAATTAAGATTATGGGGTTGTGGTTTTAATTTCAAACCTTGAAACTCACTTATGGATTTATATACAGTTTAAGTTTTAAGATAATGTTAATTAAAAAAAAGGGGGGCAGGGGGGAAAAGCCCTGTAACTCTGAATTATGTCAGCAAAACCCTTCTAATTGATTATTCTGTTTTCCAGCAAACTCATCAGTTCTGGAGTTTCTTTTGTCTTCTGTGCAACTCTACCATTAAGAAACTTTTCTGATTGCACAGTTCAAATCCAGACAGGGAATCTGAGATTTTATTGTTCCCCTTTTGCTAGGCTGTGGTTAGTAGTGGCTTAAGCAATGTTTCATAACCCATTTGTACTCTAGTATCTATCTCCTTGAAAAAAACCAGACAAGTTTGACCCTTTCTTTCACAAAACAACTCCTCAATTCCTCCCCTCTTGGCAGAACTGTACTGATTTAAACACCAGAAAAAGAAATTAAGTAAACACAGGGAGGATCAGTTTTGAGTAACTGGACACTTGCAATACAATGCAGACACCTCTTTGTTTTGAAAGTGCCAAAGTAAAAACGTAGATTTTTGCTTTGTTCTCCCATGAAACAATTTCAAGAAGCAATGCTAAGAAAATTATGAGATGTATCGGCAATAAATATCTCTGGCATATTGAGGGATTTATTCATTAGGGACAGTATGACA
Source organism: Geospiza fortis (assembly GCF_000277835.1). NCBI lineage: Eukaryota > Metazoa > Chordata > Aves > Passeriformes > Thraupidae > Geospiza > Geospiza fortis. Next base: position 4,004,763 of record NW_005054333.1, on the reverse strand, counting down.
CACAATTCCAGACTGATAAGATTATTGGTGCCGATCTTGCCCATGGCCATGTGCAGGACTGTCTTGTTACTGCAATTATTTAGCAGGAAGCCTTTCTCACCCGCCTTTTAAATTTTTCTCTGCTAAAGCACTGCAGGCCAAAACCAGTCATTTTGTATTTGGCTGTTACCTGTTACCACTCCTTTCTTTTCCAGCTAGTGAGCAGCTTAACCCCTGTGGTGCCTTTTCGACTTTTTCTCTGGTGTTCACATTAAAATAAATAGTGTTTAACTTTCTGCACTTTTGAATGGGGACCATGGCTGTTGAAAAGCAAAAACTGTAACTACTTTAAAGAGGCTACTACACAATATGTAGATTTAACAAGATGCATATCACTTGTTTCAAAGTTCCTCATTTAAATGCCTTCAAAGGTGCCTAGGCCCCAACTTTGCCCAGTCAACAGCTCCAAAACCCAATAAGCAGCTCCTGTTGGTGTGTTGCATGTCAGTGCTTCAGCAAAGTGAGAGGAGCAGTGCCTTTAAAGGCAGCAGTAGGTCTGGCCCTTCAGTACAAAGCAGGAACAAAAACAAGCTCTATCAAACAAGTTCTATCAGGAGAAGGCTGGATGATGTTAATTATGAGCCTACACAAACACTTAAGACTATGCATGACTGTTAATACACAATGGACTGTCCACATCTTCAGCAGAAGGCTTGGACACAGATCAAGCATAGAAACTCACTTGTGTTTTCAGCTTGTGCAATCAGTTATTTCTTCATTTTAAGTCAATATAAACTGCCTCTGGCCTTTCTTAGGTTTGTCACCCCCTAAATGACTTTCCTCACTCTTCAAGCATTCCTCTAAAATACTATGGGGATGGCCATTGCAATGGCTTTGAAAGAAATCCCATCAAGTCCGAAGACACCTCCGTTTGAAGTGCTGTGGGCAATACACTACCAACACATCCTACTGGTGGCGGCCTTATTTGTCACCTGAGACCCGCTTCAGAGCTGCAGCCCATGCTGTGTCCCCCCTAAAATACCGGGTATGTGGTCTGAGAGAGAATGGTAAGCATGTAATTTAGGTCCAGATTTTGCTCCACGGCACTTGTGTTAAATATTCTAGAGAGTACATTTGCAACAGTAAATATCTCTCCAGTTATATTCAACCTGCACATCATGTACTTGCCAATTTAAGAAGTAGTATTTTCCAGTTCATTTAAGTGAGCAAGAAGAATGAGTTACACCAAACTACAGACAACATTGGTTCATGAATAGGCATTAAATTTTCACACTTATGGATTAAAGCCAAAGTCACTTTTCTCTTTGAATGTATCAGCACTTTGTTCATGTTACCACCTAAACCACCAGGCTCCAAATTTGACAGTTTTATCACAAAGAACTCCACTGTCCCTCTGGCTGGTTTTTTTTTTTTTTGTGCTTTTCACCATCATGTACCATAACTGTGTCTTTATTAACAAATGCCTTCAGCTCCTCACTCATTTTTTTAAGATCTGGCTCCCACAAATACTTGGCATCTTCACAGCCTTGCTTGGCAATTGATGATTAAAACAGCCACATGAGACAGGAACCTCCTTGCATACTCTTCTGTTCTCAGTGGCTTTGTATCACCTCCCTGAGTGCCAGAACTCCAAACATCACACTTCCTCCCTGCCTCCACACCACCCAGATTCTAACCCACTTGTTTTGGTTGAACAAGAAGACCCTACCATCCTTTAAATTATATCCAGCTGTTATATCCAAACCTGCTCAGAGCCTCTCTCATCTGCTGTCCCCCATTTCTATCATTTAGGATATTGAAGCAACAGTGGTATAGCCCTTCCCTGCAGAAAACTACTAGATTGGGCCAAAAGGAAATACAAATACTCTCTCCAAAACCAGTTCTGTTGGAGACATCACAGCCAGACTGCATCTCCCAAATTCTGATACTCCAAGGACTCAAAAAATTCAGCTGCGTGCCTTTCTCCCAAAATGTCCGTTATGTGTTTGTTCTTCTATATTTAACTTTTACTCCCTATTTGATGAAAATTTTTGTGCAATTTAAAAAAACCCTCCATCAGCTAGATGGCAAATCCACTCCTGGTTTTCCCCATTATTGCAGTGGTTCACAGTACTAACCTTACTTACCTCCCAAATTCTATGCAGTGTAAGTCATGAGAAGCTTCCCTATGCTTGTGAAAACATCCTTTAATACTTTCCCATTTTTACCCATTTTTCTAAAGGGAATACAGTGCTATTTTGCTGCAAGTGCTCACTGCTCAAAAAATTCCCCAGGCTGGCAGCACTGCCATCTTTGGCCAATATCCCTCCCCCCCTGCATGCAACCACTCTTGTTACCTGTGGTGTAATAAAACCTTAACCCAAAAAAGCAGACATAATAATGTCTGCAGTGAAATACCTCTAGACTATGCGAAATCTATGTTCAAAAGATCCTTTCTGTATACCATGCACTTGAAACACTTCATAAACATCAAAATCTAAACCCTTAAATTTTACATCCATATATATGTGTTTATATACATATATTTAGATAATCATATATCATTCAACTTTTTCCACCCCAAAATAACAGTTTATGGAACAGAATAAATAGCATCAATTTGGCAAAAGCATGATCCAACAGCAAGTTCTCTCACAAATGTTTTTTATTCTTAGTGTAGGGAGATAATTTCAGTCGGGAGACTTTAAAATCCATTTGTAGTTCAAAGTATTTTGTTAGATTTCTTTTCACAGTCAATAACTTTGAATGTATGAAATGACAACATTTCCTTGGAAGTTTTACACAGCTAGCAGTACTTCTTACTGTCTCATACAATGAAACAGTGACTGTCACCAACATATCTGCCTTTGTACATCAGAAGTGAGCATAATAGAGCAATTTAAGTTGGAAAAGACCTTTAAGATCATCAAGTCCAGCTGCTTATCCAGCACTGCCAAGTGCACCACTAAACCATGTCCCCAAGTACCACATCTACACAGGTTGGCAACTCTAGCACTTCCCTGGGCAGCCTGTACCAATGCCTGACAGCACCTTCAGTGAAGAATTTGTTCCTAATATCAAATCTAAACCTCCCCTGGCCCAAACTGAGGCCATTTCCTTTTGTCCTATCACTTGTCACTTGGGAGAGGAGACTGACCCCCACCTTGCTGCAGCCTCCTTTCTGTCAGAGAGAAAATATGATTATACAAAACTCAGTATTTTGACATTATCCTTAAAACAAGATGCCAATTTAGCATAATTTAAACACAAAGATTTCAAAGCACTGAGAAAAAGATTGACATGGACCTGCAATATAAGCTTTCCCTTTCAGTAGCCTTGGTGCTGCTGACTGTACATGGCAAGTGGTCCATATAATGCTGACTATCTCAACACTTAATGCTGTGAGCATAGGCAGCTACACTGCCCATGTCCTTTCTTCATTTATATCCAACCACTAAAAGTTGCCTTTACCTCTTCCCATTTTGTTTGTTTCATCCCAATTGTGATTATATTTAACATCAAAATTTAAACAATATGGTTCACACAAGTGAACCAATCCAGAACTGAATATTTAACATTAAGCCAAGAACATACAATGTGAGTAATGGAGTATTTTAAAGACAGAATTCAATTTTCATTGTATTTTTATTCTTGCTTCTTAACCAAACCCACATGTAATGCATTGTATTTAATGAAACTACAAGATTAATATTTCAACAAACCAGCCAGCACATAAGCCCACAGCTGAGCATTAAGTTGAAGAGTTTGTTTTAAAATATTTTTGAAAAAGCCTTTTATGATAGAAGCACTCCCCTGCAGGCTTGGGCCTGCTTTCTCTTCTCTTTCAGGAGTGATCTCTCCTTGAACACTGAGCTTTGTGTCCATGCATTATTCCTTGCTTTTCAGTTCTGGTTTGGATTTGACTGGCTGAGAATACATGAGCTTGGAAATCAAAGCTGTTGTTATCCATTTATTTCCTTACAATGCTCTTGTCTGAAACTTTTACTGTGGAGACTTGTGAGCTTTCCCTCCTTGCTTAGGACTCCACTAGTATTGATTCCTTACTGTGCAATGGTTAAGCACAGTTCCTCTTTCTTGGCAGCATGTCCTCCTTCTCTCTAGAGATAGTTAATTACAGTTTGCCAGCAATTGTTTATGAGTACTACAGGTCCTCATTGGGTTAGCTAACATATTTGAACTAATGAATTTAAATGATATAAGCCATAAGAATCCAGAATTTGAAGTCCACTTTTATTTTCAAATTAATGCACAACATAAATTTAAGTCCCATATTACATAATTATAGTACTTTATGAATATTATGTTTCAGGTACTTGTTAAAATATCTCAAAAGGCACGAGCTCCTCTCACACAGTGTGAGTGTACATAAGGCTCACAAATCAGTTTGGTCAATGTAGAGTCCAGCAGTTTAACGCCTAGAAAAGGACTTAAGTCATGGTCACATGACATTAAACTTTACAGCAGAGCCTAAATCTTGCTCCTTTGGCAATTTCCACAGCCTCTTCCACCCACTACCCTCTGCCTTGTCCTCTCCCCCTTTTTTCTTCTCTTCCCAGGTGTAGCTACAACTCCTTCCTCCTCCTGATCCCTCAAGCCATTCCTACAGGAGAGTGCAGTATGTTACACAGCAGCAGCAAAGCAAATATTCCCCAGCATACGTGCTCTTCAAGGCTAGGACTACAAGAGTTTCACAACCAGTGTGAAATGCAATTTTCTCCAAGCCTTGCTCTACACTATCAGCTTCCTGCCCTGATTGCTATGTGGGGGGGTTACAGTGATGCAACTCCCTGGAGACTAAACACGAGCGACCTTGAAAAGGAGTCAGGGCAGCCAAGCAGATATTCTTTACTATTTGAAGCCCTCATATCTACCCAACATCTTCCACTGCAAGAAGTGCACACCTCACCCTACATTTCTGCCCTGGTAAGGTCCTTCCCTCTGAAGGTGCGGTTTGCCACACTTTCCCCCACCTCAGCACAATTCCTTTTCCTTGGCAAAAGGGCAGGGAACACGTCTCACTGGCATTGGTGCCATTTGGTTGAGAGCTGCTATCACATTAGGAATATTTGGTCAGTCTATTAACACCACTGCACTGGGAAGGCCTCATGCAAAAGAAATCTCTGAGCTTCAGCTGCTTCCTCAGGCCCAACCATAACTTAAGAGCAAAACCACACTTTTAGGAGAATAAGAGTCACTAGGAAAATGAGAATCCCTCTGCATTAAACACATATTTAATACTGTACTTGACTACTTATGTAAGTTAAAGCAAGAACATGCTTCTGATGGGATTCATTTTTTTTAACACTCGAGCTAAGTAACACTAGAGTCAAAGGTGATCACTATGTGCTTTACATTACATTTATTCAGATTAATATTGATCTTCTGTAACCCTTCTCCCTCTCTGCTTTATTAATGAAAGGATAATTCATGTGACAGTAAGTGGCAAGAAGAATCTGAGAACAGGGTGAACACAGAAGGAAAGGTAGAACAGTTTTCTGCATATCAAGTGAGGAAAAGAATTACAGAACCACAGAATGGTTCAGGTTGGAAAGGAACTCCAGAGGTTATCTGAGTCAACCCCATGCTCAAGAAGGGTCTCTGACAACAGGCTGCCCAGAACTGTAGCCAGACAGCTTTTGGCTATCTTCAAGTATGGAGACTTTGCAACTTCCCTGGTTAAGCTGTAGAAGTGCCTGGTTACCATCACCATGAAAAAGTACTTGCTGATGCTCAGACAGGCCTCCTGTGTTTCAGTTTGTGAAAGACACGAAAGGATGACAGCTGATTGCTGTATCTATCACATTTTTACAAACCACAACCATCCTTTCTCTGCCTCTTCCAAGGAAGCAGCACCTGAAGGAACTGTTACAGACTGTCACAATTTTGGGATGTCCTGTTGGGAGCTGGAAGTCAGTACAGCAAAAGTGATAGCACTCACTGCAATTGAACTTACTTGCCTTTATGAATTTAGACAGCTTCAAGTCACCCAGCTGCCAAAATGCAGCTTCTGTTTGCCTAAATGGCTCTACCTGCACAACTTAAATATGCTACTGCCATTACATTGAGTCTCCCACACTGTTAATGTTTCCAAAACCAGTGCTGCTGGATTTTACCATCCAGCAGGTCAATATTCAGCATTGAGACTTACTTCTGTTAAAAAGAGAAATTCATCCTTTTGACTACAGCTGGAGAACATTCATAAGAGCTCTGCAACAGATCAAGTATTGGTGCAAGAATGCAGCTTCCAAAACTTGAAAGGTAACAGCCATCAGACAGGGTAAGAAGTGTCATTGCACAAACAGGCAGTATTGCCTCACGGCCCACCTGGACTCAAAATAAAGTGGCAATCAGTCACCAATAGTCCCAGGCTGTTTCTTCACAAGGCCCAGGATTCTGTGTGCTCATTTCAGCAAGTTACTACATACATATATATAATTCAGCAAGTAATTCCTTTGAGTTGGCTATATGAAGCCAAGTTTCAGCTCCCTCACTCTGCAGCTAACCAGGATGAGGTTTAAGCACACCACCTCTAATATTTTAAATACAGGCTCAACCACTCCAAGCTATCTTCAGTAGTGTTAGTACCAGCATTCCAAGGAATAAATCCTGGTCACAGTAAAGATTATTTGCAGAGTACAGTCAGCACAATGGGTATCTGGCTCACTTCTACTTTGTCAGTTACACAATGTAAGAAAATAGCCTTATTTGAATGGCACTTGTCAAATCTTTTAAACTTTTACTTCCCTCACAAAATAAAATTAAAAATACACCTTGGATTGCTCTGCAGTTCCAGTTTTCTCTTCTAAGAATCCACTTATCTATAGCTCAGTGTCCTGTTTCTACCAGTACCAGGTTCACCTTCTCTGGCTCCAGCTGCAAGGCAAATCCTTGACCTCACAGTACCATTAACTCACCTCAAATACTGCAACTCTGCTTCCCATTCTGCAGCTGACAGATGCACGTGGCCTTGTGTTGGTAACTCAGGTATCCTGAAAAACATTTCTATCTTCTTGTCCCAAGATTTTGTGAAAGGAACATTGCTACCACCAGAAACAAAATAAACAAGACTCCAGAAGTTGCTGCTCTAGGTGGGCTTTCAGGACACTTCACTTTATGTGGATCTGGAGAAGTTTCCTGAATATAGCTGCCCAGGCAGCAGATAAATATAAAATATACCAGGGTTTTTGGTAGTCAGCTCATAACTTCCAATACTTTATTAATATTTCATTGAAATCTATGGTCTATTTCTAAATTGTTTATCATACAGTTGCTAGAAGTCAGTAAATCTAATTCTGTTTCTAATAAAACAGAACAACTTCGTTCCACAAAAATACATATGAAAGGCTTGTCCTTTTTATCTCTACTAACTGCATTTTTTGGTACAAGTTACATTTTTGCTTAAAACTTCAGCTCAAAATCCAGTCTCTGGAAGCTACTTGAGTAAGGACATTCCTCAACTCAATCAGGTCCCTTGGCATCCTGAGACTAACCAGCTACAGGCTGTGCAGCTTGCCTTTACTCTGTATTCCCTATGCTCTTAATTATTCTCCCATCACAAAAAAACCCCAACACTTGAACTTGCACACTGGCTCATCATCGCTCCCAGCAGTGCAAGACATGCCAAAATCTTGGCGTTTAAGGAGATCCCAACCTGGAAGAGAAAAGAAGGCATGAGATAGCACCTTTTGTATTCTAAAAGTCTAAGATGTCTCTTTTAAAATTCTGAATTCAAACTTCAGCACCTCTGTACAGATTTCAAGCACGTACATACAGCTGAATCAATACATACAGGGAGTCTGGGCCATGCTCAGATCCATTCAGCTTCAACCTTCAGAGTACTTGACAGCAAACTCCTTTCCTGTTCTCCACTTTGTAGAACAATAAATAGGCTGGTATCATTTCCTTTGCCTCTGCCCCTTCAAATAACAGACTTGTACTATTTTGGAAATTTGTGTAATTTACTCAGCATGCTCATTTGCCACTCTTCCAATGAGGGAAGGACTGTAATTGGAATAGACACTCTGAAGTGTCAAAAAGCACTAAAAAATAATGCAGCAGTTCAGAGTATGTCTCCAGTGATGCACTAGAAGAGAAGCAGACAATGCCAAGCAGTCATTGGAAAATAACGTGTATGAATCCATTTACACAGTTTGGCATTCAGACTCTATATTAAATAGCATCACCAGTTATTTTTCTATTTCCTGCATCATCTTCATCAAACATTACTGTTAATAGGTTAGCCAAAGCTTCATCTCCTATTCAAGGCCCCAAGCACTGCTACACACCTCAAGCTTGCCTCTAAAGCCTTACACAGCAAAGAAGTGAGAAAGTTCAAATGCCAGGGTCTGTCAGATCACATACATTTCAGTGCAAGAATAAAGCACAAAATCAGAAGCGCTAAGCTCTTTTCTAGTCCTATCTGAAAGCCACATGATTTCCTGTATCAAAGCAGAAGTGTCACCAAAAGGTCACTATTCAAGTATTACTTGTAGGACAGGAGGTACAACATGCTGCACACATGTGGCAAGGACAACTGAGGGCTACCAAGAGGCCAAGAAATACTCACCTTACCTTCAGAACTGGTCAGCCTGACCACCAGGGAAGTAAAGCAACCAAAAAATTGGCTCCAGCTGTAATGTTTTAAAGAGAAGGCAGACAATTCTTCATTCCCACTGCAGCTTTGCTATCTGCCATCGCATCCAGTCCACTACAAGAGGTTTCAGAAGCCTGCCCCACCTCCCACACCCCCTGCTCCCCCTCCCCATTCTGGGCTGAATTTATACTGCAATAAGCTGAGATTCAAACACATCACACTTACCCCAAAAAAGCAAGCCTGTGCTCCAGTCTGTGGGTTTCCAGTATATGGAGTTTTAACCACCAAATCTGAGCATCTAAGAAGCCTTTATAAAATCTACTGGGCCACTAGCAATCCCCCCCCCCACCCTCCAAAAGGCTATTTAGTACAAAAATTGGAAACTGCAATTTGCATTACATATCCTGCTAGGCAGGAACCACCCCTAAATTAAATACAGTGGGACTTCAGCCCTGACAGTACAAGGTGTTTCCCTATAACCACACTGATTAAACAGTTTGCAGGCACCAGACCTCCAAGTCCTTTTTAGCAGACGTCACACTGCACAACATAAAGCAGCAGGCAATTGGCCAAAAATGGTTAGCGAAAAGGATTCCTTAAACCTCCAGCATCCAAATATAGCCCTAGCTGGTCACATGGGCTGCCATACAGTAAGTGCTCCTCACTTTACCTACCCTTTGATTAAACGTTTTGAGCTAAAAAGCATGTACTTAGTACAGCATTTCAGTTTCCAGCCCAATTCCATGAACCGTATAATCTTGCTGTACCTTCCACATTCAGGCTGGCAGAAAGGAAAGGTTGATTCAGGTTTCTAGTGAGCCCAAGGGGGATGATTAGCTAGAAGCAGCTAACAGAATATGAGACCTCTAACATATATGCACATACACACACATTTATAGGTGTGTATATATATATAAAAATGTAAAAATAAAAGCAACATATCTGCCATACAATGCAGCTGCTGTAAAATACTTCATTATTAACATACTCTACAGCACATACTGATCTTTAAATAAATTGTCATACCTTACTCCATCTGGCCTCTAGCAATATGTTTTTTCATATTACTCTTATTATGATGAAAGCAGGCCAGCTGATTACATCCACCTCACAAGAACTCCACAGCATAGTTTACACATCAAGAAACTGTGCAGAATTTCTGAAGAAAGGCAGGCCAGCTACTGTACCATTGCCAGGTGTCAACTTGAACTGAAGAAAGTTGAGCTTGGCCCCTCTTTTCTCAGCCCTTAAAGCCACTGTCCGGGTTAAGAATTGTGCAGGTGTCAAGTAAGTTTACATTACAAAACCTTGCAACTGCACTAATAAATATAACTGTCACTTTTCCTTCCAAAGCCTTCCCCCCACTATCAGTGAGGATGAAGCCTTGCAGTAGTCACTAACAACAAACCTGGTGATCTTTGAGTATGCAGAGGCTTGAAGCTGTAGCTATTTCTCAACTGCAGCTGGAAGTCTGAGGTTCCTAAAGAGGAAAAGAGCCCAGTACCAGAGGCAAGGCCTAAGCCCTGAGTTAGCACACTTACTGCATTGTGTTACAGCAGGGCTTGGTGGCACAGATTTTTCTTAGAAGCATGGAGACTTTTATCAAACTCAAGCCCTCAGCTAAGGTATCAGATTCTGTTACAGGTTTGGAAGAAAGCACAGTGAGGCACAGCACCGAGCACGCTCACATACCCACCACCACCGGCTCAGCTGTACCAGTTAGTTTCACATTTATGCCGGCAGCCAGGCCGGCCTGACTGCACTGAAATAACCCTCAGCACCCAGATGTTGCGCTATTTTTACCCTGGAAAAGAAAGAAAGGACACCCAACAAAACTTCAGAGCGGGAGGCCACGACAGCACAGACTTTATTCCGAGGCTGCAGCGCAGGTTTCGGCGCTCGGCAGCGCCCGGGCTCGCCATCCCCGCAGTGACGTGTCCACCTGAGGCTCCGGGGCCGCCGCCGCCGCCGGAGACAAAGTTCTGTAGTGCACTGACTGCTATCGT
>NW_005054333.1:3978585-3993170 GCF_000277835.1 Geospiza fortis | reverse complement strand
TGGCCCCGAGCGCTGCTGCCGCGGTACTCGGGCTCCGCGGGCACTCCAGGTGCCCTGGCTTTCCTCGAGAGAACAGCCGGGGCTCTGCTTTGCTGGATGAGAGAGGAAAATCCTCGGCTGTCTCCAGTTCCCGCTTGGCATTTGAAGGACTTTAGAAAGAATGTAACAACTTTTACTGAAGAGCGTGTTCCTTCCCCCCGAAGGAATAGCTGAGGGCATCTGTTGTCGGAAAGCGATGTTTTCTGCTCTCTCTCGAAGGTTGTCGGGACTTCATTAGTTCTGTGTCGTGCTCATCGTTCACTAATAGTACAGAATTACCTAAACAAAGCTTTGAAAATAATTGCTACAATTGTTTTTATCTCTTACATTGAATTAAATTAATATATTTAAATTAAAGTTACAGAAGTTAACCTGGGTTTACTATCCAGCTTGTTCACTAGGCTCAGATGGAACTGCTAACACCAGTAAGTTTGAAACAGTGATCCAGGGCTCCTCCAGCCATGGAAGCCTCAACAGTAGAAATGCTCTGTCTGTACTTGAGGCACTGGAGCAGTTCCAAGAGAGCCGTTCAGGATATGAGCTGTGTGTGTATGCAGGTGTTCATGGGAGGAGACGTGCCAGCCCTGTCCTGCAGCGGCATCACTTCACCGTGAACTCCAGTGTATATGTGGCTCTTGTCATTGTGGGATCACAGCAATACCTGTTAACCCAAACCTATGGCTGTCATTGCAGTACCTGAAAGAGAAATAAACTGAAAAATGCTTTGAAATTAGGTTTTGCCTCCTTTAGCTCCTTTGTCTAGAAACAGGAAGGGCAAGCCTTTCCTGAGCCTTTCTGTTGTGTTTAAGAAATATGTTCTTCCCTCCTTCACCGTGCTGTTCAGTCATCAGCGCTATTCTGTCCTGCTGCAGCTTGCCATGGGCAGTGGTACTTCCCACGTTCCTGTTGCCCCTCTGTCCCTGCTCCCTCCACACACACCCTCTCTGCTAGGCCATGGAGCAGGCCCCAGCTATGCCTCTGCTACTCAGCTGTGTGAACGGGAATATTGATTTGACGGTGTGTATGCTCTGTAAAAAAAATCAATATTTCAGTAGATTGAGCAGAGTGTGCGGCAGTGTAATGGAGCCCAGCCTGCTAATGTAATGTGCAGGGGTCCTCATTCAGAGATTGAGGTCAGTCAGAAAATGGAAATGTGTTTTCTTATTTTATTGTGTGCTTCAGGTATAATGTAGGTGTTTATGTTCTAGTGTTTAACTTACAGCACGCAGTTACTTTTAAGTCATATACAACAGAAGGTCACATATTGTGGGTGACATACACAAAAAAGCATACCATAGATATACAATCCATTTTCTTAAAGCTCAGTAAACCCCCTCTTACCTTTATCCATCATATATCTATCAAACAACAGTTGTGAGGGAAAATACATAATTTTTGTTTCTGCAAATAAAAATGATGTTCTGTTGTTTGGTGCAAACTTGGCTTCTGATTATGTAACAAACTCCAGTATAGCGACATGTATCGAAGAGTATGATGAAACGGGCATAAGTGAAAAGAGCAAGGGAGGAGAAATAACCAATGTATGACACAAAACCAGAGTAAAAGCTCCCATTGATTTTAGTGGACCTGGGATTTTAGCCAGAATGTTCTCTGTGATACATTTTCCACTTTTTAAACCGTTGCATCATGCCTTAAAATGTAGCAAAAGTAATTCCTGAGATGACATGAGAAACCATGGCATTCTCAGCCTCAGAGTCAAGATTAGTGTAAGCTAACTATTGTTTCACAGCTCTGGGGGCATTTGATAGAGTTTTATCTTTACTTAATAATTTTATCTGCTGGTTTTGTCAGAGGCTATTTCTTATCCACCAAAATCTCTCACTGCAGCAGTGAGCACAGATTTATACAACAGGCAGCAGAGTTTTATGTTTGTGCATGTTACGATGCTTTGTGCTGAATTTAGCACAAATTTCAAGATGCTACGGGGGCCCTCGTGTTTGGTAAAAAACACAAAGCTATTTATTCTTTCGTCATTCACGTTCTTAATTGGAGACTGATTTAGCAGTCGTGGCCAGGGAGGCACGCAGGGCTGGAGCAGTAACATCCTTCAGTTACAGCTCTGCTTTAGGACATGAGTCATGGAGAAAGCTTCCAAATGTAAAATACTGCTACCTACAAATGCACATGACACCGGGGTTTCTCAGAAGCGGGTTGATATTCTTCTGTCACTGAACACAGATTTCTCATATATGTTTCACTGTTCTGAAGAAGTGCTTGTTTTAGTATTAACAGCTGTTGGAAACCTATGCATTCACCAGTCTTAAAAACATACCTCAAGACATGCAGTATATCCTAAAATATTTTGGCTATAGTTTAAAAAACAATACTATAATAACATAAAATGTAGAAATATATGAAAACCACTATGACATAATATTTTACTTGGTCCTAGAATACTTTTCACAGTACAAGTATGATAAACTGCCATGGAAGTATTATTCTGATTTAAATTAGAAGATAAATCTCATAGCTGAAGATTAAGAAATAATAATTAGTCTTGCACTTTACTTTAAGAGTCCATCTGTTTTGGCAGCATGATTCCAGCTAAGAAGATTCAGGGAGGTGGTTACTATGTGAGACAGACAAAAGTACATAATATAGGGGACCAATCTGTGACGTTTTGTAAAGTAAAGCTGAACAGAATTTCACAGAATGTTAGTTTAAAAGGTGAGAGAGTTTTATGATATAATTTACTTTATGAACTGAAGACTCTGCTTTTCAAGCGTTTTCATCTACCAGCTTTGTGAGATAGTAAATTAGGAGTGGGTTTTGTGGTTTTTTGTTTTGGTTTGGTTTGGTTGGTTGGTTGATTTTTTTTTTTTTGTTGGCTTTTTTTTTTGTTTGTTTTTTGCTTGTTTTTTAATTTTGAAGAAATTAGTACATTATGGGAATTAGTATTTAAATCTAATTGAACACTGGAGTTATGCTGGATGGAAAATTAATTTTCTCATTAGTTGGAGAACTTTTATGGTATTTGTACAATAAGTACTCAGCCTAAAGTATCAATCAATATTATAGAATGTTTTAAAACAAATGTAAACAATTTATATTATGACAATTTGTAGCATTACTTCTGATAGAAGAAAAATGATACATAGAAACTCTGTGCCATATAATTCTTATTCTTAGTCTGTTATTATCTGAGATTGCTCTTGATTAAATATGATTTGTGTTATATCTGTGTAATTCTGGTCTTCATTACTATAATAAATGTGCATTAAAACTGCATTATAATGTCCTAATTGTGAAATTGCCATTGAGTAAATTAAGGTTATGAGTATTATAATGCAATATTTTACTGAATGTAAAATATTTCCTAGTGCTTAAATTTCCTTGCATATTGAAATAATAAAATTAATTGTTAAAGTTAATAAATAATGACAGATAGTCTAAGTCAGCAGTAAGAGAAGAATCCAGGTTTCCTGAATTCCTATTCTCTCCCTAAAGAATAGACAAAGTAGAGACTTCTTTCTGAAATGGTAGAGATGCATGACTGATATAAATATAATTTTAGTAGAACCTGAACATTACTAAAATAAGACAAGATCAAGTGTCAAATCAAAACTTGAAGATACAAGGACATAATGTAATGAACTTTCATTCAAGGCCAGTAGAAATCTTTCTATTGACTTTAATAAAAGTGTTATCAATTCATAATGTGCTGGCATCAAGTGTATGAATAGCTCCATTAGTTAAGTAGCTAAAGCTCATAACAGCTTATATGTTAGAAGTGTGCAGAATCAAACCCTGGATGTCTCCTAAAAAAACTGCGAAGAGTCAGAAGGGGTCCATTTATAGAGTATAGATCCCAAATGGAGTGACTGTCATCCACATTTAAAAGAATTTATAAATGGGTCTGCAAGGCGATCACTGTGGGGTTAGTGTAACACTATCTGCAAAACATTAGTATTTTGGAAAACAATGGTCATTCCAAAATATGCTTTTGTTGAGCGTTAAAATGAAATTAGAACCTTTCTGGAAAAAAAAAGCCAAACAGGCATAAAAAGACAGAAGCCAGTAAGAATACTCCCTTTTACTCTGTTTGATGATGTTCAACTTTGCATAGCTGGCCCAGAAAGGGATTAACTGACTGAATAGGTGAGGTTTGAACCTCTCTTGCCCATTTCCTCCAGGGAATGCCTGAGCACTAAGCAGCCATCTACTTTGAGGAAAAGAATGGAAAGTTTTTCCTTCTCTCTCTCTTTTTTTTTTTTTTCTTTCCAGAAATTCACTTCTGAATCTGAGACGCTTTCTTGCTGGAGCAAATATTTTCCACAGAAAGGTTCCGTTTCATCAAGTCAGCATTTTTGCATACAAACAAATAGACTGTGGGAAAATTCCCACCGAGCTTTACTTTGCAGTCTTTCAGAAAACAATCATGCAAGGGAGAATTATAGGAATGGCATTTACAAAGGCATACACATATGGTTCTCTGTTGAGTTCAAACACAGTGGCATGGCAATATCTAGGACAAAGACTTGAAGGCATTTAACCTTTCATTTTTAGAGCAGTAGAAATCTCTGATACAAGAAAATTAGCCAGAGATAAATAAACAACCGAGTTCTGTACCATCCATTCACAAGCCACCATTTATTCAGTTTATAAAAACTTCACTGGGGATATTTTCTGCTGAAGCTCGTCAGCAGAGTCTGCAGAACCAGGGCTGAGAAGGAGCAACCAAGAGGTTATTGACGTAACAGGCCCGAGTGTCTTGAGCAGTGTGTCCTAGAAATGGGAACCAAGGGTCATGCAGCTCAAACTGGCCGACAGCTACTTGTGTAAGTAGTCTCACTGAATTCAAACCTGCCCTAAAAAGGCACTTAACAATCTTCTGGCTGCAGCAATGTGAAAAGAAGGTAAATAACTGGAATAAGAGCTATGCAGGCAGGCTGGAGTCAAATGTTTCTTGCAGAAATGCCTGGGATGGTCATGAAGTTACCTACTTCTTCCATCTGCCCTACATTCCACTGGCAGTTCAATACAAACCAGTTGCTTTCACAGTGATGGAAAAGCACTTGCGTAGGGTATTCCTGTGGTGAAAGCTGTAAAGGCGTGCACCATCACTGCCATTTCTCCTGCAGCCTCAGGGTTTGAGTGCTACATTTTCTCAACAGAATCATAGAACATCCTGAGTTGGAAGGGACCCGCAAAGATCATGAAGTCCAATTCCTGGTCCTGGACAGGACACCCCATAAGTCGCACCATGTGCCTGAGAGCATTGTCCAAATGCTTGAGCTTTGTCAGGCTGGACTGACTGGTTGGTGACCATTTCTGTGGGGAGCCTGTTCTAGTGCCCTACCACCCTCTGAAAAACCTTGTCCTAATATCCAACCTCAAGCTCCTCAAGCTTAGCAAATCTCAACTGGTGAGCAAGGCTAAGGAAAGGAATTCATGTGGCCAAATTTAATGAATAAATGCTGGTAATGCAACTTGCAACTACAGACTAGTTGAGAGTGCAAAGAACATTAAAAAACATAACCCCATTCAGCCTGCACACACATTTTCTCTGGGTAAAAGTAATGTCATTTGCAGATACTAGTCTTGTAGGGAGGTTCTGTAAGCATTTGGGAAAAGAAAACTATTCTTACATACTGAACAACCAAAGAAGATAGAGGGTGGTGGAAAAAACATATGTGACAGTTGTGTTGTGCGACGGTTTTTCTTATCCTCCTCCATACCATTTGCCTGGCAAATCCCTTCTTTTTTTTTTTAGTTTTTCCTTAACTTTTAGGGTCTTGAGCACAGGAACAAGCATAAAAACATAATATCCAGTGAACATTAAAAATCATAGTATCTCTAACACTTTTATTTCATTTCTGTTATCTACATCAAAGCATGAATTTGGGGAAGGTATGGTTATGCAGGATAAAGAAACAGAATGTTTAGTAGAAGACCCCTTTCCTCAGTCTCTTTAAACACATAAATCATGAATTTTCAAACCACCTTTTGCCACAGAGGTATTTGATTAGGAAAAACCTGCTCTAACGGAAAGGTTTTAGCTAGCTTGGGATGAAAGAGATGCTATGCTTCCTGGTGAATTCTGGAGCTGTGGGTCTTCCTGGGTCACGCGTTCCCAGCTCCCTTGGAGACTGTCACAGTGCTGAACGCCCAGCAGCTTTGGTATTCATCCAAAATGCAGCGTGACTGCTCCAGAAGGTACTCAGCTCCACGATCATACTTGAAACATCAGCTCCAGTCTCTGAGGTAGCAGGCTGGGTATGATGAGTCGGAATCCCACTGAATGAAGCATCATACAACCATCCTTCAGAAGCCATCTGTACCTCCTCCAGAACACTGTGGCTTTTCATTAGCAGTCTTGGAAGAAGAAGTGCACTCATCACACCTCCTGGGAATTTCTGAAGAACACAGTTCAGAAGTTCCCTCTTTCACTATTTCCTTATTCTAAAGCAGGGAGAGTATCTTTGTCCTGTCCAGCTCTTAAAGAGGTGAAATGAAATTTGGCACCTTAATCTCAAAACATTAACAATCACTTAGACTTTCACTTCTGCTCAGACTGGATTTATGGCTCTCACCTTGCAGGACATATAATTCAAATTACCATCCACTTAGATCCACAGGAAGAATCTTCAGGCCAAACCATTACAACAACCCATTACTCTTCTGGCTTTTCTGCACCACCAGGAAATGTCAGTGCATGACAAACTTTTGCAACTGCAAACAAAGGGAAATGGATATTCATCTCTACCATTACTTTCATAATTAGTTGAGCAGGGAAAAAACAATCTTACCAGGAAATCCTCACAAGTCTGAACTACATCTGTCAGCCTTACTTGCTTGCCAGTTCTTCTGATAAACGACAGGAAACATATTCCAGCTCCAGCACAGATTGTTCAGAGGACACAAGACAGGCTCATTAGCACTGTAACCTGCAGGCAGTAGGCAGACACAAAAAACCTTCAGCCTTTGGGTAGGGTAGGAGAGATGCAGCCACATGGGCTTGCCTGATGCAACTGGGCTGTGTATTCATGTTCTTGTTGATCCTACAACCCCGACTGTGGCTCTTTATCAATGCACACGTGACCTCGATGGAGCAGCCTCTTAGATCCTGAGCTCACATGCCTGAGAAACCTGGATAGTGCAGGCTCCCCTGCATGCAATTTCTCAAAGAACTGTATTTCTTCCATGCTGGAGGGTAACTCTGCAGTAAAATTACTAATTGATGCAGTCATCAGATATTAATAGAGTCACTTGAAAGAGTGGTGTAGTTGCTGTGCAGGACTTGCTAGGCACAGTAAGTCATGATATGAGTATATCACTTTTTGAAAACTATGTGATATTGTCAAAGCTTGCTGTACAAGACACCATGAAATGTATTAAAATAAATATTCTGAATATTTATTTAAAATTAAATACATCAGAAAGTAAATGAGGCATATTCCATGGGTCTGGATGTTTCTGTTCCCTCTAGCTAAATTCCATATCATTAAATGAAGAATTTCACTAGGCTTATTAGTTTGTTATCTATAAAACTTTTAGGAATTTTTTATATGCCCCACTCAGCTGCTTTCAAATAAAGGCACTAGAAGCTGTTTGACTAAAGGGTTGGGTTTTTTTTCTTATTGAAATCTACAGAAAAATTTATGTTAATTTCGTCAAGTGAAGGAGGCAACCTTTATAAAAGTTTCCTTTGGAAACAGGTTTCTTGCAGTCCTTTACTGTAAGAAAAATATTGCTCTTTAGATCCCACCATGGCACACTCCTAATTTTATGAGATTAGGAATAGTCTGTCAGAATTCTGAAACACAGGGGGATCCTAATCATGAGCAGCTTGTTCCAGCTAGAATCATATTTCCTATGTTGCAGGACAGCAGTGGGCTAAGTGCTTCATTTGCACCTCACAGAAATGTGCTTTTCCTCCCCAATTTCTCAGCAGAATTCAACAAGACACTTCCTCTGGCCCTTAGCAACAGCCCTTAGCAAGGGCTGACAGAGAAGTACAAGCAGCAAAGCCAGGACTAGCAAAGAGCTATTGATTCATGAATGAAAGAGAACATTTTCTGAAATAAAAAAAAAATCATCTAGTCACAATAACTCTAGGACAAGTCTAACTTTAGTGACTAGAAGCAAAAAGAGCAGGCAACTTGAATCGACATTGCTCATGCTGGCATTCCAAGGGTAATATTTTCATTATGATAAAATGTTCTTTGACAATCTCTCTGGTGAATTGGGCACAAACATGCTTTTCTTCTACATTGGTCCTGCCTATCTTCCTGTTCCACCTATTTTTATACTACTAAAAAATATTTGTTTAGGAAATGCAAACAAAATCTCCTGTTCCATGTGTTTAAGTTCCCTTGCTGTTTATCATATACTGTAGTACAGGACCAGCAAGACCAATTATAATTTGGTTTCAAATTAATTTTTTTGTCTTCTTTTCAGTCTTCCCCCAGAAAAGGAATAATAAAACTTGCCTAAAATATTAGTAAACATGCAGTACCTGGACAAAAGTTCTACAGCACCCCTTCCCAACAAACACACCAGCAGAGGAGCATACACACATACATAAATAAAAACATATTTATGGAGGTGGACAGGCAATTGTGTTTTGTCCAGAGAAATATTTTTGTGTGCAGTAATATATAAAAATCAACACAAATTTGCATATTACATAAAATATATATATATAAAATTTCTTCAGCCATTTTAAAACTTTGATTCCCAAAGACAACATGTGAAAAGATGTGATTAGAAATAGTCACTATGGATCTTCATCATAAATATCCATGGGTTTTTTGCCCATCTTAATCAGGTAATAATTTGTCTAATTAACATTTTTCATAGGAGGGAAGTAGTCTGTGTGCTTTTCAACACTGCTCCAAAAATATACAGCAGTATTACGTGACAAAATGCATTGGTAGCAGATATGTGACTGTTGCTTGTTATTATGAAGCATCAGCTGTGCATTCATGGGCTGCACAGAAGACAGTCTCTGACTGAAGTCCTGTAGAGTCTCTGTAAAGATTTATGTGATGTTTTTTTTCCCTGCAGCTTCTGATGTGGCAGAATGACCGATTTATGATGTGGGTGGAACTTTGTTCAGCACATGGAAATGCCTCCGCTCTCCAGATTATGTTCTCCTGTGGTAGGCAGTAATGCTTTCTGCCCTCCATATGGCCACCATGTGCCAGCAGACACCAAATTGGTATGTGGGTTAAATGTAAAATAACCACAAGAGCTCCTGAGCCAATAATTACAAAGCTCCTTTTGATATGGTTAGTGTATCATTATCTGTACTGTGCAATAATAAAACAGAGCTCATGTTGTCCCTCTCTTCTCCTTCAGTAGCTGCAGAGCTCATTGCAGAACTATCACACACAATTGATGTTCACAAAATGCTTTTAGGAATTGTCATAGCAGCAGCAAGGAGCACACCAAAATCCCAGCTCTAATTAGACATTAGCTTGAATAAAATACTGGAGGGGACAAAAAAAAAGAAGCTTATTCTGTGCATTCACTAAAGACATGTATCTTTTATCCTGGTCTGAGCTGCTCAAGCTCTGAGGTAGATGAGCTGGTTTGGAGGGCATCTCATGTGTCAAAGTAGTCCCTCTGTCCATTTAAAGCCTATATTATCAAGTTTAGTTTCTGTACTTGTGTGTTCAAGGAACACACAGCTCTGTAAACACTGCTAGTTCCCACTTGTATCCAGGTGTAGTTCAAGGATTGAATGCGAGTTATTTTATAATTTTGGCCTTGCCACAGGTATCTCAAAAACTAGTCCCTGTGGTTTTAACCCAGCAGCTGAGATAAACTGGGATTCAGAAGCAAATGCTTCCTCGATATGCTTAGCTATAGGCTTAGGACAGGTTGTTCTTAAGCAAAGAGCTCATGAGTGTTGCTTTGCTTTGCTGCATAAATCCCAACATTTTTGCAAGGGTTTTTTATAGACTTGAGATTTGTGAGAAGGTAGAATTTAGTGGGAGGGATTTGTTGAACAGGGAGTGCTTAAACTGTTTTTCCTCTTACACTTGGCAAACATGGATTATTACTTGTCATAGATCATAACGGTATTTTATGTGTGATTTTGACTGTCCTGCTGTGTTAAATGAAAACAAATGGGACTTGTCACTCACTTGTCTTCTGAAACTGTTGTTCAGAACATTCTAGCTCTCTGGTGCAGGATGGGCTTCATGCTCATTTTCTTGCAACATCTACAAAGCAATAGATGAGCACAAATCTGTCTCTATCCAAAAATGTACAAACATCAGGAATAGAGAGGTTGGTGCACATACAAAACACAGTTAGAAAGTAACTCACATGAACAGCAAATAGGGTTTTCAGTTTTGTTGCCTATTTGTCATTTGTAATGACTGACAGTGTTCCAATGAGCTTTACCATTTTTCTCCTTATAATGTATGGAGTATATTAATATGTCATTAATTATAGTGTATTAATTATTCATTATGTTGAATTAAATAATAAAGAAAAGTATTTCTGTGGTATACAAAGGAAAGCTATGTGTCTATATGGGTGTGTACAAGGTAGGGTCTAAGAGATCTGCCCTTAATGCTCTGTAAAGGGCCATCATTTTTTCAATGATGCTTTTGGTGTTATTTTTTGATCAAGGACTTGCAAGGACTCCCTGTGATCAAGGGAGTGGAGGACCTCTCAGTGGCAGCTTCTCCAGCTGTGACTTCCACCTAGGCTGCACGCTGTGGACACTGTAAAACCAACAACATGGCACTTCATTGACATTGTCACACATCAGGGGAGGCTGCAACTCCTCACATTTAGTATGAAAAATTCCAGCTCAGCTTTAATCTTTATTAAGACTTTCGGGTAACACTTGCAAAAAAAGAAAAAAAAAAACCAAACCAAAACAAAACAAAAAGAAACCCCTACTTTTTGCTTTACGTTGGTAATTTTTGTGTAATTGCAGCTGTATTTGTAAATTTGTAACTAAAATGCTGGCCATGCCATTTCAACCCTTTTCTTTCTTTTTTTTTTTTTTTCCCCAATCTGTTATAAACCAGTCATTGGTTTCCTGACCCAGACAGCTCCCACGGGTATCAAACACCCTCTAAGTACTAGATTTGTGGGCTGGCTTTCTGATTTGGCTGACAGACATGCAAAATCACACATAGGGAAACTGCTCCAAACCAGGTTGGCAGAGACTGAAAGCTGCTACCATCTGGAGTCTGTCCAGAGATAGATGGGAATTACAGGAGTTTTGTAGTCTCAGTCAAGTTCCTGGCTGACCAGTATCTGCATCACAAAGCCACCACTATACCCTTCACTTGGCAGTAATTAGTACTTTGTTAACAATCTCCATAGGGAAATGGTTCAAAAAGCACAAGAGAGACTAGAGACTGAGTGGTGGTGCAAACAGCTGAACATCCAAAATAGCTATATGCCATATCAAGAATATGTTGAATAAAGAGGAACACTCACAGTATTCATATACACAAATCTGTGACATCATAGGGGCCACAAAGTCCTGATGGAACAAATCAAGGAACTGGAATAGGGACACAGATACAGCTTTTTTTTTTTTTCCAAGAAGAAAGACAGGACAAGGCATTTAGACATGAATACTTGCTTTCCATTTCAGTGAGAGCTAAGAAGCTGGCTTCTTGACTGCCTTTGAGTTAAAATGAGGAGGGAAAAGAAAAATATGTATGTTTTGTTGGATGTGTTGTGGAGAAAACTAAATCATGGAGAAGAAGTAATACATGAGGGTCTTTTTGCTTGAGCAACTCATAGAGATGTTCAGGAGTCAACCTTGTCCCTGCAAGGCACTTCAAATAGCATCACATGCTCTGAAAAGCAATAGAAGGGGACACAACTATTGTCAGGGTCTTGGAATACACTGAGGGCAGGTTTTCCCTCAGAAGGTGTGGTGTGAAGAGATATAATGTTTGAGGACACAGCTAAACTGAATTTGATTCAGAAAATTATGGGGGTTGCTTAAAAGGGTGGAAGATAATCTGGGTGAAAGAAGGCAAGTATGAAAGGACTGACCACTATTTTAGGAAAAGTCTTACTATTAGGGAACAACTACATAAGAGCAGATTTCTAAAAATTCATAAGCTGATATGGAAGCTCTTGAGAAGATAATTGAAAGGATAAAAGGGTAGGGGACCACTGGCAGATACTGAAAAAAAAACTTTTAAAGGTTTTTCAATAAGCTGTTCAGACACAAAGGGAAAAGAAAGCACAACTGCAGGTTGATATGGTATTTTAAGGCATTCTTTAGGCACCTGGAAATAAAAGTCCCATAGAAATCCTGGAAAACCAGGACACCTCTCCATGTCTGACTATATAATATGTAAGGACACAGCAGAACATTGGGGCATACAAAGAGTTACAAATGGTAGGAGGCATAAAAGGCAGCCAGAAAATGTTGCCAGAACAAAAGATGAGGAAAGAAGTACAGCAATATAGAGCAGAGAGAGCAAATAACAGGCTGCACAACAGAGGCCAAAGCACCCATTGTTTCAGTGTTCACTAAAGAAGCTTGCTGTGCACAATGCCTAATAAAATTAGTTTAAACAAAAGAATAGGGGGTCAGGCCAGGGCAGAGAGGGAACAGTTAGATATGCTTATCTAAAATATTCAAGGCCTGACCACACTCACTCAAGAAGTACTGGAGGAACAAGTCACAGTGGTGTCTGAGCCATTAGAACTTGCCTCAGAGTGTGTTGGCCTGAGGAACAAGGGGGCAATTTAGGATGGAATAGAATAGATAAAAGTATAATTATAAATATATTACAACACCTATCTGTTGAAAGGGGAAAAGTATTTATAGAACAGCCTACCTCTGACACCCAGAAAGAGACTCCCACAACTCCCTGTACAATATACTTACAAACCCTTTGAGGAAAAGGTGTTAAAAATTAAAACCAAGTCACACTGAGTCCAATTGATTTCCTTCATTTCCCAGATAACTCACATCTATAGCATTCAATATGCTTTACCTTTGTTTTAGCAAGGGCTCTGGCATGACCCTTTGTGACATCCAAATCTTAACTGGTTAAGTGCAAGTAAAATCACTGTCTAATGGAGTGTACACAAAAAATTGCAGACACACACGGGTTCTGTGGCACACATGGGGGATAGTTTAAATGTGATCTCACCAGAAGATCTTGTATACTTCTACTTATCTACTTATATTTCCTATATACTTTCTACTTATCAGTGATATGGGTATTGGAACAGAGAACAGACTTGGAAAATTTGCAGGTGACACCAAGGAATAGGGACAGGAGAGCTTTCAGGTGCTTGGGAAACCAGGATCTGAATTCCAAACAGTCTTCACTCCAAATTAAACAAGTGGAGTTCTGTAAAAACATATCTAAAGCATTATTTTTGGGAAGGGGAAAATAAATTAATACTTAAATAATAGGAAATAAATGCAATATTTTCAGAGCTCCTGAAGAAAAAAAGTCAAAATTATTATAGATTCAAACTCAGTAATTAATAACATGTATTAGGAGCTAGACTGTGTGTAAGAAATGGAGATTGGGAAGTTTGAGCAGAAGTCCCATTTACAGCTCCAGGCATACTTAAAAACCCACATGAATTAGAGAGAAGTAGACAGAATCAACAAAAGTGAAGGGAACATGCAAGGAATGGTGGGAGAGACTGGGATGCCTCCTTCTTGAGGGCAATGACGAGGAGCATGACATCAGACTTCCAGTGCATAAGCTTGTCACAGGAAGGGTGGTGGTCCACTGGAAGTTGGTAGGACAAAAAGAAGTGAGTTGTGTTGGCAGCAAAGCAGATTTGGGTCTTGCAGTGAGGACAAAATCCTAGCTGTGAATCCATTTAGGCAAACACATTAATAAAGACTGAGGAGTTCTCCCTCCCAGGAAAGGGATTATGTTTTGAATATGTATATCAGCAAGAAGTCTACAATAAAACAATCAATATAAATCAAATTTTCTTTTGGAACCAGAGATCCCACCCTGACTTCCCCAATTAATGGAAGGATTACTGGCAGCCTGTCTCACATATTTACTCAACACTATAATTATCATTACCTACAGACTCACTAAGTTCTGATTTGCCCTCCACTAAATGATTGGTATCCTAGTAACACTTTTTTCTTTTTTCTCTCTTTTTTTTTTTAATATCAGTTATTTTTATCTTTGCTTGATTTGTCAAAGCAAAGACTGAGGACTTTTCATGCTGTGTAAAGTCTATGTTTTACCAAGACAGAGTCTTTGTTATGCTCTTCAGGAGATCTTGGATCATCCACCTTATTATTCCAGTTCAGAGCAGTCATTTCACCCCATCTTTCCTTCTCCTCAGCAACTGTTGCCTTCACAGTATGTTCTTAACGAACATAGAAATCAGAGAACAAGGAAGATTGCTTCAACTCAATTTTGCTTCCACTCCAGACCGATCTTGCTCCCTCCCCAGGTACTCAATATGGTTATGTCAGGCTAAACAATTTGAGCCTTAATTAGAAAATTATCATTAGTCAAAGTACATGGTGATTTCTTGCCACACACACATCCACCATGATATAACAAAAGCCACCATTTCCAAGTCCATGACTC
>NW_005054333.1:3968778-3978575 GCF_000277835.1 Geospiza fortis | reverse complement strand
GGAAAGAGGAAAACAAGTTCTGCAGTGTCCCAGATCCCCTCTGAATACCACTCTCTACCAGTTTTTATGATAAGAATGTTCTGCCTGAACCTGTGGCTTTGGAATTTGTCTCTAGGTCTGTCTCACATGATGAAGGCCAATGATTAAACCAGCTACCATCATCACTTCATTGTGGGGATTGGTACCTTTATTAACAGTCTGCATGAGATTAAGGTTGCTTGGAATCTCTCCCTGGCTGAAGGTATCTGCAGAAATGCAGGAATCAGAGCAATGTGAGGTCATGGCCAAGATCTACCAGATAAATCAAGGTGCAGATGCGTGGAAGTGCTCAAGCTCTTAGCTTTGCTGCTGTTTTCCAGCTTTTACTTTCCCTTTTGGGTGCTCATGGGTTTTTTTCACCCCAAAACACCCTGTCACACCGTAGTCCCATTTTTATCTGATTCATAACATTTCTGCGTGGCTAAGGAAATTAAGCAGTGATGCCCACAGTCTGGTTCTTGAGCACAAACATCTTGAAAAAGGAGTGGAATGCCTCTCTTGTCATCACTAGTGGACTGAGGACTCTCAGCTTCACCTGCAGGTTCTGCTTGTTTCTACACTCCTCAAGCAACTCTGCTTTTTCATTGCCCATGAAAGGTTATGCTGCTCCAACATCAGGTTTGCTTCCCCATTACTTCTCCCAGGCAGGACCAGACCAATTCAGGATCCTCAGTGATGGCTGAGAGTGAAGGGACTGGCACACAGAGTCCCCACAAACATTAACTGATCTTGGCCAGTAGAGAATCTCCAGAACCAAGTCCTGCCCCCAGCCCGGGGAGAGGCTCCTGCCTCCTGGAAGCCCGTGTGAGTGAGAGCTGCTGCTGGGTGTGTGTGTGGATGGATGTGCCAAGGAACCACTGAGTGCTGCTTCTTTAAAAGCACACGTTTCCTTGGTTATAGAGACAGCTAATTTCTGCCTACGGAAGTTCCTTAAATATACCTTTATTATAGATGGTTTGAAAATATGTGTTGAGAACCAACACTGCTAATATGTGGGTAAATTATAATGTATTGTATGAATGTCTAGTCACAAGCACGGTTGCCCAAAATATCAAGACAATTCCTCTTTTCTGTGGATGAAGTCAAAACAGAGGGATCAAAATTTGATGGAAAAAGACACTCAAAGTTTCAGACATGAATCCTACCACATTTCAGAGATTTCATATTTGTTGTTTGACACTGTATCTTGAGTGAGACACTGAAAGTAGACTCTACAGACTTTTCCAAGAGTCATCTGTATTGTGCAGTCCTTAAAGTTTTCTACAATTTCACATGGCAGCATGTTAATAAAGACTGAGCATTGGCACTTCCATCACTCCTACTTTAAATACTTTTTTTTTTTTTTAATACAGGACCAAATAAGTCTGAGTGCAAGAAAAACATCAAGAAAAGACTTGAAATGAATGGAAACTTTCCAGATAGATGTCAAAGAAAAAGCAAATTGCAAGGAAAAAATAATCTTATCCTGCCCACATCAGGTCTTAGAAACGAAATTTCTGTTTGCCACTTCAGCATAACTATGGGCAACCATATAATTATCTAGGTTATCATTACTCATTTGTCTGCAACACATTCAGGGTGAATGATGGCAGCATCAGAAGAAAGATGCCATTAAAGTCAGTAGTCTCATTGTGAAGTTGTTTAGCTATTGCACACAGAAGATAAGATACTTCCTGCTCAAAAAGCTGCATTTCTACTTTGCAGACATTAACAAAACTGTGCAAAATCACAAAAGGGATTGTATGCTCAAAACTTCAGAGGAGACCACTAAAACTAGGACAGTGCTGTGAACTGGGCTGCCTGTTAATGTACTCCACAGATGGGATTGTACACATGGTGCTTGCAAACACCCAGTCTCAGAGCTGATACCTGCCAACACAGCTGCCATTGTGCTCCCATCCACAATGAGGTGAGCAGGGTAAAGAAATCAAAGCAAAACAGAAGCTATAAAGTTTTCTTTATAGAGTCCCTGAGAATACTGTACCTCTACTATGGTGTTAAAAAAAAAAGAAGAAGAAAACAGAAAACGAGAAAGAAGGAAATAACCTTACTTGTTCTTGTAGAGGCGATGCACCAGGTTAATATGCTCAGTTTATCCACTTTAAACTTTGTGGTATGTAAAGGCACTCAACTATTTCTCTTTTGTTTTGCTGAGGGTTTTTTCCATCAGAAAATAGTCCTGTGCTATAAAAAATTGTAGAATATGAAAGCCAGATGCCTTACATATTCCTATGACTGTTATCTTCTTCCCTCTTAATCAATATAGTTTTTCTTTACTCCAAGACAAGAACATTTCCTAATCTTTCTTTTGGCTCCTAAACAAAGACAAAATTTGACTTGAACAATGGAGGATTTATCAATTGTTAGAATCATATCATCAATAATTTTCAAAGAGAAAATGTTGATAACTGGATGCTTGCCAAGCACCACTCTCTGGGTAGGAAGAAATTTGCAGATAATCTTTGAGGGGTGGAGTGCACATCTTTCTTTGCACTAAGGACAACTGGTGAATAACAATTCCATCCAGTATTTTTATTTTGCCATTAGTAAAAAAAATAAAATTTTGCTTGGGGTTAAATTCTGATTCTTGTCACACCAGTGATGAGATTTCTCTAAGCTCTGTTTGGATCAGAGCTTCACCTGCAGGGGCTTATCACAAGAGTGAATTCCTTCTCAATCTGTTGTTTCCTGCAAACTGCCCAGATAAAAAGACTTTATTCATTTAATGTATATTCTTATACAGAGACTGCAACCTGTACCCAGAGAAGGAAAAGAGGAGGAAAACTTGACTTCAGATTAGATATAAGAAGAGTCAGTTTTGTGGCAGTAAAATAATCCTACTGAATGTAGAGGTAGTGTTAATGCCTGTGCAGCTTTGTTTCAACAGGAGATGCAGCAGGAAAAGAGCAAAGGTAAGTTGCCCAATTAATATCCACTTCAAGTTCTGCAGTGGGTCATGGTACATTTGTCACTATTATCTTTATACTCAGAAGGCAAATGTCCTTAGCAGGGTCTGATACAAGTTTTGCTTCAATTGAATGACACCAGAAGCCTAATGTCTGCAAACCTGCGGTCAAAAGAGGAACCAACAATGGAAAAATTTTTTTTTTCCAAGTTCTTTACTACCTGTGCAGTAATCTGATCCCAGAAGGATGAAAAAGTTTATATGATGTGTCAGCATCAGAGGAAGACATAATTTGCATTGTGTAAGAGATGTTCCCTGACACTAAATAACCACATGTGGTTTTTTCCCTGGGCACCACGAAGGGAGAGACATGACTGTCTAAAAAGGAGGCGAAAAGGGATAATGGGGTCAGCCAAAATTCATTCCCAGAAAAATACTGGAGCTATTTACAAGCAGTTACAATAAAAAAGTGAGATAAATAATAGCTGACAATGATTTGTTAAAAACAAATAGGACCAAAGCAACTAAATTTTTGGTGGGGAGTAAGCCATGTGAATAGGGAAAAATCACCTAAAAGGGCCAGTTAAGGAAACACAAACAAAAACAGAAACAAAACCAAAAAACAAACAAGCAAAACAAAACAAAACAGATAAATAAAAACCACCAACTAAAAAAAAGACAACAAAAAAAGCCTCACCAAAGAGTGGAGACACAACTGTCCAGAAAACTACTCAGGAAGTATTCACTGGTTCTTCAGAGGGTCTTAAGGCGCTTTTCATAATTTTTATTTGTGAGGTGGAAAACTGTGCATGAATTAATATTATAGATGCACAAATGGAAGGCTGGAAGGAAGGAGAAGAACTGTAAAGGATCTCAACAAACTAAAGAAATTACCTAGAAATAAGATGGAATCAAATAACAAGATTTTGCAACTGCAAAATGATTAAGGCAATAGTGCTTAACTGCACAAAGAAAAGATAAAATTAACTGGGGAGTGAATAATTCTGCAGAAAGGGATCTGAGGTTTGTTGTAGATCATAAGTTGCGTAAGAGTCGACAAGGACCCACTGTTAGGAAAAAGATAAATATTACAGTGGGATGGATAAAGGGAATTATTGCCTGGAGGACATATATTCCACTCTACTCAGCATTAATAAACGTCAGCTGGAGGTCTATGTTCAGTTTGAGGAGATGCATTTCAAGAAAGGTATAGACCAATGAAGAAGAGTTGGGTTTGAAGATCTTAAAATTGGGGATGTTTCACGTAGAGAAAAAAACACCTGAGGAACAAAATTAACAGTCCTGAAGTATTTTATAGAATACTAACTAAAAGGAATGGGATGATCTGTTTCCCATGTCCATGTAGGACAGGACAAGGAATAATGGGCTCAAAATGAAGATAGAATTGAGCTAAATATTAGAAAAAATTCTTTCTAACTCTAAGGGTAGCTAAGTACTGAGTTGGAAGCTTTTAAGACTCATTTATGCAAACCACTGAGGCACCGGTATAAGAACTAGGTGATTTTCACAGGTCCCTACAAGCCTTATTGTCTGTGACTGTGCTCATTTGGAAATGCCTGAGCTATTGAGGTAATAGATATTATCAATACCTTGTAAAAAAAAATCAAATATTTCATATTCAGATGAAAACGGTGTGTTCCAACATCTGGTTTTGTAATAGCTGCCATAATAAATTTCACCTACCAGGGAAGTGATCACGCACATTTCCCTTTGCCATACAAAGCAGCATTTTTTCAATATTATTTTCCAAGCCTTCATTTATGGCTGTATCTTCTGAAAGGAGCTCAGTTTCTAAAACCTGCAGATGCTTTCATTTTTCTAACAGTTTTGAAGAAACCCCATTGAAACCCATTTAGTTTTAGTATGACATAAAAAGGTAGAGATCATTGCCTGCTGCTTTAAGAAGGAACAGGATCTTTTCTGAGGACAAATATACTGTAATAGTGTACCTATATAAATACATACATTTCATATTTACAGTAATATTGTATGCTTACATGTGCAATAATCCTGCAGCAGGCAGTGAAGAGACCCCTTATGTTTTATACTATCTGTGCCATCCCTTGCTAAGGCAAGCCTATCTTTTACAAAGCATTTTATAGCAGTTTCTAATGATTGCTACATATAATGAATGGTTGCATATGGCTGGAGGGTAACATTAGCTCGACACACAGGGTGATGTGAGCAGCCCTTTCATGTTTTATGGGTTGCCTGTCATGCTGTTGCTCTTATACAGTTCTTTGAACACAGTATATAAAGTACATGTGCCAAAAAGAAGCTATGTAGTCATTCCAAAAGAGCAAGAGGAAGGGCAGGAAGGAAATACCTGCCTGTTAGATATATCAGATGAGAATCACTTCATTAACAGTGTATTCAAAGGCTAAAGGGGAAGGATGTTTTCAGCCAGCTATCTATGGCCTCTTGAAAAGCAACACACAAAAATGCATCAGCAAAAGTGGAAGTGAGGATCCTCTCTGCCAGCACTCCTGGTCTTTCCTGTTACCTAGTTTCAAACAGGTGTGAATCAGTGTCCAAAATGAAATTTTGCTGAGGCTTCTGATTCTGTCCAAAGCTAATCCTGATTTCTATCAGTGCAGAGGAGCAATCTGGACATTCCTCTCTTCTAAGTCTTTCAGACCTGGTGCTTGTCTATAATTATGTCTAGTATTATGAGATACTCAGAAATGTGAGACTGTAGGGTTGTATAAGCTGTTAATTTGCTTTATGTTTCACAGTCTGCAGTGGAATAAAAGGAGCACTAACAACACAAGAGACTTTTTCCTCTATGTGTCTGTATACACAGGTACTGAGCCATCTCAGACCATTACAGCTGCTAACACAGTCACTATCACTGCCAGGGGAGTTCAAGGGAGCTACAGGTGATGAAATCCCTAGATACACCTTCCAGACTTGCCTTCCCTGTCCAGGCTGGCTGAACATCATCTTACATCCTTGCCTTTGTCCCCAGCTTAGCTGATGCACTTTGTCCAGGAGCTGCAGGTCCTTTCTGCTGTGACAGCAGTGTGGGATAACACAGATGTTGCCCAGCAGCAGTGTCAGCTCCTACCTCTCCCCTCACCACTGCCACTCTCTGTGGGTCCCGTGCTGCACCCTCCCCATGGCACTACAACTGCCCCTAAAACTGGACTGGGGAACTCAGCTGGGTTAAAAATAAAACCTTTTCTTTTGCGGAGTTATTTTTAACTCGGATCAGTTCCCCGATGCGGGTCACCATGTAGCTGCACAAATAGTGGTGCCAAGATTTGCCAGAATGGAAACATTTGCAGAGTGGAAAAAATTTGATAGAGGAAGGAAGGAGAGAGTTTGATTGTGGGGAGAGACTACTAAGAGCCTTCTGAGAGCTTTTGAGCAGGCACACTGTGTATCCTCATTCAGGGTCTCCAGTGAGAATGAGACTTAAAGGCTTTGTGCTGCCTGGATTATGAAGACACCTGGACAATATCCATGGTGCAGTGTTTTGTGTTGCTGTTGTGGCTTGGGAAAGCTGGATGGCAGGACCTTTAAGGCCATCAGGAATTTGGGCAAAGTACCTTTATCACCAGCTTTATCAGCCACTTTGTTCATGTGGTACATATGGGCTTCGTAAAGAGCTGGTCCTATGCCAGTTTACAGTACAATTTTGTGAACTTTACAGAGCGTGTGTGTAACTGATATCCTCTACAGGATCAAATATCACATGTTAGAAGCTGCAACTTGAGTTTAAATGTATAGGGTAACAGTTTAGATTAGGTGAAAATGGAATAGCCCCACAGGTGGTTTAGGTATGAGCTGAGCACAGGAGAGCTTGCTCTTCAATTCCCCAGGCCGAAACAAGGCTGCCATGGGTAGGTGCCTGTGTAGTCCAGAGCAGGGCATGTGAACTAGCCCACGTGGCAAGTGGAATATTCTGAGACTGTGCCAGTAGTAAATATGAACCAGGAAGTAGCATGCAAAGTAAATGAGGGAGACAGAAAGAAAAATCAGCTGCTTGTGCATGTGCGGGGGCTGGTAGATGTAAGTGAGGTACATCTCAGGGGAATTTCTGAGGTACAGCATCCAGGTACAGCAGCAGGGAAATTTCTGCCCAGGAGGGGAGAGTCCAACGCACAGAGGCAACACAAGTGACCATTCCCAGATCAGCCTTTCACAAACCCTCAGAAGCCAGGGTGCTGCTGGGAGACAGAAGCCGCAGTTCTGACAGAAAAATACTTCAAGTCACCCAAGTAAACTGGAATAAGCAATTGCCAAGATATCCAGTTTTTACACTTTGGCTGAAATCATATTTCACACGTGCCCTACCTGCAGCCTTTTGCTTCTGAGCTCATAACTAGAACTCTTGCTGTAATTGTTGCAGAATAAACCATTTCCTTCTTCAACCTTCTTCTTCACTAAGTTTGTTTGGTGTTGCAAAATGAGATAAAATAAAGATGCTGCTACAGAAGTACCAGAGTCAAATAAAGTGAGATAGCATCACCCCAAGGGGACTGCTTCTTAAGGTATGTTCAGGGCCAGGCACTTCCTACCACATGCTATGTTTTGGAAAGAAGTTCTTGCTGCCAAGTATGTCTTTTACCCCACCCCATTTTTTTTCTACTGCAGAAAAATGAAATACCAAACATAACTGCAGGCAAATCCCCGAACTTCCAATAAGCAAACGCTGAAATATGTGATCTCAACAGAAATTGGAAATCAGAATGGTATTTGAGTGAGGTCATATTGGAAATTTGTCTTCTTGGAAGTGGTTCTGTGGCAGTATTGTAAAATAAACTTTGTAAGCTCACCACCTTTCTGAAAGGTGGCTAGCAAGGATGCAGTAAAGAGATGCATTTTTCATTGATTGCAAATTTTGAAGTAAAGTTTTAAAAGTTTAAATTGTGTTGCCAGGTGCTCATAAGGAAGAGCCATCTGAAGATTTAAATAGGATTTAGATGTGTGGATTAAATAGGATTTAGACAGTGTGCTCCAGACAGGTCTGGGAAGCCCATGGTAAAGCATGTCTCAAAAATGCCACTGCTCAAGGGTACCAGAATGAGCCTTTAGCAAGGTCAGCTGTGTTCCTGACTTCTTTAGCTCCAGAAGCCACTCCAGCATATCAGGACACTATGATCAGCACAGTGGGGACCATATTGCTAATCTCCCCATTTTGCAAAATACATGTGTTCTGTGAAGTGTTTTTTGCTCTGAATCAGGATGTTTGGGAGTTCAGATCAAATGTTCTTACTGAGAGAGTCAGCCAGCTAATCTCCATGCCAGGAAATGAAGCCATCTGATGTCCTGAGGTGAAGCTATAGGAGGCTGTATGAGTCCAGAACAACTTGAAATCTGTTTTATAAATAAATCCTCATTGGTTTGGAGTGTCTATTTTCTACCACAATCAGTATTACCTTCTTTTTATTTCCAGGCCTTATCAAGGGGACAAATGCAGAATCTGCTATTTACAGGTATGATTTTACAGATTTGTAAGCTGTTTGCAAAATGCTGTTTGCAAAAAATCTGAATGCTGTCTGAAAGAGAGAGAGGGTAACACTTTGTACTGGCAAGCTGTAATTTGCTATTCTGCCTCTGAATCTTGTGCATTGCAATACTGCATATAAAGATCCTGGAGACTGAGAGAAGCATGTATTGTTTGTTTGGCTCTATTGGCAATGACATTAACCTCAAACAAATGAAAAGTTTCACCTAAAGAAGTCTTTCAAAATTTTATTTGTGTCATTGGCACAATAGGTCCCTGTCCTCCAATCTTTTGGACAATGTGGGAAGTCCAAAAGAAAAAATCCTCTCTATTTTGATGATGTTCTGAAAAGAGTATCTCCATAAGATGAGCATAGAACCTGCTGGCATAGACAACCTGTGCTTCTTAGTCACTGTCCAAAGGACTTACATTTCCCCACTGACTACAGAAGGCCCCAGATCTTAGTGTTAAGACATACAACATGATTAGAACAAATATGGTTGCTTCTGGTGCCAGAATGGGAAGAAGATCCATTTCCCTCTTCTCAATTATGCTGCTGGCTCCAGTTTCCTTGTCCACTTACCTTTGTGCCAGGTCTGGCGCCCAGCAGGATCAGCCCTAGATCTCAGCTCAAGAGCCCAGGGGAGAATTAAAGCCATCAGAAAACTGCGCATGGGTGTCTGCCAGCTTGTGAGCTGAACTGGTCCAACCCAGTGAGTTTCAGAGTAAGTCCTGTGACATTACACCAAGATGATTTAGATGTATAAGAGCAATAACGTCATAGGAAGCTTGAAAAATTTTGGAAGCATTTGGACAATTCAAAGTAGCAGGATGCAGTTCCTCCCCATCATGTGTAGCTGCCCAGAATCCAACAGGGAATTTTTGTGCTAAGAAGCCAATTGCTCAGGGTAAAGATGCCAAAGAAAGATGCTGAATTCCCAAGCCATGGTTTGTAGAAGGCTCTATATGCATGACTTGCACTGGCACAGAGACCAAAAGAGCTAAATCTGTTCAAAGCAGAGCACAAAGCGGGGACTTCTGGTGATATCAGAATCCTGACTCAGCAATTAAGAGGTCCAGCTAAGGGCCAAGGCAACAGCAAATGTTTTGCTGACTGGGCAGTCCCCACTACCCACCCTGCAGGCTGAGGGAAGAGGCATCTCAGCAATGAGGGGCACTGACAGCAAGGTCAGGTCATCTCTGCCTCCCTCCACACACAGCTCACGGGGTTGTGTTCAAAGACTACATGAGTGACAGCAGCACCATTTTGGGGTCTCAAGCACCTTTATCTGGAGAAATTGGGAGGGTTTATAGACTATGCACTAAAAGGCCTGGAAAGGAAGACCTCTGTCTTTTTTTGTCTTTGAAGTTTACACTCTT
>NW_005054333.1:3967575-3968768 GCF_000277835.1 Geospiza fortis | reverse complement strand
CAAGTCTCACCAGAGCAGAGAATGAATTTCACCATCAAAACATTAGACAGCTGTGTAAAATAAGAAGTATTTTTCCAAAGAGGAAGCTCAAATGTTTCTGCCCAAGGCAATTCAGGATCAAAAGAAGGACACATTGATTTCTCAAATAAAAGCATTTTCAAATGAGAGTCCCTTACTCTTTGGAGTTTTTCAGAAAATGATTTGCAGATGGCACATCTCTCCCCGGTGTGACTTTTTCCAGACACATGGAGCATTTAGCGCATCCGCAGTTTGCAGGCAATGCAGCTCGAACATTTATGTGCCGACTTAGTAAATGAACATATCACTGTGAGTGCCTGCTAGGTAAATAACAGAAGTTTCCTTATGAAATGATCAAAGGAAATGCTAACAAAACCCTTCCAAAGCACAATACAAAGTACCCGTTTATCAGCAATTATTTACACAAGAAGGTCCCGCAGAGCCCAGGGAGGCACACGGCGCCAGCTGTGACGCATGGCCGCGCACACCTGGAGCCGAGGGCAAGGAGAGGAGCCCATCCTTTGGACACAAACCTGCAGTAATGGTATTGGTGTTGTTCTGGGAATGCAGCTCCATGGAAAAGTCTTTTTCAAGTGCACCGGTCCATATAGATCAATAGCAAAACGTGGAGAATTGGCAAAATATTCAAAGAAGCATGCCTTTAAAAATACAGGTGAAATCTTTACATCCAAACTACAGCTTCCAGATGTTTACCAGAATACCTAGAAATTATTACTAGGTGAAAATCATATTTCTTCACTTGGCTCCATGGGCTGTCTTTGTCAGCTGTGTTCTCACCAAGAATTATGTTCATAACCTCTGCTCAGTTTAACCAGTGAAAGATACGCATGTGAAAAATGAGACGCATAATTCTTGACGTTAACCATGACCAAATCCTCTCAAGTGTAAAACTAAGTTTGTTTTAATAAGAATTGTTAAATAACAATGTTGTCTCAAAGACATATCTTTCCCTTAAAAAATGACTTACAAAAAGGCACTCTTAAATTTTTTATTATTTGTACATGTCTATTAAATGGTTACCAATAACACACACAGACACACACACACATGCAGTGTTTGGAGGAGTTCTGTAAATGACTGTAACATAAGGAGACTTTAACAGCAGCAAGTTGAAGATGGCATATCTTAAAAAGTGTCTCTTCACATTTTGGGAT
>NW_005054333.1:3946528-3967539 GCF_000277835.1 Geospiza fortis | reverse complement strand
AGCAAGACCTTCTCTGCAGAGAAACTTGGGGTTTCACTGGGGAACTTCCCTCTTTGTGTTAACTTTCTACAGTGCATTTCTCAGAAACAAGGTCGCAGTCTCAAGGGCATCATGACATTTGTGTGTATGCTCCAGCAAGAACATATGCCGGTGCTTTTGGGAAAGGATGTGCTTTTCATTTCAGTGTGAAAGCCCTTACCAATGTGCTAGCATGTGGGGAGGTTCAGGAGACTGTTTGGCAGGAGAATTATATAGAAAAACTTACACCACAGCCTCTCAAGAAGGGAAATCTCTGACAGGTGGGTTAGGTGCAAATATCTGAACAGTACATCACAAAATTATTAAGAAAACCCTAGCAGTGCTGTCTCAGTGCATGGAATTAGGAGGGACACAATTAAAAGCCCACTATTGTCAGCAGTAAAGTGCCAACTGAGTTTGTAAATTCTGAATCAGGAGACGACTTTTGGAATGAAAGAGGGGTTGTAGCTGGATAAGCCAGAAAAAAAAATGTGTTCACAGAAAA
This sequence comes from Geospiza fortis, assembly GCF_000277835.1. NCBI lineage: Eukaryota > Metazoa > Chordata > Aves > Passeriformes > Thraupidae > Geospiza > Geospiza fortis. Next base: position 3,967,016 of record NW_005054333.1, on the reverse strand, counting down.
TTCTTTTCAGCATCAGTAATGAATTTGTTGACAGATATTATGTAGAACCAGATACAGGCACTGCCTGTACATGAACGATTTAACCAAAAATTACAACATACACCCTTTCAGAAGATTATATGACAAAAATAAACATATCAGTGAGAATGTCTCTGAGCTCCACAATTTATCATGTTTCAAAGGAGTCTTAAACTAAGAAAATTTACAGCTGAAAATTTCATGGTTGTGCTCTCATAGGCTTAGTATAAGAGTAACATAAGCTGTGTTATATCTGGAAAAACAGCTTTAAGTAGCAAAGTAAAATAATTATCAGGCTAGTTTCTCCACCATGTAGGGCAGTTGCAAAGACTTATAAACCAATCCTGCAGGCAGGTTTCTTTTAAATTTAAATGACAGCTACCAATGAAAGGGAAGTGTTTCAACAAAAGAGAAAGTAAATTGAGATTATATTTGAAAAAACAATTTGAAGTTTACAGAAAGAAGTAACTTTGAAAAATGACCTGGGGGTTGTAACTGTACACGATTGTTCTTATAGGAACTTACAGTCGGGAAGTGTCTGGCCTAACCTGTTTCTCCTGAATGCAAATTCTTCACTGACACCTGGAACGGCGGCGTTGTACCACGTCCGTGCTGGAAGGGGATGGGCAGCAGCAACCTCAGAGCTGGCTTTGCACACTGAAGGAACGGGAGTCTGGCAATTGTGTCAGCAAAGATAAAACCTCTGAGTGGTCAAGTGCCCCTTTTATATCCAAGGCAGGGAGTAAAGTGCAGAGATCAGGAAAACCAGAAACTGTAGTTTCAGCACTGAAGTAACTCTACATCTGGGGAAATGGGCTTGTCTCTTGTCACTCTTGCCTAATTCTGCTGGGTTTGCTACTTCTGTGGACAAAGAACAGTGAAAGGACAGGAAAGAGGAAGACAATACATCACTTTACCTTTTTTCTTCTGTTGTTTGTTTAATCTTTTCTTATTGAACACACAAAGTGCATAAAACTGGTCCTTCTTGCTCTACTTTGAACCATCTTCTATTTCATCTGACAGGCACCTGGTTTCAGAAGAGTTTGTTCTTCCAATGCTACTCTTGAGATAAGTATGAACTCACGCACACAGTGTTACACTCCCAGTGCTTGCTCTGGGGAGTCAGCTCTGAAATGAAGAATGTCTCTGGACCTGCCTTCCTGTTCTCTGTGTGAATCAGTGGTCACTCCCCAGTTAAGGTATGTTTGTTTGTCATTGCAAATGCAAACACCACAATTCAGGGACTCCTTGTTAGAAAGCCTATAGCTTCTGGGGATGTTTGGTTTACCATAATGAGTAAGATTTTTGCCTGACAATGCTGAAGTTAATTTTAGCCACTTGCTCTTTCCATAAAGCTACAGTTTAGGTTCTAAATCAGGGGCTCTGTCTCAGCAGTCTCAATGAAAATCAAGAAGTGTTTTATTTCTACAGTTGAAGTAAAATTTACCACAATAGAATTCCATGCTGCAACTTTGTGGTCTATTATCATCTTTCTTACTCAGAGTGAAGTTAGACATTCCCAGTCTGTATTTATGATCAAGGATGCTTCAGAATAATGTATATAAATTGAGTTTTATTGATCATTGAACATCTGCTGGCACTTAAGTATGTGAAAACTTAAGCATGAACAAAAGCTTTGCAAGTTTGCATTTTTTGATGCTTATAAAATTATAATTTATAATCAAGTACACTGTGTTATGTTTTCTTTATCACCTTCATAAAGATAAAGTAATGTAAGCAGGGGCTTGGATTACAAGACCATTACAAGATTGCAAAGACTCGGGGTTTTATGATTTATGGAAGAAAAATTCCATTATTTTTCCCTTAAATCTGACACAATTTAATAGCATTTTGCCTGCTGTGGTAGAGGGTCTGTGCCAAACTATGATTACTGCAAACAGAATTGGAAGTGCTATAAAATGATTTTTTTAAAAATTTTGCATCCATTGCCAAAGGTGGTGAGCAAATGTCTTTGTCCAACTTCCTGATCATACCATTTTCACCCATCCTTTCCAACACTGACTAATACAGAACATGTGCCAGTGCTGATGCAGACCCTTCTGAAAGTGTGTGCACTTCACACACAGCTCCTGTGATGCTCAGATCATTCTGTGTAACTATGGCTTGAGCAAGGAGTGAGGAAGGGGGAAATGTAGTACTGGAGAGAAACAAAACAAAGGGGCATGCAACCCTTACAGGTGTGGGTTCAAGAACAGCCTCTGCACATCAGGTGTGTGTTGGGAAATTACGCTCTCTGATGAAAATGTGGGTCATAGGAACTGAAAGCAGCTCAGAAGAAAGAGCCTTTGTCTCATTTCCCAGAGTTACCAAGCCTCTTTCATGTGGCCCGACCTTTCCTCTTTATTTCCAAAGTCAAACGTGAGCTAAACCAAACACACTAGCAGCATGTCCAGGCGTGGAAGCAGTAAAGTTGGCCCCTCTTGAGTTCACAGACCTGCTGTTCTGCTTGCCTGAGTCTGACCAGCTCCAGGTTTTAGCAAGAGGACCCCCAAAGTTCCTGCTGAACACAAGTTTTGCTGGATAAGGATTACCTAGAAATTCAGAGCATGCTGCAAGGGGTGACTGCAAAGAGAATATCACAGTTTCATAGGGGTTTTGAGGTACCTGAAATGAAGAAAGAACATATTTATGTTCAAGAGATTTTGTAAGAAATGGTGGCCTATAATGAGTATTACACTCAGCTAGCTAAACCAGATTTTAAAACACTTGGATAAGATGATCTTTCATGGCTAACAATTGAAAATCATCCATCCTTAAATCTCAGCATGTAAAATAACTGGAAACCTGCAACATGCCGTTGCCCATCTTTTTAATGAGAAAATCACCCTTTAATTGTCATTGTGACAATGTCAAGAAATTCCCAGGATAGAACCTCTCTCTTTCCTGCACCCATATGTGTCCAGCGCTGAATCACTACTGCTCAGGGAGGAAATGCTGCAGCTCTAAACCCTACAGACCAAGGCAAGGAGGTTAAACACAGTATCTGGACTCCTGCCCAGAGTTAGGGATTGTGACACTGAGAGGTCTCACTAGAGGGCAGCCAATAAAACCTCTAGCAATAAAATTGCATGGACTGAATGTCACTTTTTGCTTTTTTCTTAGACCCTGGAGTGTGATGGGATATGAAATTTGGTCCCTTGAAATTGCTGCCAGTATCTGTTTGTGCTGTGTTTGTTTTATTTTTCCAAAAAAGAGAGCTGTAAAGGAAGATCTGCTCACTGCTTTATCTCCCTGGGACTCCTCAGGCCTGATGGATGTGGAACATCTTTGTGAAGCTTTGAAAAATCATGAAGGTGAGACAGCGCTTGATGCAGAGCAGGGTGATTGTGGCTATCCCTGGCCTCTCTTCTTTCCCTCAACTCCTTGAGGGAAACATCACAACTTACAACAAAATATACGCAGTGCGATATGTAGTGCACTCTGAGTTGCTTGCCAAAAAATTGCTACTGAAGTAGTTTTAAGTTATCTGTACCATGGAACCATGATACCATGCCATTTTTTTTTTAATTTATGTAGTCCTGGTAATGAACTGCAATCCTCAGTGTCTCAATGTCCTCTCACACCTCTATTTTCATAAATGCTTCCCAGTACCTGTTCTATCCTGTAACACCAAAAAAAAAAAAAAAAAAAAGAAAAAAGTATGCTATATACTTTCCAGAGAAATACAAGAACAAGATCTCAAGAGCTCCCAAGATAAACACATTCTCTGAATTCCATACATTCACCACGTAGTTTTTATTAGGCCAAAAATTTTTTTACAAGATTTTGTGTGGTTCTGAGCTGAGATACATTTTCTATCCCTATAGAAACATCCTTGTTTACTTGCTCATATTTTGCACTTCTATGGAAAAAAAATTTTAAAAAGCACTTTTTCTCTATTTTAAAAAGCACTTGTTCTCATGTACAAGGAACAATCACTATCAAAAATAGCCCTTTAAAGCTTAAACTGTTTCAGAAATAAATACCACTTGATGTTAATAAAATGCATTCCTCTGGCTGTGACTACTAAGAATCTAAGAATTCCATTCAATGCAGGAGTTCATATTTTAAATAATTCTGACTTCCCTTAAGGTGACCAAATGTATATCAGAATCTACTGCAATGTCCTAAATCTGATGCTGTTTTATGCTATGTACTCAAACTCCCCATTTTCTTCAAATAAAAAGATGGGGAAATTAAAAATGCTAAGCTGCAGTTTGATAAGTAAAGTTTCATTAGAAAAACCTTGTTGATGAAATTGAATTAATTGTAGAAGTTTCCATTTCCCATGAACACAGTAAACAGTATTTGGTTTACAATGCCAATTAATAAAGCTGAGTGAGCAATTACACACAAATCTTCTGCTTCTTGTGGCTGTGTAACAGCTGCACTTAGTTTGAAATTTCACCAGATATATTAATTACCCAAACATAGTTAACATTTTTTGTTCATGAGGGTAGCAACTTGAGTCTTTGTTTCTTAATCAATTAGAATGCTCAGTTTTTGGTTGTGCATGTGTGTGTCGCACACACAATTCATTCAAAATTGATTTTGCCCGTGATTACATGGGTCTTGTAACACTGGCTCTGCTCCCTGTTTGGCTGATCCTACCTCATCCATCAGGAGAATAGCCTGAAGATACTATCTATCAATCCAGTAGTTTGTGAAGTAGAAACAAATAATACATGATCAGAGATTTCATAAAATATTATATTGTTTTCGTCTTTCTCTGCACCCCAAAGACTTTTGCAAACCATCCCTCTTAGACCAGAAAATGGTAAGATATATTGGCTAGGAGGGGAGTTTAATTCAGTTCCTACTCATTGCATTCACACAAAATAATTGAATGCACATGCAGCGTCTGGTTTTAAGGGATCCAGTCAGGCCTTTATCTGATTCACCTAAAGGTCTCCTTGATAGTGAATTGGCAAGGAATTTCAAAAGCCTCTTTGCTACCTCACACCAAGCAGTTTTCCATTCAGAGAGAGAGGCAGAGCTAAGATTGTTCATGGAATACATAGCGTGATACTTTGGGCACTTTTAAAAGGTCTGGAAGAGCTGAGGTCAATAACATACGGATTTTTAACATGCATTTGCAAATATTAAGGTTTTTTATCAGTTGCATTATCACAGGGCATATGGGAAACTCTACCATATGTTTAGTAGAAAGCAGAATGTAAAGAACTGCTGCTTTGCATTTGGCTGCTTTTGTTCTTTGAAAGGCAGGGGTAGTGCAGAGCCTAGCAAAGTGTCTCCAGCTGTGGCTGTGGCAGCAGCCCGGCAGGGCAGCACTGAGGAGTGTAAAACCCCGGCCGTCTCCCTGGCTCCATCCCTCAGCTGCACAGCCGTGCAGAGCTCATGGCTTGCTCTCAGGATTAGCCAGACCTACAGATTTGGGGATCTTCTTACAAATAATTATTGCCATAGTAACCTTGCACTCTGTGACCGTAGCAATAACAGTTGTAATTCATCATGTCCAGTTCCTCCTTCTCCCCTTTTCTTGACCTCGCCTCGCTAAGGCATGAGAATCCTATGGGGAATGGCAGTCCAGGCCAAGGGAATCCTCCCCAGTGTCCAAGGGCTGGAGTTAAAAATCAAGCACAGTAGCCTTGACTACACAGCTCCATATCTGGAGACCCTGGTATGTGATCTCAGAGGAGGGGCCTTTCTGGCTTGTCTGGAGCTCCAGGTGATGCTGCCTGCCAGCTCCCCTGCAGGAGGAGGAATGGCTCTCCGCTAAGCGTGTCATTAACTGGGAACACGCACCTCCCTTTATCTGAACCATATGGATGCATTTCATATTCTTATTATTTTTCATAGGGCTGAGACCACCGTAAGTGCTTGCTCTGCATCTTTGTGTGTTTTAGTTTCCTGAAGCAATTTTCTCTTATGTTTCAGTTAAGTACAGGCTCCACCAAACACAGTATTAATTACAGACGTGGGTTGCCTTATGCGGTATGATGTGTTCCCTCTGCACATTCACTTAAATGTCTGTTGTGAAACAGTCACACAGATACTGGCATTTTATCTATAAACTGCCTGAAATAGAAGCCTTTATAATTAAACATTGATTAAAGCTTAAATTCTGTGATGAAAATGCTCAGTTTTAGGAACAATGTTTTCCACACCCAGTAGGTGCTCCATTACACACCATAGACTTGTTCATTTCATTGGGAATACTCACAAGCTTGTACTAAAGCATTTTGCAATGTCATAGTAAGCACATAACTTCTTGAAGAGCTATGGTAGGTGGTTAAATCCCAGTGACAAGGGTCCATCTTTATGGAGTAGCCTGCTGAGTCCAACCAACAACAGTGACATTTGGACCGACACTACCAGCTCACTGGTGCAGAAACCTTAGAATCCCTGAAAAATGCTTATTTTAAGCAAGTTCACCTTCCTGTTGGCTTTAAAAAAATAATACACAGAAGAAAGGGTGTGCAATTTGTTACCTATTCATTTATTGCAATGTTTGAAACTATTGTTTTCAATAGTGGTCTGTATAACTTTTCAAATATCTGTGCTCATCTGAATTTGGAAAGTGATGGAAGAGTGACAATGCAGAATAAACTCATCATAAGAGTAATAATCAAGCTCAAAAGCATAATGTTACTTTCAGGGGTGCCTAAGACCTTTCCTTTTTGCCAGCCTGCCACAATTACTCACTGATAATTAAGACAGAGTGTGTGTCAGTTGTTAATAATATTATTAACCAGTAATTCTTGGACAGACAGTGAAGATGTAAGCTGGTGAAGAATTGAGTTGAGGGAGGACTAGAGGCAGTGCAATTCAGACTCCTGATCACTTCTCACCATGCTAAGTCAGGTACATTGCACAGTGACTGCTCTCATCAGATTGATTTTTTTCCTCTGGTGAAATTAATGATACGAGATGCAAAAAAATAAAGAATTTGGCCCAAGAGACTTTTAAAAGCCTGTTAGTCTAAAGCAATATGGGAGTCATCCTGTACTGTGACTACATCTTCACAGACCACTTTACTCTACTCTGACACAGAGCTGCTGTCACAAATGCTGTCTGTAACAAAACAGTTGTTTATCATTGATACACATTTTAAAGTCCCAGCTTATTGTTCACTTACTAGCATTAGATTATTGTCACTAGGTTACAGTGCTGTGAGTGTCTCTGATGCAGAACAGCAAGCAAAATCTATGGAGCTGCCTCCCTCAAGTGCCTAAAATAAGTACCAAGTGTGAAGGTTTCTGAGATGTTCAGTGGAGATGGGAGGTGAAACAACACATTTAAGCTAAGGTCCTGCCCTTACATACCTTGATGGACAATTAAATCCATCAATTAAACACTGACTAGCCTTTTTACATCAGTGCCCACTCTGAGTGAGGACAGTCCCTCATATGCACATCCTGAACAGCTCTGTCCAAAAGCAACAGTGGGTGTGGATAGAGCTGAACATCAAAGTGGGAGCTGGCTTCTGCCAAGGTGGATTTTAGACTTAAATGAGTGATCTAGACACTGATTTAATGATGCTCCTCTCCACTGGTACAGTAATTGGCATTACAAAGCTGATGCCCTGGTCTGATCACTTATACACCAAGAAGGAAGGCAAGCCAGAATCTCCATGAATGCCAGGCAGTACTAAAGTTGACCAGGTACCTGCAGTTCCCAGCTCTGCCAAGAACAGAAATCGTGCCTAAAAGGCTGCAGGAAACTCCACAGTAATAAAAAACCAGAAGCGTGCAAGCTGCCAGCTGCCCGGACTCAGGGCTGTGCCAGCTGCTTCCCTCACCCACCTCTCACATCCCCTTCTTCCAAGGGACCCTCATAGCCTCAGCAACTCCCTGCCAGTGATGGCCATGCTGAGGGGGAGTGTTTTCCAGGAGCTGGGTTTTAAAGCATATTTTTAAGAATTGTTCAGTTTTTCGAAGAGGATCGTAATAAAGGAACATAAAGAGGAGCTGGGTTGTGCCTCCTGCCTCACAGCACCACAGGGCTCCCCTGCACGAGCCAGAAGGAACAGCATGGTGAGAAGGGAAGTGTCAGTGAGTGAAAATAGGATGTGGCTGTCACACTCCATGTGGATATCACACTTTCATTGTTTCAAAGACAGGCAAGCCATCTGCAGGTGTGTCCCCACTAGAGATCACATACCCACCTCGTTTCTTTCTCCTGTGCCCCAGCTGAAGAGCAAGAGAACACATTCCTAATGAAAACCTATGGCCAAAATCCTCCAGACTCCTTTGGAAGTCCCATCATTTTAAGCAAGTCTGCTATGCTCATCGAGGTGCTGGCCTAGAGGACAGTGGCTGCAGTGAGGTGACAAACATTTGCACAGCAGCAGGCAAATCTCAGACTCTGGGCTGCAGGGACAGAATGCAGATGCAGAACACTTTGTTTGGTGTCCTTCTGCCCCATATAGGAGGTGTTGTAGCAGATCTAGGCAGGGTTTTCCCACTGGCAGCCTTTTACAGTGCAGTTTTTTTACTCAGGCAGCTGGCTTACCTACTCTTCTGCTGCCAGGCAAACACCTGGTTTTGTGAGGGCAAACTCCAGGACAGCCAGGAGAATTACCTCATGATACAAGAGGGTAAAAAAAAAACAAACAACACAACCACTGTTTGGCTATTTTACCTGGTGCAACTTTGGTCACTGTAAGGTTCATTAAGTCAGAACCACAGAAATAGATGCCAAAAAATAGTACCTTGGAACTGGGTATTAACTTGCACCTCTGATTTCTTATCAGGAAAAAATAGCTTGTGGCTCTGCCAAAAAACAAAGTGCCCTTTAGGCAGTTTTAACCTCCCTCAGAAAAGCAGACAAACCAGCTTTGAGTGAAGCTAGGAATGCAACATAGCCCACAGCCACTGAAGCTAGAAAAGGTTTCAATATTTTTGGTGCCTCTGCCATGCAGGAAGCAAAGCTTTGCATAACTGTACTTAACCCAAGTGTTTCAGGGTTATTTTTGTTTCCAGAGTCAGCTCCTGAGATAAGAAGCCAACGTGCTCTGAAGCATGTAAGTGTATTTTAATGGTTGATTAAAACCTACCAGCATTCTAGTGACACCAGCTACTAAATAATGCAAAAATTGACAAAACATTAAAATGGCCCTGATAGTCAGGGAGTAGGGGAGTAGGTCAGAATACACTCAGCTTTTAATGTGTTCAAGGAAGACATCTGGAAGTGAGGTAGCAGAAGTCACATATTAGGTGGCTACTCATATAGAAAGCAGAGAAGCATATTTTTAAGAACTGTTTAGTTTTTCAAGGAGGATTGTAATAAAATGGAACACAAAATTGAACAAATACATATTTTTTGCAAGTAATTTGTCTTAGGGTTTTCCCACCTTATATACAGCAATAAAGCTGTCAGAATTTAGCATAGTCCTTTTTAGAGCAGACAGACTTTTTAGGGTTTTGCTTTAGATGTTTTAGTTTTGCTTACAAAACAATCTAAAGAAATGCACCAGCTGGAAGACCAAAACCTTTCAGTACTGGATACAGAAGGCTTCAGTGTTGTATTGGTATCATTACTATGGTTTAGAGAGTCAGAGGTTTGCCACTTCTGTTTTGCTCTTGCCTTTCTAGAGTTTAACAATACTTTAAGTTTTGCCTGAAGTTTGTTTTTTGTTTACTATTGCGTTAGAAACAGGAGTGGTGGGTCCAGTGAGGAGCTTGCAGCAGCACTGGACTGCTTGCCTTGTTTTGTGCACACCACTTGCAGGCTCTCTAAGCCTCCCTGGAATGACACTGCTTGAACACTACTCTGTTCTCTTCTGAACCACAAACAACACTTTGAAATTAACCTAAAATCTCTTTCCTCTTTTTATAGACTGGTTTAGCCATGCTGTTTCCTTCCAGCTGTGTTTCTTTATTTTAGTCACCTTTTATTTGAAGAAACAACTCCTGAATGTAACCATGTTTTACTCTCCAGTCTCTCCTGTTCAGCAGTGTTTTCCATGTATTTCTTGCAAAAGGAAAGGATTGCAGGATCCTAGTAGGATCCATAACAGCCATAAAACCCAAGGGGTAATCTTTTCCACAAAACCACACTGATGTTAAGAAAATGTAAGGTCTCAAGAGAGATTTCTGGTATGATAGACTGAGATGTGATGTGTCCAAAGCCTAAAAAGTATTATTTGGACACAGTGATTTCCTGCTAGGGATATCCATGCCTGTCTCCCCTCCATGTACACATGATTGTGATGGCATATCCAGCATTCTGCAGAGTCTGAACCTGCAGTTTAGGGATTTATTCCAGGCTGGCAGAGAACAACAAAGCTTCCAAGGATACAGCCTACCTGAGGACCTTCTGAGTCTGTTGGTACCAAGTGATAAGAACCATAATATCCAAATTCAATATCCAGCATTGCCATTGGGCTTGGAATTTCTGTGAACAGGTGAAAGATCCCCCATGCATGAGGGTAGCACCATCTGGATGTGTCTCAGAAAGGTGGAATAGAGTGGGAAACTATAAAATGTTTGACTATCAGAATGTCAGAGCTCTGTAATATACAGAGTACCATTTCTGCATCTGAAAGAAATACAAATGAGTTTCTACTATTGCTGAGCTGTCGCTGCTCGTCCTTCTCAGGCTGTAGAGAAATGGTAGTTTTACTAAAAACAAAGGAAAAATTAGGGAACTGGGAAAAAAAGACTGATATGACATGACAAGACAAGAAAAAATATTAAGCAAAATGTAGCAACTGTAGCAAAATCATTACAGTACCTTATCAGCTAAGCATGGGAGAATAAGATGAACCACAATGGACTGAGAGGGTTTTTTATTTCCTTACACCTACATATGTATTTATGAGTGTATAATCTGAGTACAAAAGAAGCAGAAAAAAATCCCCTTCTGAGCTGGCACCATTTTATATCCATTTTAGCAGGGTCTGGATGACTCCACAGTTTTAGGAGCAAAAATTAGCTAGAGCAGAGTCTGAATGCAATGCAGTGATAGGTAGGATGTATAAAGGTAGTTAGTGACACATACAGATCATGTGTGGTAAGAGTCCAGACAGAAAAAGACAAAAGAAAAATAATATACAAAAAAAGGTAGAAACTGGTAAAAAGGGGAAATAAACGAAGCCCAAGGAGTAATTTCCAGTAAAAAATTCAAGAAAACTGTGATCTTGTTGTTGACAATTTACAAACAAAGGAGGTGAAAGACCTTAAATAAATTATTCATTATCCACTAAGCTTTAATTAGAACACACCCACATATGTGTTCAAGAGTTGAAAGAAGCTTTTTTAGCTAATATAAGCAGTTTTGATCTGCATCCTAAAATCCTGTAGTGGATTGCCTCAAGACTTGTCTCGAACTGGAACTTTCTTAGGATGTTTATCTCAACAAACAGTTTGAGGATATCCCCATGTGTCAAAAAATGTGCAAATGAGAAGCGTTTCCCTAACAAAGGAATATGGCATCCCATAGATTGTATTGCTAATTGCAGCTGTGTATTTCTTGATGATTGATTATGACATCAAAATAATTTTCTAGATGCACACCTTAAAAAAAGAAAAATAATTTAAAATCACACTTAAAGACTTAAAGCCATCCTTCAGAGCCTGACAGAAGAAATGGATGCTTTGGGATGCATTCAGATAGCACTGATTCAGTATCAGCACATAAAATCCATCTGTCCATAGACTCTGTGAGACAGGTTTATCATTCAACTCCAGCAATTTGAAGATCATATTTTAAAAAAACCACTGCTAGATTAATTGATAGTCCTATCTGGCAGCATAGTTATAACAGAGTTAAAACAGACATTGAGTAAAAAAAATACCATGAGATTTGGTCCTTTATTGTGTTGATGTCTGGTGTTCTTTTTTTTTTTTTTTTGTTTGCACAGAGTGAGGACATCTCTTTTGAGACCAGGAATCTGATATTTCTCAGTATTATACCTGCATATGGACAACCACATGCACAAATATTCCAAAAAGATGTATTAAGCAGTTATATTTACTTGATTAATATAGGCAAGCTGAGTAGTTGCTTAGAAAGCTAATTTTTTATTTTATGATATTATATTAAAGAATACTATACTAAAACTATGCTAAAGAATAGAGAAAGGATACTTACAGAAGGCTAAAAGATGAGGATAAAAAACTTGTGACTCCTTCCACAGCCAGATGGTGATTGGTCATTAAGTCAAAACAATTCACATGTTGGATAAACAATCTCCAACCACATTCTAAAGCAGCAAAACACAGAAGAAGCAAATGAGATAATATTGTTTTCCTTTTTCCCTGAGGATTCTCAACTTCCCAGGAGATAAATCCTGGTGAAGGGATTTTTCAGAAAATATGATGGTGACAAGTTGCAATCAGATTCTTATTTGCTCTCAAAAACATGCCTGAAATTCTTGCAGGAAAAACCACCGACAAAAAATTGATTCTAGACAAAAAATGGGATTATGAGACTTAAACACCTCCTATGCTCATGCCATGATCAGGAGTATGGATGTGGTGGATAGTCATGAATTATCATGGTTTAACCAAAGCAGAGTGTGTGTCCCAGCCTGATTCCTGTCAGGTGGGAGGTGCAGCGGCTCTGACCCAGGTGAAGCAGCACAGAGAAGAGCTTGCTCAAGAGCCAGGCTTCAACCTCACCCATTCACAAGGAGGTTTTTGGTGGTGGAGCACACAGCCAAAGGGGGCTGGGCCTGCTCGTGGCAATGTTCTTCTTGTGCTCAAGACCATTTGAGCTTGACCAATTTCATATTCAGTTCAAGCCATAAGGCTGCAGGTGAAAAGAAAGGATTTATAGAAGGATTTATAAAAGAAAGGCATTAGTAAAGGAAATACCAATGAAAAGCCTCCTGCAGGAGTGACTTGACACTTTGAGAAGCTTTGGAAAGGGACTTTGAGCCTGTGACTTGTGTTTTCAGGATTTAGATAAATTTAAAATAAAATTAAAATATGGTTTTACCAAAGATTACCAAGGACAAAGATTTCAGGCATGAGAATCTCTGCACCTCCAGAGCTGAATCTGGTCAGGGCAGGCTGTGCCATGGTATGAGGAGAGTTAAAGAAATAGAAATTCTCCATGAAAGCAGGGGAGAGCAGCTCCACAGCTCCATTTTCCCTCCAATCCAATTGTGTGCATTCAAACCTTGCATTAAGAATAATCTATATACTTGCTTTTCCTGGAGAATGAGAATGATCCTCAAAATCTGTAGCCTAAGGCTCTGCTGCCTTTGTTATGCAAGTGAGCTACCCCCGCCTTTTACTGTATAAGCCACAAAAAGATGAAGATATATACATTTTTTCCTTTCATTGCATACCCATATGTTTGTATAGTGATTACCTTTGCAGCTAACAGATGCTCTTATTCTAGGGTTCTTAAACAGAAACCCCAAATCATCTTGTATCTGTGTTTTTCTGATACAGACAGATGTGAAAGGTTTTTGGTTTTTTTTTTTACGTTACTGTTGGAGAAAGTTATTCTCTGCTTGCCTTCTACATTAACATTTTTGAATAATTTATTCCCTTCTGGGTAACAGAAGCAGAGCATTTTCCTCTACCTGCTGATCACTTCTGAAGCAAGATGGAAGATCTCATGGACCAAAACTCCTTTTAGGACAGTATGACAAGGCATGATCCCTCAAATTATTTAATTCCTAGTAACAAATAACAGTCCTTCAGGCACAACATTTATTGAAATAAACCATTGTTTCATTTTGCCTTGTGGAGGAAGTACAGAAACCTCCTAAGAAGAAAAACCTAAGACATTGATAGAAGAAGATTTTGAAAGATATGCATAATTTAAGGATTACAGTAATTGACATGCCTCCTATTCTTAGATTTCTTTCAAGTCAGGGGTGTGTTTAGTAGATTTGGCTCTTAAATGATAATACGTGTGAATTAGCTATTCATTCCAGTATCTAGATCTTTGCAAATCATAACATATCTATAGAAAGTGATCTTCTTTCATTTTCTAATTGCTGAGCTCCAGGGGCTGGGTTTTTTTTTTTTTTTTTTTGCTTCTGGAGATTACACTGGCAGATTTTAAATGGTGGTTTCAGTCTGCCTAGCCAATAGCAAAATTACAGCAGAAATTTCAGAATAGAATTTGAAAATATTTTCTTCTTGGCTCATATTCTCCTAGTTCTGCATTCCTGGACATGAAAATATCCCTTCATAAGAGCGTGGAAAGCAAGGTCTCCACCCCAAGAAGAAAATTTAATACAAATACAGATGATAAGAACAAAAAGATCAAGTGAAGAGATGGTGGCAGATAGCGCTGGGGGGCACACTGTGTGGAGTCTAAGTGGAAGGGAGACATCTGAAGTGAGTTTTGAAAGCAAAGAAGGAATTATCTTAATGAAGGAGTGGCTGATCCAAGTGCAAAATATTGCAAGTGAGCATGTGGGACTCAAGGAGAGGAGAAAAGACTGAGAAAGCAGTAGGCAAGCATTAGGTAAGGGCTGTGCCTCATGCCTGCTCAAAGAGGTCTGCTTGTGTAATTTACACCAATAAAAAGCGTATGATGGAAAAAAGAATTTTTTGTTCGTGAATACATCCGTTCATCAAGTGATGACCCAGCAGTTTTATACATATGTACATCTATACAGTCGTATCTACAGAACCTTTCTGCCAAAGACAGAAGATGACAAAGACAGCGTGCAAACCTACTCCAGAGCTAAAGATACTTCCTGCACAGACCTGGCCAAAATGATGCCAGAGGGCAGTAGAGAGGAGCAGAGACAGTGAGCAGACAGTCAGACCTCCCGCTACCTAAAAGACCTTTCTTTCCATGCAGAAATGCAGGCAAAGAATAAGGCTGCCCTGAAAAGACAAAGAATTTATTTAAATCCAACATATTTAAAAAAAGGGAATCATGGATGTGGTGAAGTACATGGCCCTAAGAGGGACAAGAGAGGACAGGAAGTAAGGTATGAAGCCTGTGATCCAAACCCTCATAGATATCAAGTTCAAACTGTCAGGAGATGAATATGGGTTCTGATTATTTAACTTATGCTGAAAAAATATTCTGATTCTGAACAGTGCACAGTTCCGGAAAGAAAAGAAAAAGAAAAAGAAAAAGAAAAAGAAAAAGAAAAAGAAAAAGAAAAAGAAAAAGAAAAAGAAAAAGAAAAAGAAAAAGAAAAAGAAAAAGAAAAAGATGTATACCTTGAAAGAAGGCCATCACTTCTTCCATTTGAAGAATGTTTGATGGCTTCAGCCCACGGTGTTTACAAGACAAGTGTGCTAACTTTCATACTGAGTCTGGTGCTTTGCTTAATTTTTTGGTATGCCCTAATTACTCACACTTATCCCTGTCCTTACAAAATTCATGTTTTTCAGGTCTCCTCCTCCACCACCTTCTTTACTGTAAAAATAATGTCAATTACTTCACTTACCTTCTGCTGATAATTAGAATAGTGCTGTTTATTTGAACCAAAAACCTCACCAGGTACTAACTAATAATACTGGCTAATATTGCAGCCCATGATTTTGTTGGACAATGGGTAGCACAGATTTGTATTGCACTTTTATCTACCAGTACTGATCAAGAACTGCAGCAGTGAGAACAGCTCAGGAATTAAGAGTATTGCAGAATTAGAAATCAGACCTAATGTTTTGGACTAGACACTGTAGTGACCTAAATTCAAGAGCTAATCCCTGTCTCAAGTAGTTTGTACTATAGATTGTACCATGACAGAGATTGTGAAATGGGAGATTATGACTCACCTTCATGAAGCTACTTCTCTTCACAAATTACTCTTTTTTGGAACACTGTCATAAAATAAGAGCTTTATTTATTTATACAGCTCACAAAAGTATGTTAAACATTTGAGGGCAGAAACAGGCAGGATGCAGAAGAGAGACATTTTTCAGTCTGACAGAATCAAGACTTTGCACATGAACTGTTAATTGTGTGTGTGTCTCTCTTATGGGGGTTTTTGTGCCTTTCTTACAGCACAGAACATTGTGTCTTATCTCTTTGTGATGAAGATTGGCAGGTAGTGCTTGATACTGTTTTAAAGGCACAGAGCATGGTACATCATGTCTATTCAAACACATTAACAACTACTTCCAGAGTGTTTTATTTGAGAGACATTCACTCCACAGCGTTCTCTTTAATGCAAGAAAAAAGCTAAGAAATTACATTCATAGATCTTGCCCTGTAAACCTGTCCTCCAAAGCAGACCATTGAGGCATTGCCTTTACTTGAATTTATTTACCTATTTATAAATAAAAACAGAGAAATAGATATATTTAATTTTGAAATTGTATCACATGGCTCTACAATTAATTTTGTTCAACTGCTCTATGATTCCATTTGTTCCTATTAATGTAGAACATGCCAGAGCTTACAGAAAGTGAATCACTGACACTAAGACATAGATGTTACACAGTGCAGTGCATCATTTCCCTGTTTGTGCTGAATGTGAATTATTGTGCTAGGAGGAGCTTGAATAATGCCCCAGATCCCTCATACCTTCATGCACAGCTGTATGTCAGTTTGAGTTGAATTATAATGCCTGAAATAATTTGTATGTGTTACCATTTGTATGAATTTGACCCGTTCACCCTTTACAAGCTCCAAAGACAGAAAAGCCAGATGGGCAGGGATGCTGGATGGGACGTGCCAGAGTGTGGAGGCAAGTGTGGATTTTTCCTCAAGACCCTGAGCCCCCTCCTGGTAGGTTCCTGTAGAAGTGCCCATACTCATGGCACAGTCTTAACAGGGATGAGATTTCCAACTCCCTTCTAACATCACATGTCTTCACCTTGGTGTCTTTATTTAAGCCTCAGCATCCAGATTCTAGAGACAGCTTAGGAAAGCTGTGGACAGCAGAGGCTAAAACCTGTTCCAAAAAGCCATGCAGCTGCTGCTGAACTGTGGGGATGCCTGACCTGCCTACATCCACCCCTGGCAGTGCCCGTGGTCCTGCTTCCAGAGGTGCCCAGGCAGCACAGGCTGGAACTCCAGCATCAGCTTGCAGGCTTACAGGCAGCCAAAATCCCCCAAGCCCGACCTGCCTTGTCCACATACACAGCTACATAACAACAAGGCTGAGTTAGACCTGTAGTTCTCATCCCTCTTTTGCATGCAGCCTAAATAACTTGGAGATTTCCCTTCTTGGCCCATAGGGGTTCAAATTCCCATCTTTTATGGTATCAGACTTCTGGCTGGGCTGAGGGGGTTTGTTCAGCCTTTCTTTGAGTGAAGCTGTGCCAGAGGCAGCACAGCAGAGACAGCTCCCACAGTGGCCATGGATTTTCCATTGAATCAAAGTATGAATATGACCTACAGCCCAAACACAAAAATCCTCCCTTCCTGTTGAGCACCCTCCCAACAGCTGACAGCACCTGGGTTCTCCACGTATTTGTAGTTTCTCTCTGCTCTTGTGGTGGTCATGAAGTTAGTCTCTGAGAGAAAGGAGATGAAACCTCTTTCTGATGTGGAAAAAGGCCCCAAATTGTTCAGAGGCCCAAAGGTTGATCAGAGGGAATGTTTTAACCAAGCAGACTACTAAACAAAAGATAAACAGCTTCACTGTGCTTTCATTAAAAGAGAGGGGGGGAAGCGGGTGAAAGTGGAAAAGAAAACGCAATCCTTATGGTTTCCCTAAAAATCCTTCATTATAAGGATAGACTCTATGGAGAAGATACCAGGCTCAGAGTGCTGAGTGGGTGGCACTCAGTGCATGACACAGCTCTGAGACAGGCACTTCGGAAGTGACATCCCCATTCCTTGGAGGAGGGAACAGGCAACACGCTTAACCTCGAGTGGACCTTACGCTGAAAATTATGGTTTAAGTGAGCAAGAAAGGAAAGAAAAAAGAGGGTTTCATCCCTGGGGCATGGGGACAAGAGCAGCTGTGGGGTTTAAAGCCTGCTTGAGAAGAAAAGAGGAGGCTCCTCAGCATTTTGGGACAGGGGTTTTCATTTTGCATTTCCTCCTATGTGCAGAGAAAGTTCTGTACAAACATTGTGCTCTTTCCAGGAGGGACTTTTGCCAGATTCCTGTGCTAAAGGCTGGCAGAATCTAGGACTGCAATTCCCAGCAGCCTCTGAGTTACTTTTTCCCCTCTGGCAGCTGGAGGAAAAGGAGAGGTTAAAGCACTCTGCTCGAGGAGCTGCCACCACCGATCCTTACCAGCATATCTAGATGCAAAACGGGAATTTCCTCCCCCTGATGAAACTTCCCCCATGCCTGCCCCACGAAACCACCATTTTTATTCTGACTCCATCATTAAAAAGAAGTTATTACTGAAATTAAGAACATTTGCCCACGAAAGTTCCCTCCATTCTGCCATGGTTTAACCCCAGCCCCATACTAGGTACTATGGAGAAAATTAACTCCATCCCAGCCAAACCCAGCACATTTCCTTAAAGGGAAGGATCAGCTCAAAACAGGAGCAGTGTAATGGATTTTTTAAAAAATCTTGTCTGCAGAGAGAAACGAGATCTGACATCCCTAGAGTAGCATCTTTCAATGTGTAAGTATTGAATGTACTGAAACAATATGCAGGTGATGTGAGGGAGTCACAAACACTTTTGTTAGTTAACCATTTGGAGACCTCTGGCAGTGAAAAACAGCAACTCAAAGATGCCCTATTTATTCTTGACAGCTGATAGCAATTGCAAAGTCACAGAAAATATTAAAGTCACAGAAGAGGTAATGAAGGCACAAAGACCTCATATGATTTCCTTTGAGGTTGCTGATGAAGCCAGCACTGTCCCATTAGATAGAGAGCAGCAGATGTTCAGTGTATCTTGTTGGTACACACAGATGTGGTTCTGCTTATCAGGTACACTTAAAATCTACAAGGACCTGGCACTCTCCACAGGGACTTAGTATGGAAAGTTTGCAAGTCCTTCATTGCTAATTTGAAGACATGCATTCAAAATGTATGAGAATATAGTTACAATGATATGGCTAAAAAGAACAAGTCACTATTTAAACCTGAATTAAAGTAGAGATAAAAGATATTAGCAATTATCTTTATTTGCCTAAAAGATATTAGCAAATATCTTTATTTGCCTAACAGAAAAGTTGCTCTTTTCCTCCTACTGGAAGGTGTCATGTCTTTGCTAAATACCAGATCTCACAGATCTCTTCTCCAATAATCATAACTTCAATCACTGTCTCTAAAAGATGAGAGGTGACTTGTCTCCCAGTAAAAATATGACATTGGGATATGACAAAAATATGACATAATAGTGTAAGGGCCCATATTGCTAAAAATTAATTCTTTTACAAAATATATTTCAAGGTATTACAACCCACAGTGATCAGCACAGAAGTGTCCTCACGGTTTGAACACAGTTTGAGTTCTGCCACATTTCAGGATTCCCCATATTGCTGTGCCACTGATGAACTCTGCCATGGCCCTGGGGTCTGCCTGCTCTCCTCAGGGGGGTGCCCATGCCAAGAGCTGGGGCTGCCCAGGGCTTTCCTGCTCCCAAGCCAGGGTGGTGAGACAGGTCCTACCTGTGAGATCCTGGTTTGCTGCCCCGGGATGCTCCCAGGCTGCTGGACCACAGGGAGCACCCAGCCGCTGGCAATTACTGCATGTCAGCTGTGAAATTTTATTGTTGTTTTTGGTTTTATAAACAACAAACAATTATAGCTGGCAAAATAAATAAGCTTGGAGTGTTTTCCAATGCATTGTCCTGACTTTTCTTGTGTGTGCCTGGGTCTGCATCTGAGTCTGTGTCTGTGTGTTTGCTTGCTGAATTTTCTGAATTAGAGTGATTAAAAAAATTTTTTGCAGTAATTTTTGGCTACTTGTGCCAATTATTCTGTTTCTAGAAAATCCATTATAATAAAAAAAGGATGCATAAAGGCAATCTGGCTTTATCCTAACAAAGTGCACAGAATTGAAGGAATAGAAGCAATGGTTGCCTCAGGATGCTCAGGCTCAGCAGGGTTGATGTGGCTGGTGCAAGAGAGGCTGGGCAGCTGGGGATTTGCTCATTCTCTCTTTGTCCCAGAACCTGCTAAGCCCAGGGATCTCCCAACCACTGCATTAGTACATGAAACATTCTGCTGCCTTGGAAATCAAATGGGAAACAGAGCATCTTTACACCACTGCATAAAGCACCAATAAAGGTGTGGAAACAGGCAAGAGGATGGATCAGAAGTATGGACTAGCTCAGCTGAAGGTTTTGACTGAGAAAGGTCTGTAATGTTCCTACAACACAGAATGTTTGCTTTGCTTTGTAACTGTTCCTCATAAGACAGATCATATGATATAATGCACACTTCATAAAATGACCAGATAGCAGGTTACCCCAAGCAGCATGTGAGGATATTGTGGATACCTCCATGTGAAGATACTGTGGAGACTTCCATGTGAAGATACTGTGGAGACCTCCATGTGAAGATACTGTGGAAACCTAAAGTGCAAACGATTTCAAAAGGCGATTGGATGAATTGAAACAGGGCCAGGGACAGCTGAGAAATATGATGTTCTAAAGGCAACCTCTGGCTAAGGAAGACCCTGCCCTGTGCATTACCAGAAGCTGGAAGAGCT
>NW_005054333.1:3934544-3946518 GCF_000277835.1 Geospiza fortis | reverse complement strand
GGAACAAGTAGATGGAACGAGTGATCTTTATAGGCTGCAGCAATCCAAACATTAATTATCAATTCCACACAAATAACAAGTCCACTTACTGTTAAAAATAGCAGTGAAAATGTGAACATTTCTTTCTTCTCTCCAGGCTCTGGAGTGAAACTTCCTTGCAGAAGCTGCTGCAGGAAGGTTCATGTAAAGGCAAGCACTGTGCCACCCTGGTGACAGCTACAAGCAAAGCCTCTGACATACCTCGACCTTGGGAGTAATGCTGGAGATTTTCCGACCCTCCTCTGTGACATATGTTTCCTTTACCACCAAAGAACTCCTCCTTTTCCTTTTGTGTGTTAATTTTCATAGGAATTGTAAGTTGTTTCTTAGCCAGATGGGATGCTTGAGTCAGTCCTTCCATTTTCTTTGACAGGAAAATGGGATTTGTTGGGTTTTTCAGGAAGAGGGAGGAAGAATTTTGATAGCTCCTCCATAAGATCTTCTGTGTTGCTGATTTAAAGGTTCAGAATCACGTAGTAAAAGACCAGCAAACGTACCCATTCTAAGCCAAGAAGTGCATTTCTGGCTCTAATTGTGAGGACAGCAGTTTAGATTTTTTTTATTGCATTACAGAAATCTGCATAATACCATATACAAGTGCAGTTTATAAATAGACATGTTTGGGTGAGTGTCTTTACTCCTCATTTGTCCAGGGCATATGGACTAGTGTGATGATAAACGCAGTACATGCACATTCAGGATCTCTGGTTAGGCTAAATGTTTTCCTGATTCAGCATAGCATGCTTTAATAATATAATCCAATTTTTCCTCATTTTTAATGTTATTTCAGCCCGTTAACATAATTTGGTGAGCTATTACAGTTGTTACAGCTGCTAGTTTTGCCCTTAATACTGATTTCACTTATGACCTCAGTCAGAACTAGATTTAAAGTTTAAGATGATGTAAGTGAATAAGGATTATTAGATTTATTCATACAGCAATTTAAATAAGAAACTGCCTGGCTTAGAATAAAGGGTAAATGAAAAATGCATGTGATTTATAGACCTGTCCACTTTAAAGATTTATACACAGAGTGGGATGATTAAGTAAGAGACAGACCTGATTACATGAAATATGTAATTTTTGTAATGCAATATTGGAAGCAAGCTGCTAAACAGTAGCAGCATAACAATGATTGCCCCAACAGCTTTTATTACAATATTACTGTACAGCTGGTATGCAGTCATGTAAACACAAGCAGCAGGCTTATGACCATTTCTTTTCCTTGACAACTGGTAGATGTTATTATGTTCCCATGAAAAGCATCTTCCCCTCCCAGAGACTGCAGTACCATCTCCTGGAAGCAAGACTGGAGTGGGACTGGAGTTGCCTCCAGAGCAAGAGCCATCTAAGAGCACCATTTTCCTACAAATGTGCGTTCAAGCACTCCCAAGGCTGCCTGCCAAGATCACAATTAAACTCTTGATTGAACTCTTCTGTATCTGAAATAGGTAGAGATTTCTGAGGCTTGGCAGAAGCAGTTGTGTCTCTCCATCAGAACCTGAGAAGGTCCAGATGCATCATCACAGAAACAACAGGATTGGAAAAATTCCTATCATTTTTCTACTACTTAACAGAAAGAAAAAGCTCTTCCTTTGCCCTCCATCAGGTTTGAAAGGCAAAAAACTAAATGCATTTTCTTTAATGGGTTTTAAGGGTGAAAGAAAGTGTTGTGATTATTTAGCCTTTCTACCACAATATAACACAAGCTGTGGATCTCCATTCAGCAATTCCAGCTGTCTTCCCCTTTAGCTGAGAACTTGGAGAAGCCCTCAGTCTCCCCACTAATGCAGTAAAAGGCCTTAATAAATAACACCAGTGAGATCTAAGCATTGCAACAACCTGTTGTGCCTCCTAAGGCACTATCTTTGCCCACAAGAACAAAAGAACAATACAATCTGGGGTTATTGTGGCATTTTTGAGTGTTTGCATATTTTCTCCATGTGGAGAATTGAAGACTACATGGGAAAAATGGATACTTTGTGTACAGAGATATTAGGCTATGCCATTCTATATGAATTAAGACACTTTCTAGGAGAAAGCTTAATAAGTGTGTTTCAAACCAGGGGGTCTTCCATAACATAATTTGCAGAGAGCGAATTGACCCAGAAAATTTTAATCTAAATCCCAATCTGATTTGTATAAAGTAATTTAATTTCCTCCCTAGTAGTTATATGGATTTTATCAATTATACCAATTAAATTGTCAAGCAGATTTATTGACCAGTCATCTACAAGACACTTTCTTTGATGTACTATTCTGGTGTCATCAACTGGTCATGCAAGTCTAGCCTCAGTATTTTGGTGTCATTGTGTGCAGCTCAAAAGAGAAGGTTCTATTTTTAAATGAGTGTTGTGAACCAAATATTGAAATGAGGATGGAAAGATCCTAGTTTTGAATTGCAGACACAAAATTACAGACACAATTCGTTTAGATGCTTAGCCATCCTACATGGATGCCACACATTTGATTTCTGACCTCTGAGCTGCACCTCAGTTAGAGAGCTCATTGCTAATAGCTATTATCTACATGTAATAATTCTTGCTAAAAATGCATACCCAGTAAATTTCAAATATAAAAACTGAGGCATAAAATTAAGACATGGTTTTGAACTTGACAACTCATGCTTTTCAGTATGTTTCATTTTCTCTATTGCCTGAGTTCTAGACAAGGGGCAAAACTTTGTTCCTATCCATCCTGAAAAATTTTGTTATTAAAATAAATTTTATTTTGTCAGAACAGATCACTAGAATCAGACATCTTGCTTCCATTGAGTGAGTCACAGTACAACTTCTTTGTGACCTTTTCCTAACTTTCTTCTACAAGTTTGCCAAATGAGAATACTACTAGAAAAAGAATAAAGAAGTTACAGATCTTTGTCATCAAGGCAAAAACCAGAATTTGTAGTTGATAATCAAGGGAGGTTGCTGTGGAGCATATTCAAAAGTCTAAAGACAAAAGTAAATGCAAGAAATGAAAGCACCCTCTGGAGTGCTTTGGTGCCTAATTGGTCACAAGACTTGGCACATAGAGTCACCTCCCATTAGGGGTTCAGAGAATATACACCATAATCTGCAGCATGTTTGGTCTCCTACAATATTCTTCTAGAACTGAGGGGTTTTTTTTAGAAACTAGACACCCAACATGAGTAAGAGAAGGCAGACTTCTCCTCCATCAATCAAACTAAGTCCTATAGTATCAGTTGTAGGGAACCACAAATCTAGTGGTTGGTATTATGTCCTATTATAACTAAATTTAAGCTTTTCACTGTTAGCATAGAAGTCCAAATTTTGGTTTATGTCACTGCTTGAATTCTAGTCTTAAAATATTTGGAGAAGTTTGCAAAAATCAATAGATAGTATGAGATGGCAAACAGAGCTGATATGGGAAAGACACATATTTTTTTGAAAGAAAATAACTTGTTGAAGCATTGAAGAGCTACTAGGACTATTCCAGAAACACTTGGCTGCCTAATCTCGTGGGGTTTTTTTGTTAAGCCTGAGTGTGAATGCATACTTTAGCCAACAGCTCTGTATCACTCTAGTGAATGATGTCATGAAAGATATTTCATTATGAATATGAAAGAAAAATAACAGCTATGTCAGTGCCTAGCTCAGCCTTGAGGAGTAACCTTCAGGAAAGGTTCTTCACACACCTCCAGGGAGGTATGCTAGATGTCCTCGCCATGAAAATGTGGGACTGGCCTCTAACAGAATAAAGTGTTTGACTGTCAGTCACATGCATTATTAGATTATGTGTTACCGGGTTTACTCAGCAAAATACGCTTTGTTGCTGGAAAGGTGTTATGAGCTCTTTGGTTTCTTCTGCTTGACACTTCTGGCTCTCACTTCCGTATCAGCGCCTGCACAACCCTGCTGATCCCAGCCTCAGTCAGGAAGCACCTGGCTTTCATATCCTCTAAAAAACAGCAGACCCTTTGCTCAACCTTATCAGTGATCAGCAGACCCTCCTTGCTCAATCCATCACTGATAAGCTCTAAATGTGGCAAAGTTCAAGCTGCTGCATCCCTGCTTAGGCAGAGCACCTTGCTACAGAACCTTAGGGGACTATTTTCTGCTACAGCAATTTAACAGTTTGGGTTTGATTTCTGGTCTCCCGTGCTTATCCTGGCTGTAATTACCCAGGACTGTGATTTAAGGAGACAGTAACTCATTCCTTATTATTATTTTAAATAATACACAAAAATGTTTCATTTAAAATAGACATACTGGTATCATCTGAGTGACTCGAGGAGCAGGTATAGCACAGAAGAAAGAATCATTATTAAATGAGCTCATTCATCAGGCAGGTCAGCATCTGACACCACAGCGGGAGGAAAACAAGTCCTTGTAAGACCCTACTCCAGAGAAAGACTGATGGATCTCATTTGGTCCTGAACAAAGTGATGGGAAGGATATGAGTTGGCAGCAATTCCCATCTCCTTCTCTGCCAGCTCCTTTTGGGCACTAACATTGGTGATGCTGCTTTGTGAGCTGTGCAGCCAGCAGCACCTCGGTGGGTTACCCAGCAGGTGGCTGTACTTCTGCACCAACTCACAAACCCATAAGGGATGGCTTCTTTTTTCATTGTCTTCTGTGAAGAGCTGTGCCATTAGTGAATTTAAAGACATGCCCTACCAGGTGACCAAATAAAAGCTCTGTGTTTGAAATGATGTGAAGTTTTCACTCACATTTCTTTATTTAAAGAAGGCAAAGGATTTTTAGAGTGCTTAAGAAAGTGGTGGTTCTAATTTGATTGTGGGATTTAAAGTCCATTTTATACTTAGGGTAAGTATTAATTCTATTTATTCTATTAATTCAATTTATCCTATTCTATTAATTCTGTGCATTCCATACACACCAAGACAGAAGAGAGTGTTTCAGCCAACAGAGCATTTGCACATAAATACAGGCAGCAGTTTCCACACTAGCAGAACTCATCACTAACAGAACATTTGTTCTTTGTCAGTTCTTCAAATATTATTTTTATTGCTATTGTTATCACCTCTGTTGGCATTTCTAGTAACAGCAACCATATTAAAAAACTTAAAATATAAGCTGCAGGAGCCCAGCAGATAAAAGAGATTTCAGCTTTTCATTTAGGCATGCATAACTGGTGCCTTCCAACATGCTCCTCACCTGGAGAATTGCTGCAAAAGATGTTTTGCAAAAGATTTTCAATCTGACAATAATGAACCATTTTGTGTACCTCATCCCAGCTCTAAATGATGCCATGGGAGAACGCAAGCAGGTGCCTGAAAGAGACCTATACTGATGCTGAAAATGTAATTTAAAAAAAAAAACAAAAAAAAAAACAAACCAAAAAAAAAAAAAAAGAAAAAAATCCACAGGGGGGGGGAAAAAAAAACCAACAGAGAAAAAAAGAGATGCTACTCAAAAGGTAACCACAATGTTAGCAATGCCTCTGTTTGCAAGCAGCTTCTAAGAGAAAACTGATTATGAGACACATCTAGTTTCAACATGCACTTGGTCTAACCAAGGTGAAGATGCAGCCTTTACAAAGGTAGAAGCTGTTATAGTAACATAAATAAAATGACAATTTCTACCTTCTTCATCCTTTCTCTGAAAGCATTTCCAAGCCAAATAAGCTATATACAGTGCATTGCTGACACAAAGCAATCCAATAGGAGAGAATCATAGAATCATACATATTTAAGATATCTAAAAGGAAAAGACAGCAGAAAGAGATTAAGGAATATTTAAATACTTTGAAGATAGAGTTACAAAATATGTAAGCACCAATAGGCACCGAACTGAGTTTCAAAAATTGCTCAGGCAATTATCAATAGCATAAAGGCAGCTTGATTAAGAAGACTCAGAGCCGAAATATTTTCTCCCCGGCATAACAAAATATTTTCTGACAGGTGTGGATCCTGAAATCTTCCTAAATCCTAAGAATAAATCTTTTGACCTGCTGTAGGCCTCAGCTAAAAAGAAAAGCCCATGTTCCTGTTGAAATGTCCAGTCTAAAAAATTCTTAAAATTTCAAAGTCTTTTAAGACTGAGGTAAACTGCAGAGCTACTTCTCTGAACTCTTTATGTTCCAGCAAATCCTCATGAGTCAAAACATGTTCGGCATCTAGCCATGAACTCCATTCCTGGCTGGATGCTATCTTTCCAAATGCTGTGGCTGCAAAATGCAATGCAATCTCCCCTTTCACCTTGCACTATCTTTCCTTTCTACCCCAAGTTACCACAGTCTCAGTGACAAATTGTTCCTGGCATACAACTGCATCAATTAGGAAAAAAGAAATCAAATATAAAAACATCTTGAAAGCACCAAGTGCTCTGTCTCTACTGTTTTTCTCTACTTTGGTTGTTAGTGGCCAAAAGTAGAACAGTGCTTCAGGCTCTCAAGAGTTAAGGCATTGACTGCCTCCAAAAATCAGGACCTCTTATCATACCCTATATCCTTGGATTCCACAGATGCCACTACTATGGAAGTGACAGCTTCAGCTGAAAATGAAATGGAAATGTAGTTCTTTCTACTGACAAGTGCTGCCCAAGTTTAGTACATGATGACTTCTGTCCTTTTCCCAAATAAAGCCAACACATTTCTGCCACATACATAAATTTATTTTATTTTCTGTATTTTAGCATATTTTGTTGTGAGATTGTTTAAAGGATTTCCTTCTTGGATTTTTTTTATTCCATCTTCTTTTCCTTAGCTTTCAGCTAGTGTCCCTACTGTTTTTTGTTGTTATCTTTTGGCTTTTGGTGTTTGGTTCTTTTTTTAATATGGATCAATCACTTCTTACTTATCACTTTCTCCAGGAAGAAGCCAAGTGTTCCTCAGGTTACAGCTGTTATTTCCACTAGCCTTGTACTCCAAATGTGTTTTTGTACATGAGCGCTGTCTTCTCCTCTGGCACATGCCATTGTGATTGTGTTGGTAGGAGAAATTCCTGCGGAGCTGAGGCCTCAGCTGGTCCCCAACTACTGCCTGAAGAAGGAATAAAGCATTAAGGCGCAGATGCACAAAAAGCCCATCTATACAGGACTGCCACCAACTCTTAGGGTATTGAGATCAACTGATGTAACAACAAGAGGTCACAGAGGACCAGAGAGTGAATTTCCCAGAGTTAAGGCTACTGGGACAGGACAAATGGGCTCCCTTGTGGAGGACTGAGAGGGAGCTGGATCATACCCAGGCACACCTTAAAATAGGCAGTGTTGAAGGTTGGATGTCTGCTGTGTTTTGAACTGTATGTCAACGAGGAAAAATGATACCTCCCATGGTTTTGAAAGGAATTGACATTCATTTTATGTTCTCCAGATGGTACAGAGATAAAACACTAAGTAGGTGGATGGTATGGGTCAAAAGAGAAAACCTGGACCCATCCCTTCCTGTGGGAGACTTCTGTGCATAGGCAGAGTGCCAGCATGAAGGGCAGCCTGGGTTAGCATTTGGAGAAGGAGACTTGGCAGCTTGAATCTAGGGGATGGGTTGTGAAAAGAAAGTGATTTTTCAGCTTCATACTTAACTAGCTAAATCTGTGAATGAGTGGCTCAATGTCCAGGGGACAAAGCTTTTTACTTTTTAGTCTTTCGATATCTAGAACTTAAGAGTCTTTCTGCGTTGAGGCATAACTGACATCCCACCCCTGAGAATAGATAGATAGATAGATAGATAGATAGATAGATAGATAGATAGATAGATAGATGGATAGATAGATTAGATAGATAGATTTAGATCTGTATCTGCTTATCCCTTGCAAGGAGGTATAACAGAGACAAGACATGAAAGCATGTGTGCATTGCAGACCAGCTTAGGAGGACTTCATAAGCCACTGTCCCATGATCTGTGTCCAGCTCTATAAACCATGGCCTCAGCAGCACTAATGCAGCTATTTCAGAGCCCTTCCAAAGGATTTGTAGTAAGAGCATAGCAAGATACATGATCCAGCCTGGTATTTATACACTGATTTCACTGGCATTGTATTTGTGCATCTGACTTAAAGGAGAGCTGGTTTGAGTATGTGAAAGTGATAAAATGTGATGTGTAGAAAATGGGTTCCAGGTCCATGGTCAGCTTGTGCCTTTTGACTCAGAAAAAGCCAGACCTGGCCACTGAAGATTCATTTACTATTTTTTCTTACTGCCCATACAAACACCTGTAATTAATTATTTTTTTGCAAAGCACAGAGCAAAAATTTGACCAAATTACCAAAGGGATTTTTTTTCTACTTGTTTTATAGCTAACACTGTTAGGTAATAACATAAAACTGATAACTGAAACCACTTATGCATAGATTGTGAGAGAATTGTTAAACCCAGTACCAGTTGTAGAATCTCCTGTGACACAAAAAGAATGAAAGTGAAACTAGAACAGGGGCATCTGTTAGGGAAGTAATAAAGCTGCTGCTGCTACTTGGTCACACTCAGGGTGACAAACAATGTTATGGTAAGAAATTAGTCAGAAAATAAAGTAGGAAAACTATTACAGTCTAAAGCCAGACAACAAATTCTTGACATTTGTATGTTTGTGATTGACAGTACCTACCTGCTCTAGGGGTCCAAACTTAACACTTGCATTAGCTGCCACAAGGATTTCTACTCCATCACTTGCCTTCTGCTGCAAATGCTCTGATGGTGAAGAGCCTGTCTCTCCTTTTCAACACTGGCATGAAGCACAAGGGCACGATGGGGACCAAGGCACCAGTCTAGCACAGCAGAATCAACACCAAGCAGTTGAGCAACATACTTATTAAAGCTGATGTTAATGCTTCCCTGAGAGAAGATTATCTAAATAGATTACCTTGATTAAAAGCATGTTTCACAAGAAGTAGGTTTATAAATTGAAAGAATCCAGAATTATGTATGAAATGTCATATGCAAGCAACTTTGCTGGTGTGTTATTGAATGAAATAAATTGTTATCAGAGTTTAGCAAAAGGAAAGAAAAAACCCAAACAGTTATTTAGATTCACAGAATGTTAGTCTGAGTACTTGAAACTACTGAAAGATTTCTCTGGAATTAATGATTACAGATGGCCTTAGGAGGTTGTAAACAGCTGGGATGTAATCACCTGCAGCTCCATACATGAACATAGATACACTCTTTGTTCTCTAGGAATTCACACCAGGAGTCTTGAAAACCATTGTGGCACTTACCTGTGTGTCCAGCCTTCCTGTATGCAGAGACAAGTGTAGGGGACCACATGCCATAGGGATCAGCTTCCATTTCCATTTGAGTCACTCGTGAGAAACACTGAGAAGTTACTACATTGCAAACTGAGGTAAAGGAGGAGAAGGCAGCTTTCATTTTTACGTACCCAGGAGCCAGGAGGGCCAACCATGTCCTGGCTGGCACACCAAGCACAGCATCACCAGCTGGACAAGGGAGGGGGTTGTCCCACTCTGCTCTGCACTGGGGGCAACCTCACCTTGAGTTCTGGGGTCAGTTTTCAGCACAACAACATAAAAAACCCACTATGCCATCAGAGAGTGGCCAAAGGAGGGCCAGGAGGATGGTGAAGGGTCTGGAGGGGAAGACTTATGAGGAGGTCGCTTGGTTTGATCAGGAAGAAGAGACTGAGGGGAGACCTCACTGTGGTCTTCAACATCCTCACAAGGGGAAGAGAGGAACAGATAGATACTGATCTCTTCACTCTTGTGACCAGTGACAGGACTCAAGGAAATTACACAAAGCTGAGTCAGGGGAGGTTTAGGTTGGATACCAGGTAAAAGCTTTTCACCCAGGGGGGACTGGACACTGGAAGAGGCTCCCCAGTGAAATGGTCACAGCACTGAGCCCGTCTGAGTTCAAGAAGCTTTTGGACAGCACTCTCAGGCACATGGTGTGACTCTTGGGGTGTCCTGTCCAGGGCCAGGGCTGGACTCGATGATCCTGATGCGTCCTTTCCAACTCAGCATTTTCTATGATTCTGTGATTTTTCACAGGCTCAGATCAAGCTTTTAGTCAGACATAGGGAAGCCAGTTGTCTCTTTGCCCTCAGCAAGGAGCTGCCAGAGCAGGCTAAACTGGTGTAAATTGTCACATCTACTGTTGTGCTGAACTTGACTAAGAGGTTTGGGGAAGTGTCTTGTTTAAGGGATTCATTCTAAAAGGAGTGTTCATGCTATCACATTGTAACGGTCTTTGCAATTGATTTCTTAGTAAACATGCACAGAAAGAGTACTGACTTTGCAGATCAGGAGGAAGGGCTGATTGTCTATGTAGATGGGTGTCTGATGTGCAAAAGAGTCACAGCATTTTTTGGGAGAGGGCACACAAGAGCTCTCTGACACCAAGGCCTTCTCTGCAGGACAGTGCTAACTGAGCGCATAACTTGCTCATCACTATTTCAGGACAGGATTTTAAAGTTCTGCATACTGGGAACCAGAGACCTGTACAGAATCACTAAATCTGCCACCATGGAATGTCTTCTGAGTGAAGGTTATCTCCAGTTTAAGGCATCTGGGCCAGCCTCATGTTTCAGTCCCTCTCTAGTGGCCTGTGTGTGTTGCTGAGTGTCATAAGGACCGTGATTTAAAAGTCAGTTGAGATGAAAACCTAGCAGCCAAAAGCAACAGTAACAGTTCAGAGCTGCTATTAAACATTTTGAACACCACTTGTTGAAGACTAAACGATTGAACAAGCCTGTTTCATGGACATCCCTGCAGTGGCCTACAGGGGCCACAAAGAGGCTCTTGCCTCCCTTGGGGAGTGGGATCTGCCAAGTTCCTTCTCTGTCTCTTGCAAGAAACTCTACAGGCAAATTGAAATTCTTCAATTGTCTTACATTTTTTTATCATCAGAAGACTTGATCTACAAACATAAAAATTATGTGCGGAGATTTTGACCATGCTGAAAAAAAAACCCCCAAAATAAAAGGTTTAACACCAATGCATAATGTGGAATATAAAGACTTATGGCGGCTGTCTTGGCTTTTATGCAGTGAATCATGATTGCAAATATATTTACCTTAGCACATATATAATTTATTTTTCCCACAGCAAAATCAACATTACTTCCACTTAAAAGTCAGAGATCTCACTCAGGCATAAAAATCAAACCAAAACAAAGCAAAACAAAGAAAATAAATTTTAAAAATCCAAAAACGAAAACAAAACAAAAAAACCCAAACAAACGAACGAAAAAAAAGCAACACACAAAAAAAAAAAAAACAAACCACCAACAAAAAACCCAACAGCAAAAAAACCCCTCCAAACACTGGAAATGGAAGACTGTGTCCTATTCCAATACATTAAGATTTTTTAAAAGAAAACTGTTACTTCGTTAGAATTCAAGAAACAAATGTTGCAATAAAACGTTAGGGATAGTGCAATACACTCATTGCGTGGTATCACACTGGACCCCACAGAAAAAGGGAAATGTCGTCTGTGATAGCAGCGAAATTGAGCAACTGCACCCGTTACACAGAGTTATCACTGGAGAAGTGACACTTTCAGGGTCTGCCCGAACAGCCCAACGCTTTGCTAAAGCCAAAACAAGTCTGAAACACTCAGATAAGTAGAAGTGATGAGAAGCGATAAGATACCTTTTCAGAGGACAGAGAGAACACAACTGGAAAATGTATCTCTAGCATGTGCGAGAGAGTAAGTTCCTGCAGTGCTCAGTAGATATGCCAAGGAAAATGCAGTTCAATAGGTGGGGAAGAAAAGGCACTGAAGAGATGCTTCAGCAGCAGGCTCATTGTAGTTAAAGCCTGTATCTGCATCCTGTAACTTTATTTGGAGATTCTATTGACCGGCCGTTGTGGAGAATCTCTTAGCTTTTCTTTTTAATTTTTTTTTTAATTTCCTTCCGGCTACTGCCCCTTGTAACTGATCTCCTTTATTTCCAGCTCGCTTCAGGAACCGCATGCTGTTCCTGCCCGCGGCACGCAGGAACCCCCAGCACACAGGTGGGATCCCGTGCCCGCGGTGTCCCCGTCCCCATTCCCGTCCCCG
>NW_005054333.1:3933461-3934129 GCF_000277835.1 Geospiza fortis | reverse complement strand
GGCTGCCGCGCAGCCTCTGCTGGCGGAGCCTCCCGGACCGAGCGGGGCCAGCTCCGCAGAGCTGCCCTGGACGGGCACAGCCCGGCCCCAGCGCCGCTGGCACCTGCCGGGCAGGGTTGTAAGGCCAGGACCGACAGTTCTGCTTGGCGTTTCCTCCGGCATCGCCTCTGTTTTCTTCATGTGGGCACACAGGCTTCTCAGGAATATCCCGCAGCTGCAAAAACGCAGCTTCTCCAGAGGGTTTCACATGGTGCGCCCCTCACCTGGGCGCAGGGCACCTGTACATAGTAATGCGGTAGCTACACTTGTCAGGAACGTTTCTCACGTGCAGAGGGTCTCGCTGTGCCAGGGCAAACCTCCGGGCTCCTTTTATCTGCCCTCCGTTATCAGCGCGGCAGTTTCAAACCCGCCGTGAAGCAATAAGCAGCCGGCAGCGCTGACCCGGTTTCCCTGTTTATTCGCGCTTCGTGCAGCCCCT
Organism: Geospiza fortis; assembly: GCF_000277835.1. Taxonomy (NCBI): domain Eukaryota; kingdom Metazoa; phylum Chordata; class Aves; order Passeriformes; family Thraupidae; genus Geospiza; species Geospiza fortis. The sequence continues at coordinate 3,933,651 of NW_005054333.1, read as the reverse complement.
GCCGCGCTTGTGTCGCCTTGTGCCCACTGAGGCCCCGTCCTGCACAGAACTGAAAAGTTGTGCACAGCTGCAGCTCCAAGATTAGCCAAGCCACTCAGCTGCGGGGCTGGCTTTTCCTAGTTGAATCGCTGTTGGGAATAGAGTTTCATTGTTTCCTGCGTAGTTTATGGTCTGGAACTTTGGTGGTGCA
>NW_005054333.1:3916495-3933440 GCF_000277835.1 Geospiza fortis | reverse complement strand
GGAATGCCAAGCTTGTGGGCTTGTGACTCTGATGTTCAGTACATTTTGAAATACCAAGTTGACTACCAACATTTTTCAAGTTGGTTTTGAACAATTGTGAATAGCTGGTTCTTATTGTGAATTAATGGACCAGCATCAACTGGTAATTGTTTAATTTGTCATACATGATAGATTTTATTTTTCTTTTAAAATTTTCTTTAATTTTTTTTCTTTTTCCCCTATTTCCCCATGTGTTAACTTGGTTATTTTTGTAAAGTAGTTGCAAAACCAGTTTCAACACCCTGACTGTAAGAGATGACTCTTTTTATGTTGAGAGAAGATGATTCATTTCTTTGCTGAGCGTAGCTCTGGGCCTCTCTCTTTACCACAATGCATTTAAGTGAAATAATGATTGGAGTAAGATAAGGCATTGTTCAGTTCTTGAAATAAAATGTAAAGGGACATCTGTCTAGAAACCCCCATGTCACTTCCACTGGACGTCTTTTGAAGCACCCAGCAGGTCCAAAACATGAAACACAGATCAAAAAGTACATCTTTGTTTTTAAGGTGACCTTTGGTAGCTTTGACTGAGTCTACTTGTGTTGTCAAAACGTTATTGTAATAGTGTCATGAATTTCTGAGTGGTTCAGCTGATTTGTAACTTTCAATTTGCCTTTTGTAAACATAGATTTGAGCTATTTTTAGCATGTCTCTTATCCACACTAGATCAGGATGAGAAGTCTATGTAAACAGATGGAAGTATTGGTTTTTTTCTGCTTGGTAGTGTGTGGCGTCATGAAAAGTTTACAGCCATCCCTGGATTGATTTTATTCATTGGATTCCGGTCCCTGGTGGGAACATTTCTGGCAACACAATGCAAGCTATTGGTCCCTGTCTTTTGAGATCTGGTGCTAAAACTACTCTTGAAGACAACTGCAGATTAAAACTACTCTTGAAGACAACTGCAGATGAAAATTAATTCAGTGGCCAAAGCTTGCTGTTGAAGCATTCTAAACTGCAGGGGTTTAAACTGTCCTGTGCTAAGATGAGCTGCAGTGTTAGAACAGCCTGAGCACTTTGGTTTTGACAAGGAGTAAAGTGAGTAGGGGGTTCCTACACTCAGCTTGCTGCCCAGTAGTCTGGGATCAGCCCTAACCTTTATATTCACTGCATTCCCAACACACTATTTCATTCTGTTTGTTTCTGTAATCAAACATAGGCTTGCTGATGAAATGTAAACCCCACAATATTTTATTGCTTTAGTAATAAAAATAGCAAAATATACTTCCTCTGAAATACACCCTTTAATGGACAAAATAATCATACTAAGTCAGTGTCTTGCTACTCATTTTCTTAGATGGATGTGTGTAACAGGATCACGGATAAAAGTGTTTGTACCACTACAGAGACTACATTAAAAAAAGGTTTTTTGTTCCGAGTTCTGCACTGTGCATACTGCCCTGTCCTGCATCCCCTACAGCAGGTCAGAGCAGGGTTGGTAGATGTGCCCATGGCTTAGGGTATTAGTTTAGTGCCTCTGCACTGTTCTGATCTGGGTCAGCTACAGAATCACAGCTTGTCAGTTTTGTTCTCAGGGATGTTTAAGATTGAGACTAAGCTCCCTGAGAACCATGAGTTTAAAGGAAAATAAATAAAAAACCAATAAACATTTGCTTTGGATAACTGGAAAAACATTCATCAGCTTATGCAAGGAAATGGATTCATTTCTGTAGTGATGAAAGGTGGTGATTCTGGCCCTACCTCTTTGCAGAACACCTGAGTCCAAGAGTTTGGGCTCCAGTGGGCATGTTTGCTAAGGAAACAGATAAAAAGCCTAAGAGTGAGTCAGGTCTTTCCTTTGGGGTGATTATTTCTCATGCTACTTTTATTTTCCCAGTTCCAACAGTGTTTGTGCTGCACCTAGTCTTTCTCTTCACAGTTTGCTGGAAAAAGAGATTGCAGTCCTGGTTGGTTTTGCTTGTGCTGTTTTTAAGAAAGAGTTTATAATGGGAGCACCGCTTGCTCCTTAATATGCAGCACATATTTGAATGCTGACATCCCCTATTGAAAACAGGAGGCCTGACTTTTTTTGTTCTACTCAAACCTACTCATACAAGTAAGTCACACTGAATAGGCCACATTGAATTATTCACACAGGTAAAGTTGGGCATATCTGCTTATTTTTCCCCAGCATGTTGTTGGATTGCTCAAGGAAATAGCTTATTTTAAGGACAACTAAAACTGAAATTTAGAGGCACTGTGTGGCTGCGTACATTTTGAAGTTTTAAGCTCAGAAAGAGCCTAAAAAAAGGGGAGCTGGGGGGAAGACATGTAGCTGATACAGAGTATAGGTCTTATATTGGTGGGGAAAACAGAAATCATTCTACAGGCACATAACTTGGGTTACATTCCATGACCCACTCTGCCAACTGCATTTTCCTTAGGCTTCTCAATGTAACACTGCCTCTACAACACTTCTGAAAGCTCTTAACACTAAGCCCTAAGTCCATGTGAAAAATGAATGAGACACATTTTCCACAGCACCTTAAAAACTGTGTGTGGGGAAAGGGGAGGCCTCAGTGCTACAAGGTGTGGCATCAGTCCTAGAGTATGGTAATTGTATTCCTTCCCAAACAGAGAAAGTCTCAAGAAGCTTGTCACACAGCAGTGTCTTAGCTGAAGGTCTTGCAAGGATTCAGAAGTGCTCTACTTGATTCAGAGATTTTCTTTTCCCTCTCTTTTTTGTATATCAGTATTTCTGTGTGTGCAAGGGTGTTTATGTGTGTAGACATTTGAAGAAAGGGAGTTTAAAAACTCAGTGGTTTCTTTATCTTTCACAGAATATACATGAGAGAATATTTAGACTAGCAAGAATGGACTGTGTAGCTCTTCAGCTTTTTCTCTGTGTTAGTCTCACAGTAAAAATGTTCATTCCAAATCACATGAACCCCAGGCAGTGGTGCTGCCCATGCCAGCAGAAGAGGCAGTACCTGAATTGTGCGAGGTCATTGCACTCCATGTGAAACGAGCTCCTGCTCAGGGTGGGACAGAGAAGGAAGGTTTTTGACTTGTGGGAGAGCAGAAGGTTTGTTGTATCTGAATGTATTGCGTTCTTTCACCCAAGAGCTGAATTCCTGCACTCGATTAAACACCTGCTCTAATTAATAATTAACAGCATAACATTGCTGTTGTTTATGAATTACAAAATTTAAGGAAGAAGATGCACAGTGGATAATTTGTATTGTTTGTACTGTTATCTCTATGTTACTTTTTAGAAAGGGCAGTTTGAGTCAAACTGAGTATGAGGTTATGTAAAACCTCATACAAGCACAGTTCTTTGAACACCATCAGAGGCAGAGTTTTATGGTATTAAAGCACTGGAAGGGGGGAATTCATCCCAGACTTTTAACACCATCTGAAGTATTTATATTAAGTGAGAATGATTTGGGTTATGTATTTTTTTTTCTTGGTGAGTGTCAAAGTTTGGTAAAGTGAAAGTTCAGTAGGAACCAGATAGGCTTTTCTCTGAAGGTTTTTCTCGAAAGGCTGTTTCTGTAATCCATTTGAGAGCTGCCCACTGAAGCTGTGTGCTTAACTTACAGAACATATTTCACTTTATTCTTTTCTTTTTTCTTTTTGATTCATTGGGCAGGAGGACATGGCAGTGTTGCTGTGGAGAGACATCTGGAAGTAGATAAATGGGATGGGTCCTTGCTTGTGAATGGCCCTTATCTGTTAGCCGGAGCTCACCTTAAGGAGGTGGGGGAAGGACTTCATGGTGTTTCAGAAAGAGGTGGCAGAAGAGAAGAGCCTCAAACTTAGTCTTGCGAGGGTTTGAAAAAGCCTAGTCAAAGGAGTGTTCAGGGAGGGTGTTGGAGGAAGTTGGAGTTGTGGTGTAGGGCTGACTTACAACAGTATTTTCCTGCTCTCTGGAGAGTGGCCAAGGTATTGCCAGTGCAGGGGGTGGATGAAAAGTGCCTGCAAGAGTAGATGAGGGGAATATCAAGCATAAAGAAGGAAGAATTAAAGTGTGGTGAGTGTGGAAATTAGAAGAGGAATTACAGGTGAGGGTCAGAGGGAAGGTGAAGATACTCAAGTCCTTGAGGAGCTGAGGTGTCAGACTGTGACTTTTAGCAGTGCTCCCTGTTCAGAGCTGTGAATTGGCAGGCATTTGGTGTTATAGAAAGGCTGGTAGCTTGGAAAAGCTGGAAGTTGGATAAGCTGGACACCTGAGAAAATATGTTTGCCTGGGAAGACTCAAAAGGAAGACATCTGGAACTGAATTGCAGACAAAGTTTTATCTGAAAGGGTAATTTTATCTAAAAGGTGTCCCTGGGTAATTTGTTTTTTATTCAATACTGACTACTGCCAATAAGGGTATACAACTACTCTATGGTAAAGGTAGAGCAGGAAGGGAGGAAGGTATCTTACAGAGCCCTGATGTCAGGTATTTCACTGACCACAAAAGAAAACATCTTGGGGCACCAGAGGCATAGAAAGAGATTTTGGGTTTGTTTTTGGGTGGTTTGTTTTGGGTGGTTTGTTTTTCAGGAGGGAGAGGGGGCACATGGTGTTTGGTTTGTCTTTTGTTTTTTTTTACTGTGCTCTGTCTGAAAGAGTGACTGAATAAATTTAATTACCCTCATCACATTTACCCTCAGGGATGTTGCATGCTTTACTGATACTGAAATTGGACAGAAAACAAACTTTCAAACACAATAGGAAGTGTGAAAGCACTTAGAAAGCAGGCATTCTTTATTCTCAGTGTGCTGAACACACCCAGAGAATATCTCCTCTAATCGAATGTATTGTGAAACTTTACCAGAAGATATTTATTCCACCAGGACCATACATATTCACTACAGTGTACTAGCTAATACATAAACATCGTTTTTCTGAGAACTAATTTGCATGCATGTGGCTCTTACTGGAAGCCCTTTTATGGTCCTAGAGGGTTGTCTGGAGGAGTCTCTGGTGGCCATACTCACTGAGTGCCCCTATGTGACAGATGAACTGGCCTTAGGGCATGCGCTGTTGCTTCTTATTACATGGCTTTGCCACAAAAGCCAATATATTCCTCATTATCTCTTTATCCACTGGTTCCAGCTGTATTTAGTATCCTGTGTGTCTACTTTTGCTTCTTTTATCTTTTTGCTAGTTAGTCTTTAAGCTCTATTTAGCAACTTCGAGGGAAACTGAAAATTTCTATACTTTATGTTGTCTGTCATTGCAATGAAATCGGTTTCTGGTGAAAAACATCTGCACAGGACCAAATGGCTGGAGTGTGCACCTGTTTGGTGTATTTGAAAAGCTCATTTTGAGGAGGTTATTGAGCTACTTTCAGCATGAAAACTGATGTTGGAATTGAAGTCAATGACAACACTATCAGTCTCTGTGTCTTCAACGTGTACCTGTCTCTGCCTCCATCTGGGGAGTAGGTTGGCGTTAATTTTGTGTTGGAACAGAGTGCACACAGAGTGTGTGTTTTGTACCAGCTGACACAGCTGGCCCATGCTATCTAAAGCCCTGAAATGCATGTGGTTGGAGAGGTGCTATCATCTCACTGCAGCGCACAGGAGGGCTCTCACAGGGAGTGTTTGGTTGCAGCCCAGATGGCACTATTGGGATTTAGAGTAGATAGGTCATAAATGTTTGACAGGTGCCACATTTGGAGTCACATCTATGAACCGTTTGATTTACTCAATTACATTGCCTACCTAGCATGGTTTATTGTCATTTTTAAGTCTGGCCATATATAACATGGAAGTTACTTTGATATTTGGTGTGTCCATCCACCATTCCACACTCCACACTTCCTAAACCCCAACTGCCTTTCAAAAAATAAAGTACTCTTCTGTTCTGGTGTTTTCAGGATATTTTATGGCTTATGATGAATATAGAGAAACCACAAGAAATATTTTTCTTTCTATTTTTCTTATCTATTAAGTAGATATCAATTTGTAAGATTATTATCACATATTTGAAGTACACAGGCAAAGAGCAAGATCACTGAAATTAGAGCTGAATTATATCAGATACACCTCATTATGTTTAATTATTAATTTTATTTAATCCTCCCAAGTAGTAAAGTGAAACTACTGGTTATGTTACTAGAAACTGTTTTGCTTAACTTCTGCTGGTATTGTGCAAACTTAAAAGGATTGTTGCAACACAAACCATTCTAATGATTCTGTTCTGGAAATGCTACTTAATTATTCAAAACATGGCAAAGAGCACCAGGCCTGTGCCACATCTTTTCAGCTAACAATGAGGAGAGGGCTGGTTCCACAGAGAAGTGCAGTTAGTAATGGAGAAGGGACAAAAGTTTGTAGAAAACCATGTTGAAGCTTAATGGCATCAATGGAGCAGTTCAAAACTTAACAACAAAAATAAAGAGAGCATAATGTAGAGTAACTAAGATAGCACATGAACAGGATAATAAGTTAACAGCACCAAAATAAAAATGTTCTTTTGCAAGTAACTGTGGTTGTGTACCTTTGCTCCAGCCCTGGGATATTTGTAGTGATAACTGTGAGTCTGACTGCAGTGAAACAGCTTTGCAGGGGCAGGTACCCCCTGCCTCTCAGCGCTGTCTGTGCACCCAGGCAAGCCACCCTGTCTGCTCTGCTCTCTTCCAGCAAGCCCTTCCTGTTACTCCAGAACTAGTTCAGGTATTTCTGTGCACTTGTAGCCCTGCGTTGTATAGTTCTAGTCCTATGTGCCAGCTGCACACAGATCAATAGCTGAAAACAGATTTATTATGCTTTCTGCTGCTCCTTCAGAGGCATCTTCTTCACCCATACAACATACCACAGTAGACCTTTTTGTATTTTGCTGTCATTACAGGTTCTGCTGCCTGTACATTCTTTTAAGGACAGCAGATATAAGACATGAGTGTGGAAAGCAAGAGGAGGAGGTATGTGGAGGAAAGTTTGATGTACAGTGCACCCAGTTCATGCTGAGATCAATACTGTGATTTACTTAATTGGACTCTGAGGCTCTATTTTTAACATAGAGTAAGAAACTCTGGAAACCTGCCGGAGCAGGCAACATGATTCCAATTAAGTGTAGGCCAGGCCACCCACAAAACCATACTTTCTCTCACTTCCACATTGATTCTTGGCTCTCCTTAAGTAGCAGATTTGACGTAAACTGCTCTTTTTCATATTCCAAAGACTGACAAACTGAAGCCTATAGCTGACCTGTGGTGAGCTGTACCTTAGGGAAAGGGCAGGTGCACGGTTGGAGCCCAGCCCCCCACATACAAGGCTGGTGGATAATTTGGTAAGTCATATTCAGTCTCAGACTGTGTTCTTTAATGAAGCTGAGAACAGTAAGTTGCAGAAGCAAGATGGAAATTTCGGATACTTGGGACTTTATTTTTTTATTATTATTATTTTATGGTGAGAATTTTAGTGTAACTGTCCGGCTTTGTGCTTGCACAGAAGTCCTTCCAAATGCAAATCGAAGGTTGCCCTCAGGTAGGGTTGCAGTTTACCATTTGGAAACAGCCTGCTCTTGGAGGCAGGAACTTTCACACCCTCCAGTGGTAGAAAGGGAAAGGCTCCTGCAGTTGATGAGTTTGGTGGTATTATTGAGTCTTCTACAATCAGCAAAAATTAAGTCTTTTTCTCTGTACAGAGATAACCATGTGCTTTCCCGATTTCCTGGGCTCAGTGGTATTGCTGTAACTCAATTACTGTTTCTTCTTTTACCCTTGTTGCAAAATAAGGATGGGAAGGACAGAAACACTGAATGTGGCAGCACACTGCTGAATAAATAGGATCTATACCTGATCCTTCTTGTCATTAGATTAATATCCTCTGTAATAAAACTTTTGTCAATAGATGTACATCCAGTCTGTAGAATTAAGGTATCTTTAATGAAATGCTGTATTCAAAAACATGGTGTGGCTCTTTCCTGGGGAGAGACCCCTCCTATTCTCCCCATAGCAGTAATCCAGCAGTCAGTCCCAAGTGATACAGCAGGCATGGAAGGAAGCATTCTGTTGTTGAGCTGTGCTGTTCTGTCATTCTTCATTACTCATGAAGACAAACAAGCTGGTGCAAAGTGTAATAAAAAGCAAAAACTAGGGGATACCTAGGTTATGCAAAAACCAGCATAATCCAGGGGATTTTTGTGAAAAACCAAAACAGAGAAACAAAGGCAGAAAGGTTTTGGTTGATTGCTGTATAGAGGGTTTTGCTGAAATTATCTCCTAGATGAAAATTTGTGATGTGAAATACCTTATGTATGCTGTATCTATGCCATCACTCTTGTGAAAAGCTGGCTGCAGGGCCAGGATCCTTCAGCAAGTACTCTGGTAGTGCTGAAAACAGGTTTTTTCAAAGGATGGAAAACTTATTGAAGTAACAATCACTGTGAACAGCCATGATATCTATTTTACTATCATCTGCTGGAGGAAGAAATGGTGTTAGTAAGACTGATCTTCAGAGCCGCACAGTGCAGCATTGTGAAGCTCACTCAGAAGAAATGACACATTGCCTTTAGCAAGCTACAGAGAATGGGCATGACTGCAAGTGTGGGACCCTGCTTCCTTCCCTTCCCCACTGGCACCTCTGCTCCATTCATGTCAGCAGGAGCTCTGTGCAAAGATCACAAGGAGATTCTGACCTCCATTCTGTGTTTAAGGCCAAGAGTCCTTTAGGCAAAATGGTTTGTGATCCTGTAGTGCAGTTGGTGGCTCTCAGCCTGGAGAGCCTATGGGTACCATGACACCATCTGTGGCTGAGTAGAGAAAATAAATATATATATTTTCCCTAAAAGATACATAAAAATTAATGTAGACTCCAGACAAATTCCATAATTTGTAGTTGGAAATATTCTCTATTTCCTTAGCAGCCAGGAGTTTTATATACTGATAAGAAAAGACCTGAAGATTCAGTTATCTTTGACATCTTGGGGAAATTAGTACAAGACAGTTTTCACAAATTTCTGTGAGCTTCAGGAGCATTTAGTTTCCCTTCAGAAAGGAGATGTCCCATCAGGTACATCAGAAATTTAATTGTCCTCACAGTGGTTTGGGGAAGGACCATCTCCATTGTAGACTTCAGCAGACCAACATCATCTGCAGTCAGATTTCCATCATAAGAAAGTTGAACTGTGAGGATTTTGAATGATCTGTAGGACACACCATGAGCTCTTCCCAAAGCTACCCCAACTTTTTCTTTTCCCTGGCAGAGAAATAGGTTTATACCCCTGGAAATTTTAAGAGGAGTGACAAATTTTAAAAGTTTGTGACTCATATACCTTCTGTATACAAACCTCTAGTGCTTGCAGTTTGTTTTTAGAGGTATCACATTATAGATACCACGTTTCTAACTATTTCCTGTATTTGCCTCTTCTGTAGCCAGTGGAGTGATGAATTTGCTGTGTTATCCAGGAGCTGAATGCTCTGCCACAGCAGCAGCTTTCCAGGCCACTTGGCTCCAGAGGAGCTGCTTAACGTCTTTAATGGCAGCTGTCCTTGACTTCTTACTCACTTTTGATGATCCTGAATTTATTAATTAGAATATTAACAGGTCACGTGAATTTGACAAGTATTAGGTTGGTTCTCTGTAAAATTAAAGCCTGGCCCTGATCTTGCAAGCACATAAGTATGGGACTAACTTCATGCCTGTGATCTGCTCCACTGGACTCATCTAAGTGTTTGCAAGTATCTACTTGCCATGTTCTCAGTGTCTTGTGTAGTAAAGCCCCTCTCCTGTTTAACTACATAGAGAAAACTGTTGGTTAGAAAGTTTGTTTTGTTGTTATTGTTGTTTTGTATGTGTGTATGTCTGGTTTTAGGCAAGCAAATTTGTTTTCTCATATTTGGCAATAAAAAAATCATCTGGTTGTTTCCAGATGCAGCTGACAAAGAAGACATAATGTATTGGAATATAATTTCTAATGAGTAGAAACTGTGTTAGGCATCACTGAAGGAAACTCTTCATTCCTACATCAGAATGACAGATGAGTGCCCTGTAGATCTATTTGTTTTTACAAATGGCTGTTTATAAAGCCAAAGTTCTCTTCCAGTCTTGAAAAGAAAACACAGAAAATTTGAAAGCCAATGAAAAAAATTAGTTTAAAATGAAATTAGTTTTCATATTTTTAAATATTTAAATAGAATGTTCAAAACTGAAAATAATGTTAATTTGTTGTAAAGTTATATTTAATTTTTCTCCAGAGTCCTGTTTTTGAACTTTTTATATTTACTTTTTTAATGTGTTTTGTATGAAGGAACAATTTAAAAACTTTTATATGTTTTGATGACTAGTACAACTGCAGGTTTTATGTAGTTTATGCTTTCATAACAAACCTGTAAAGTAAATTGTTTGCTGAGATTCTTAGAACTGAACACTATCTCATTATCTTTGCTGCTGTTGAAAACTTATCTTTTCTGCTCCTGCCACAGCATTTTTCTGGGAATACCTGGAACTAATGCAGTGTGGCCACTTGGTTTCCTGGCTGCCACTCCTCTCAGTTTCACATTTTAATAATACAGACTTGCCCTGCAAAAGCTGAAATATGAAAATATTTAAAAATATAAATACACACTTTTAAAAAATAGGAATTAGCACTGATTCCTTCTTTCTGTAGCAATACTCCAGCCCTATATAATAAACAATGAAGAAGTCTGATGATATGAATGTAAATAAAATAAAACTTGAAAATTGCTTCTGAGGCCTCTAAATTTGAACAATCTCATCACTGGAGATTAAAAAACTCCCATCTATTGGATAAATGAAAATGGGTAATGTCTACATGGAAGTGATGGGAAACAGAGTTGCTGTTACAATACAGGTAAGCAAGGGATTTTGCTAACTGGTTATGTATAATTGCTGCTTTATGATTCCATCATTGAGTATCTGTCTGGCTTGGATATGTTGTTGTGAAATGACCTCCAAAAGACACTGATAATCAGTCCAAACTTTTCATGAAATTACATCGTGGTTCTTTGTCTGGTTTAGAGGAATTTGTTTCCAGTGTCCATTTCTACTGCAGATGGGTTCAGTGCCTGGGCTTCAGACCAAGAGGTGGTGGCTGTCCCCCTGAACTGACATTGGTCTTATTCTGCCCCCAAAGTCTACACACTCAGTTCATCCACATGACCTGTTCAGTGCATATTTTATTTGGAATGCTATCACTGGGGGAAAAAAGTGCCTTGTAAAGATGAATTTTGAGAGCATGCTGTGTAATAGAACTGTTTTATTTGTGTCTTCAGGATGTTGACCTGAAAGCATGTCAGGGAGCTTTGGATGACTGCTGTCCACCTCCAGGAGAGGATCAGCTGGAACTGCAAGAACAAGAGGAGAAAGACAAAAATCAAGTAAGTGATAAAAAAAGGGAAGAAGGGAAAACTGAAGAGGAAGGGAGGGAGGATACAGAACTCATCACTAAGATAAATAGTAGTGAAAAGTTTTGAAAGGAATAATTTATTTCCTCTTTTTAAGTGTTCCTTGCCAGGGCAGGAAAGAAATGCTCACTTCAGACAGTGCTTTGTGAATGATGCCCTTCTACACCTTTTTGAAAATTGTCTCCTTCCCTCAATCCCCCACTATTTTTGAGTAGTTGAAATATTCAGAGGTTTACAGAAAACACTTGCAACTAATTATTTTTTAATTTGGGTTTATTTTCTCCATTATGAAGGTGTTGTGCTTGTGGGCAAGGATGTTTTTGCCTACAAATACTAGAGACATGGATGCTAAATTATACTGCTCTCACAATTGATATAAAGCTTGATGCTCAGATGTAGAATTACATTTGGGGTACTGAACTCTTCAGTTCTGTTCTAAGAGCTGCAATGAAAAGAGCACTCAATTTTCTGGAGACCTTGTGAGAGCTGAGAACGTCTGATCCAGGTGTCTTGCCAGCCTCTCTGTTTGCCACTCCCCTGAGAGCTTGGCTTTGAAAAAATACCTGATTTTTCCACACTGGTGGGGAGGTACAGCTTCAGAGGACAGCCCAGTTCTGCTGTTGTGGGCAGAGTAGGGATGCTCAGGCCATGGAGCTGATCTGCTCGTTCTAGCAACATCTCATCTCCCATCAGGATGAAGGCTTGATGGTCGGGTCAGCAGCAGTGTTGCACTGTGCTCTGTTTCCTCTCAGACTTTGATTTTTATCTCCTTTTAGGTGAAATAACTGTGCCTTACACCATGTTTCTCTTTTTGTCACAGAGCAACAGCAACTATGTAGATTCCATTCTCTCCTTAGAGGGCTATTTACAGCTTCTGTCATCGCAGGTGGAAAACATGCTAGAGGTAAATGAGAAAATACAGGTATTGCCAATAGATGAATACAGTCAGCAATTACTCTGTTTTATCAAATAAAACCACCACAGCCAACCCTACCCACTCTGGGAATTTATTGGCAAATTAATGTAGTAAAACTTACCTGAAACTGCTAAAGATGCTACTATCCACCTTTTACGACAGTTCTCGTTGGCTTTACTTGAAAAATTTTCCCCAGCAACTTGTCTGGTGTAAGAGCTGTGTCTTTACTGTGATCTGGTGTTCAGAGTTGGATGCAGCCACTGGACAACTCAATTAGTTCAACTAATAGTTGCCTTTCTAAAGCCTAATACCAGTTGGTATTTATGCAGCAGCTCTTGCTGTGTTTCTTTAGAGCAACACTGATTTATTACATTTATTACACATTTATTTATTGTATTTGTGGTGAAAGATTACATTTGTCATAAATACTGGGTCAAGTGCTTACAAGGTTGCTACTCTCAAGAACAACAGATCATCTTCACTGCAAATCAGGTCTGTCAGCATTAGCAGTAAACCCATTTAGTGTTTTGGGGTTTTTTGTATTTTTAAATCTTGTGGCCCTCTGATACTATATTTTACTTTCTGTGTGCCCATCTTCACAAAACCAGTTGTTATCTCAACTGAAGTCTCCCCCTCCTCCCACAGCTCTTAGCTGCAACTATTGACCATAAAGCTACTCCCTACATTCCTCTTTTGCAATACTTCAAGGGCATCTTATATACACTTCCCATCATAGGATCCTCTTCCGGGGTCATTAGTGTTTTCCATATAACTCCATGCTTAGCTGGTTTTGGGAATCTCTAGCTTGGATAGTACCTTCTAGCCCATAAATCAGCCTCCTCTTCTGTTCAGCTCTGGAAATGGGTTGCACACTAACGAGATGTAGAAGTTCATCAGTTTAGTTTTCTCTGTTCTCAGAATTTGAAAGGAATTTGGTTATAGCCTTTATACAGCTATTACAATACACAGTAACTCATTGCAGATTTTATTTAGCATCATTAATGCACTGCCATCTTGTGACAATCTATCTGTTGAATTTGGATTGATTGTTTCTGCTAAGTATCAAGTCTTTACAGTGAGTGGAATTTTTTGATAGCTGACTTACTAAGAATCATTCTTTTCAAATGATTAGTTGAAAATAGCATCTCTATCCCACAGACTGCAGGTGGTCTGGTACAAGGTAACTCCCTAGGAGAAATAAGGCAAGACCACCTTCTTGTTGCCTGAGCTCCCAGTAAGCATAATAGGGAACTTAAGGTGTCCAGGTCCTTATGGTACATCATTCCTTCCCTGTGGAAAGTGCTTTTTACATGTTCACTGAATGGCAATCAGAAAGTTCTTTCCTCAAACACAGTAAGGACACTCAACTATGGAGGAATCCTATACACTTCCTACTTGATGTATTTACATTCTCAAGTACCTTGTCTCGATCTAGCTCATGACTCCCCTGCCTTTGTGCTTCTAAGACCCAGCAACTCCAACTCAGGTCCTCAAAATGTGGGCCTTAGTGCTACTACAGCATTACCAGTCCAGTTTATTGTTTGAACATCAGGACTGAGGCATCATATATCAGCTTTGGTTTTGTAAAAAAACCCTGAGTAGTAATTCAAAGTAAAGACATCCACAAAAGGTGTGACTTGGTGGGAGGGATGTTACCTCTAAACTGATCAGTAAAACAGTTCAGCTGAATTTTGGATGCAATAGACTTCAGTTAAATGGAACTAAACCAAATGTGGCACCTCACAGCCTGAAAGCTTCATAAACTGTGAAATAAGTAGTGAGACTGCAATAGCACAGTCTTAATTTTCCTGTCTTTCACTTTTTTCTCCACCACTGTCCTTACTGGTTAACTTCTGCAGATGAGCTATTTATCTTCTTTAAAAAGTTTGGTTTTTAACAGTGTAGCACCTTGAACCAGCTCACCCTTGAATCATCAATACCACTGCCAGAGAAGGGTCATGATCACTCCTCCCAGCAGGACGTTTTTCTTAGATCAGATCAGACAGAACACATAGGCCACAGTTTGTACACTTGACAATAGTCCCATTTTCCCCTCTCAACCCTTATCAGTCCCTCACTGTCCTTTGCAAGTCCTTCTCCCATTCCTTCAGTCACTTCTGCACTCTTCCTTCTTCCTTTTGCCATATGCCAATACAGATTATGCTGTATACAGATGGGAAAGAGCATTCCAAATAGCTAGAAGAAGAGTTTAACATATAAAAATTTGGCTTTAATACAATAAAGTAGTGGAATGTTAAAAAATGTTCATGACTGCGTAGGCGAGGGATGTAGAAGCATTCATTGTATGAAAGATCTCATTTTTCCCCCCTTCATCTTTTAGGTGAATTTACTGGAAGATACACAAGTTGCTACTTCTAGTAGAGGCCAAGACCCATCATCCTCACACCACAATATAAACTTGACCCAGACACTTCAGAACAGTTTCAGTCCTCCTGATGCCATACTACTAAGAACAGACTACCCCACTCCATTAAATTCAAAACCAAGACACTTACAAAGGCAAGAGTTTTTCCCTCAATCAAGCTCTGATACCACAAATCCAGAAGCACAATTTCATGGGTCAAATTTGACAGGGCTGTTTTCGGCTGCTGATCTTAGAAATCTAACAGCCCATGATGATAATTTTGATGAAGTTAAGCTCATGTCTTTGGCTTTGGAGGAAGGCTTTAGTCCTATAGAAGTTTCTCAGATTTTTGAAGAGCCTGGCTCAGATTCAGGACTACCTTTGAATTCAAATCACAGCACCACCTCTTATTCGGTCTGCTGTGAAGGTTCTGTTGGGTACAACAGCGGTGTTAAATCTGCTCCTTCACATGGCTTAGGAGCTGCTGGTGGCCACTGCCAAGAAAACATTAAGCACAGCCATGTGGAATATCCAGGTGTTGCAGAGTGTTCTACAGAAGCCATGCTTCAGCAGTTTCTTCATAATCACACTTACAATCAGCTACCAAGTCAAGCAGCATCCACTCCAGAGCATTATCAACAGATGTGGATGAAGAAATCAAATGAAGTGACGGAGAGGTGCCATAATTCTGCTGCTACAAACCGGAGCAGAGATGAGTGGCGTGCAAAAGCTCTGAGAATACCATTTTCAGTGGAGGAAATTGTGAGCATGTCCGTTGACTCTTTCAACACCATGCTAGCAAAGAACCAGCTGACAGAAACTCAGGTATCACTTCTACGTGACATCAGACGAAGAGGAAAAAACAAAGTAGCTGCCCAAAAATGTCGTAAACGCAAGCTGAATGCAATTCTTAACTTGGAAGAAGATGTGTGTAATCTCCAAACACAAAAGGAAAGCCTTAAAAAGGAGCACTCCCAGTGTAGCAAATTAATCAACCAGATAAAGCAAAAATTAAACAACTTGTACCATGACATTTTCAGTAGACTGAGGGATGACCAGGGTAGACCTGTTAACCCACGCCAGTATGTCATTCACTGCAGTAGCAATGGTAGTGTTTTCATAATACCCAAGCACTTGGCCAAATCTGAACAGAAACAAGATAACAGAAAAGAGCAAAAGCAAAAGTAAGATGACTGGAGATCACCGAAATCACCTTTATTTTGCCTGAAAGGATGATAAGAGTACTTGTGTGACAACTAAAGGTCAGTGGTTACAGCAGTTCAAACAGAAACTACACTTGAGGAGAAACACTCTATGTTGAAGAGTCTGGAAAACCCAACCAGCTGTGATCTGTTAGAAGGTCCATGAGCTGAGGCTTCTGGATGAGGAAATCTTTTTAGTTAGAATTAAAGGAGCTAGACCATCAGTGTAGTGTAGCTTTATAGACCTATGTTCAAACGAGGAATTTAGTTACTGGTAATGGGGGACAGAGGGGAGAACATCAGTGAGGGATAAAAGTCAACTTTGGATCAATGTTACACATGCAAGAAAATGTTTTAGTCTTGAATACTTGACTCTTTATACAGAAAATAACCTTATTTTACTCTCTGGCACTGAAAGAAAAATTATAGTTTTAGTGCATTTTCAACTTAAACTCACTGTGGATTTACATAGGCTCAAGAGATAACTGCATGCTTTGCATTTATTCAGAACAGTTCTGCTTTTCCTGGTTTTCCTTTGAGGAGAGCAGCCCAGGAGGCTACTGCATTTTTCCTCATTACTTTCAGCATCATAACTCCAAGCAAAGATAACCTGCTACTTAATTTTACAACTCGTACACTCAACCTGCAAAAGTGCTGAAAAAGTGTCTGATTCAGTATTTTCTTACCTTCATCCTCTGCAACTAAATCATTCTCAACTTTCTTCCACAAAAATGACCAATAGTGAAGGAGTTTCTGTTCTGTTTCCTAGTGACTGTGATATTTATTTGTGTACCTTCTCTTTTCCTCCCATTTTGACACCTTCCTCAAGAAGTACTTGAGTTTTTCTCTGTGGCTTTTTAAACTGGTATTTTAAAGTGTTTTTAATGTTACAGATTTAATTTTTTAAAATATACATTTTACTTAGTCTTTAAATTAAGTTGAACCAAATTACTGTTTATCTATACTTGTAATTTTGAGGTTACACTCTGATAGTGCTCTAAATGAAGTTTTTTGGTTTGACATCTATTTGTGCTATTAGAAAGGAGAAGTTTTATTCACTTACATACTTACAACATCCTATCCTTTACTGTTTTACAGCCTGAAAAAGGTCTGCAAGAGAG
>NW_005054333.1:3900028-3916463 GCF_000277835.1 Geospiza fortis | reverse complement strand
TTATTATGAAAGTAACTACTAATATTGATTTCTAAATAACAACAAATACTTCTTGTTAATTTTATAACTAAAACACATAAAACTGGTATTTTAAAAGTTCTCATTGGTCATGGCATGGTGACAATGGAGCAAACTTACATTCAGGTGCAATTTAAAAAATCACTTTTACCAGTCATGTAAGAACTCCAAACACAAGCTTAAATGCCAAATTATACCTGCTGAAGAAACAAACTGCCACTAGCATGGAGGTCACATTGGCTGCTTGCACTTACCTGTAAGAAAACTGAGGACTATCAAGTGACATTTTCTAAAAAGGGAGCCCTAAGATAGTGCCAAGTGCACCGAATTATCAATAATGAAATCAGACTGAACAATTTTCTCAGCATTTTCTATTAAAAATTTCTTTAAATAAATGTGTGCACGTGTTCGTTATTGGTTTCACCACAGTCTCAAATTGGCTAAGTGTAAATTCATAGCAGAAAGTCTCATTACTGAGGGTATTTTTCCTATTGGTTAAGCATCAGTGTGAGACATACCTATCCTAACCAGTATTCACATGGGATTTGTCTACTGGCTAGCCAAAACATGCAGTAGGTATCAGATACATATGATGAATTGTGAACTTTATTTCCAGTTGTAGGGGGAAAAAAGAAGTGCATATTCAAGTCAGCATGATCATAATCAATTAAATGACATAAACATTTTAAATCCACTCACTTACTCTTTGCAGGACAAGGTCTTTAAACCTACTTCACTGCCCATGTGCATAAATTCTCGTAGCTATTACATTAGGCTCACAACTGAGAAATCCAGAAAGCCAAGTATTTCTGGTTTAGGGCCTCACACAGGGAAGAAAAAAAAAGCCTAAACTTTTTGGTGCCCACTCCTTCAGTAGCAGTGGCAGGTGAGCTCTGTGGATTTTTGTAAGGCCATCTGCTAATGGAGTATTGCATATACCCAACTGGGAAACAGCTGCACAGTTACATTTTGGTACGTGGCAAAAATAAAGCATGCTGTAACCCTTTCAGAACACAATACTAATGGAAAGCAACTTACTCCCAAGTGATCCATTTAAGACATCAACCCCAATACCATTCCATTCCTTGTAAATTTGCAGATTGTAAAGGATTATGAACTGCCCCCAGCTAATTCAACTGTCATTATTGCTCAGTAACTCTTATTTCTTTAATGTTGATATAAGACCCTCAGTTCCTCAGAAGCCAACAAGCAACTCTACTACAAAAAAACAGGTAAAATACTGAGTTTGGGCGGACTGCAACAGCACTGATAATACAATGAACTTTATGTCTGGATGTGTATTGTTTTTAACCATCAGCTACCTGCCCACAGGACAAAACAATAGGTGGAATTCAGACTGATGTCCTGTTTTTAATTGGAGTAGACACTCATTTGAAGTGTCTTCCCTTTCTGAAACTAGCCTGTGTTTAAAGAAAAATTCCAGACAGACAGACACACACACAAAATCCACACCAAATAATTCCCTAACATGGCCTGGTCTTGGCTATGCTTTGTAGTTCCATGTCCTTAAACAATGTGTGGTTAGGCTAGACAGCTGAAGCTTTTAATGCACTTTATGTACTTTATGTACTTAGACCGTATTTGCCAGCTCTATACAAAAATAGACACTACAGAATTGAACTTTTCAGGTAAATAGGACAAGTTGTTACTGAAAAGGTTGTAAAATGTGGGTAACACCTGACTGAAGTCTGTCTTGTCTTTATTATTGACCGATCAAGATTTTCACAAAATCAAGATCCCCAGTGTACAAACCAGAAGCTTTATTGCAAGGAAAGACACAATATGGTATCAAACCTACTCTGGAGCCAGATGGCACAAAGACATTACAGCCGCATCCTACCTCACTACTACTCTGTTGAAACACAAGTCTCTGAGGGTTAGACTGAAAACACTTATTAAATAGAACTAGGAAACCACAAAGCTGTTGACAACAGCAACAAAAATCAGAAATACCCAAGCAGGAGTGATCATTAAAATAGTGGTCCTATGGCAAAGGTTTGAAGTAGTCTGTAACACTTCAGTGCTAAATGGCATTTTTGTTATGTTAGTAAGAGCTTATCTGCAAGAGGTTAGGAAAGGTCAGATTAAGTAGAACACTGTGTGGACTGTATACCCATTACTGCTGGCAGCAGCATGTACTACGAATTACCTGCTGGCTGCTCCAAGCTTCACTCCTGTTCTGGAGAAACATCCACCAGCAGCCAAGGCAAGCTGAGTACCCCAACTGCAAGCCCATGGCATGCTTTTGAGCTGTAAGGCTGGACACTCCTGTAGAGGCATTCTGTGAACAAGCGCTCCCAGAACATGCAGCATTCTGCTGAAACGCTACATCCACTTTAAATGACCACTGCAGTACTGCACTGAAGTGCAGCACTAAATTCATGTTTTAAGTTTTATTCAATGGATTTGGCTTTTTACAATGCCAAATTTTACAAGCTTTAAGTGTTCCTGCTCAAGAGCTTACAATCTAGTTTTAGATGGGGAAACCAGAACAAACTTCAATGAGGAAAAGACAAAACACACACACACACACACACATTAGTTCATCTCTGGGAGTCATCTAACAAGAATCTTGAGGACAGAAGTGGCAGAGACCTATAAATAAGGCAACAGGATACTCAACACCAGGGTGTAGTGAGAAACTGTTTATTAAGTAAACCAAATAGTGATGGCAGATGCAACCACGTGAAGTCGTAGTACTGTAGTGCGTATCTCTCATGAAGTACTGCAACTTGACACCTGCTGCACAGCTACTAGAACTCCATGAAGTCCACCAGCCACCCATTTTCATACAACAATGCCCCAAAATGAACCTAACAAGGGGGAGGGAAGAGTGCTGGTAACAGCAATTTTCTAGGACTGTCCCCCAGTCACCCTTTTTTTCGTACAGTGAAGCAGCATGGGAGGTCTCACAAGCTAGTCTGTGACTGCAAGGTGCCCAAACACCGCTGACTTAATGTTCATAGCACTCTGTCAGGTAAGTCACACAGGTATTATTTATACAATTTTACTGCTGATGAACAAACCAGTTCTTGCTCCATTAACTGGAGTAACTCCTGACAAAATTTTTGTGCAACACAAACCAACAGTAGCTGCAAAGCAAAAATATGACTATTAAAAGGGACAGTACTTTTGCCAAAATGGATTATTACCCAGGCAAACTCTTCCATGTAACACTCCTATCCTAGACACACTGAATGGTATGGCCGAATAAACATGAAGAGAAACAGTCATCTCCCTTAGGTGGAAATGCAACAGCACTACTATGGTAGTGCTCACTTGCATCACACACTGCTTCAAAAACCAAAAGGAACACTAAACCTACAGGGAATGCACAGCCCCAGTACGTTCCCAGCAAATTATCGTCTACCAATGAGGCAATGTTGCCAAACTCAGCTGACAACTGTTTGAAAATTCAGATCCGTTTCTGGGGCTTGGGTTTTCTTCCCCAGAAGCAATATGATTTCATCACAAAGAGATCATGTACATTCACCATCAAACTAAAAGAACACAGTCTTTCCTACACATAACAAAGTTCAAGCCCTGTTCATTTTACAGCATTAACAGCAAGTGTTCACATTTTCTTGAATGTTTTTTAGTATCTGCAGCACAATAGAAATGAAAAAAATTGAACAAGTTATGTTGTTTTTCTTTCTTCCCTCAGTTTGCTGCACGAAGTGTTCACTGGGGGAAATCTGGACCTAATACTGACAATCTGATCCTCAGCTGTTAGTACCTGGAAACATTGCAATGTTACACTTACTTGAAAGACTAAGTCTGTAGTGACAAAATCCCATTTGATAGAAAGTAAGAATCCATTGTCTACAAAATGATGACCAGTAATTGACCACACAATACTGATTTTATTTGAAGTTGCTAACCTCCAGTATCAGGCTGACTCAAAACCGTGACTTGTTTCACCACATTTGCTGGTAACCATTGTTGACTGTCACATTCCTTAACTTTTAAGGCCATACCAAGAGAAAAGTCATGAAAGTTCAAAAGCAGGACATCAGGAAACTTAAAGACACCAGGTTTTCAAGACTTGAAATATCCAGTAATTTCATTCTTGCACCGTGCTGTCTCCCCTATACACTCCCTTCCCCCACTGCCATCAGATCAAAATGAGAACATCCTCCTTATGGAAAACATACTCAATGCAAGTAAATTTTAAACCTTGTTACTACACTACTGAAATAGTATTTTAAACGAAAAAATTACTGCCCTTTGAAGTGGTTTGGTTAGTTTTTTAAAATGTTGTATGAATGTGGACTTGGCAACTGTAAAGAAAAAAACTTCCATCAACTACATCTAAGTTATAGGAAAGAAGGCAAATTCCTTATGATCTGGTCATTCTGTTGGAAAGAAGAAAGTAAAGCAGATTTGTGCATCTTCATTTTCTGCTTCCGTTGCAGCCCACCGGTTACCTATTCAAGTATTTCAAAGTTCAACTTAAGAAACAGAAGAAAATCATACGTGAATCCTTAAACAGTATTATAAAGGTTAAAGACATGATGATTCTGCCAAAGCATATAAATTTCAAGTTTTGAATAAACCATGCATGAAGATAAGTGGTTGAAACAGTATAACCTCAAGATATCTTCCCTTAAATACACTCCCAACTGAGCTTTCCCAAGTTCATCCTTGGTGTTTGTTTAAATGATTTTGTTTGGTTTGGCATTTTTTGTTTTGGTATTTTCCTTCGGCCCCCAGATGCAGCTATGGGTACTAAGTTTTGTACAGCAAGAACTCTACATTCCAGTCAGTCAGTCTGTCTGTCTTCATGCTAAAAGCATTTTAAAAGTGAAAAGGATAAAGCTTTTGTCCTATTGAAATCTGACAAACTGGCTTTGGTGGTAGTTTCGTTAACAGGAAAGTATGAGGTAATATAAAACACAGCCAAATAAAGCTACTTTTAAGCACTTGTGTCCAACAGCAACGACATCAGCACTTTTAAATTTGCAGCCCTGTTTCTCCCAAAAGAGAACAGATGCCCATGGTCAGAGAAACAAGTTCCATGAACACACTTGTCAAACTGATTCTGTTTTAAATTCACCTCAAAGTGGAATGTTTCAAATAATGGAAGGGTCTAAACATAAACATTATTTAATGTTAGATACACACTAAGTTTTTATTAAGCATTACACTAGAACTACTTTGGTATAAAAATACTTTATTTTAAAGCTATGAAAGTTATAAATATATGTAGTTGAACTTTCTACTCACAGAATGTTTGCTATTTTAACATTAGTGATTTGTTTCTCCTAACGAATCTGAATTTTATTTGAAAGGTTTACAAGACATTATCACTATAATTTAAAAAACCCATCATTACAGGGATTTGTACTAATTGTGATGTTTTATCAGTATTCATTTAACCTCTAGATTTTTAATGAAGGCAGCAAAAACAACTATTTTCTGATGATACAGAATTTCTTATTTCTTGAAGCGTTTCTGTGGTTGACCACTTCTTCATTAGTTACCTGCAGCATGGCACCTTCCTGCCAAAGAAAAAAAAAGTGTATCTGAAGATGTTTATCACATATGTCTAAACCAAATTACCAATAGGGGAACTTCAGCCATTTTTAAAAAAAAGAAGTATAAGCAGTTCACTGGTGTGTCTAACACAAAAGGAACAGGACTTTTGTTAGCTGAGTCCACGTTCTTCAATGAGTAGCCTTTTAGAGGCAATGAACTTTGAAATTAAAGCATTTTTGGTTGCCTTTTTTTTTGACAGGTTTTGCTGTTTTTTATTTAAAACCAAATCTAGTAGAGTATGCCACCCTTACTCTGAGTAACTCATTCAATACTTGATAAATTTCCATCAATTTGAGGTGCAAACATTCAATGCAGTGAGAGTAAGGCTGACTAAATTTGGCACTAAGGTTTGTTAGCTGCAAGAACTATAAAAAATGGTGGAAACCTCAACATCCTAGCCAAATTCCAATTTACACAAATACATTGTACACTTATGAAATACCACCTGCAGTTTCATTTGAAGGTTTCACTTGCCCTCCTAAAGAACTGCTTATGCAGTTGTTAAAAGAATGGACGACACATCCTTCACAGAGGCAGATGTATTCTGTGGTGAAATTTTTCCTTACACGTAAACACTCTACAGTTACTTGGGAACCTTGAGGATGAAATGTGTTATATAGAATAGATTACAGCAGACAAAACACGTAACAACATAGTTCATTTTCAACAGCACAGAACTACCTTCATTGCATTACCTTGCAACCACCATAATGCATAGACTCCCAAGAAAAAAGAAAATGTTGCAGGATGCAAAAATAAAGTTGTATGATTTAATTAACTTGTGACCTACCATTTTAACTACCAACACCAGGGATGGAACCCTTGCAAAGCTTTACTAATGGACACTTGCAGGTCTCATTTGTTCAACTGTAGCACTGTACAGTGGCAGCAGTCTATGCTTGTCCAGGGTTCATATCATAGCTAGATTCCAGTAGGAAAAAAATATGTTAAGTAGCTGAAATTGACAATTATTTTTGTAAAATTTTAATAATACAAGAAAACAGGATTCACAAATTTCTTTTCAATTTGTAATTGTTAACTCAATTAATTGCTACATGTTAAACTACATAATGATAATCACTATACTGAAAGAATACTGTCATACATTATTAATTTCTTGGGTTTGAAACATTAAGAAAGGAAAAGTAAACAAGATCTTACCTAAAGAAGTTTAACTGAAGCTTAGAACTATTTTGCTCTACACCCTCAGCCTTCGTTGCCATCCTTATAAACAATCTACCGTAGTTAAAGCTTTGCAGAGATACAGCACAGCTTTTTAAGACTGGCTGAACTTTTAGTGACGTTTTCAAGAGTTCTCTTGTACTAGACCTGCGTCCCTGGAAGAGTACCTTGCTGGGGTTTTTTCCTTTCCTTGCCATTGAAGAAGCAGCATCTAAAAAATCTAAAAAGGTGTTTCTCCTTGCAGAGATACCCCTTAAGTTACCTAGATATTTTAAACCTGGTAATTTACAGACAACATACTTTTTCTCACCAGCATTAAATTTTACACGTACAACAATAGCTTTGTATTATTTGTGGGACCTTATACTACCCACTCCTTGCCTTATTTTACAGTATTAAAAAAAATCTAAAATTACACAATATTTCCTTTAGAATTATTTTATTAAAATCATAAATGTACAACAGCTTCTTAACTCTACACACGCACTTAAATTTTTAAAAGGAAAACGTTATGTCTTATTACACCATGATCCTGGCTAAAAGCTTTTCAAAACTTTGAGAAAAATCTTAAAAAAGGTTTCACATGTCACCTGAAACTTACAAATTTAACATTATCAAAGGAATGCTTCTACACTTACAAAGACCACTAGAAAGAAACAACAATTAAAAAGCTAAGAAACTGTCTCAAAGGCATTTTTACAATCCTTCCTCCACAGTAAGGTAATGTTATTAAATAATCCAAATCCATTCACAAAATGGCTCTCTGCATCTGCTCTGGTGTCTTCTGCCATATCACTGCATATTTATGCATGACTGAGATAAGTGTTTCCTTAACATTGTTATTTCGATAACCTGAAGCTGTTCTGTTACCTCTGGGCTCTCATCCTCTCCTATTTATACAGTGAAGCCTGTTTCAACAGAAGTAAAGAGTAAAAAAATAGGTTATGAAATTATTCATCTAACCATTTTTTAAAGGAAAGATAATATCCTAAAAAGCTTTTAACTCCTGCAGCTACTCTCAAGAATCACTGCAATTTTAACATTTAAAAACATACTTACCCATGGCATGCTTGAAGAAACTCAGTAACGGCTCCTCCCTCCATATCCACCACTTCCTCCACTGCCCCCGGGACCATAGTTTCCTGCAGTTGCAGAACAAGAAACAGAATGGTCCCATCAGTACATTTTTAAATCTAGGAAAGTTTTTCACAGAAGCAATCAATCAAAGCTTGACTAAATGAAAAGTAACATCCGCTTTACTTCCAGTGACAGCATTTGCAACACAGACTTCTAACATTTCGCTGTCTTCCTCTAAAGAACCTCCAAAGACTGCCACAGGAAGCAACTACATGCTGAAATCTTAGAAGATTCAACAGTACCACATGTAATTTGATGCACTGTGCTGTCCTGAGACTGTGACGGCTGAATTTGCTTGCAGGCTAAACCTTATAAGAAAGGGCTTCATGTTTCAGTTCCCATTTCACAAGCCTGATACTCCCTATTAAGCAACTTTAAGACAACAAAAAGTAGGATGCTTCAGAAAAAAAAGACACAAGAGGAGGATAAAAATCAAGTAAATATGCTGGAAATTAAGTAACTAGACTCTCCACAAATAGTGCGAGCTGACAGCAAAGAACATGAAATAGAATCTTTAAACTCAAAATTGCACAACACTGTGGAAAAAGTTAGTATGTTTTATCTGCTTCAAAATAATAAAAATAAATTTCCCTCAGACAAGCTTTACAATCTCAAGACACTGAAGCAAACTTGCAGAAAGAACACAGGCACTGCAGTCCATCTACTGCAGAAGTTATCCAATTCCTACATACCCACCTTGGAATCACATAGAATAACCTGGGTTGGGTGGGACCTTTCAAGGTCATCTTGTTCCAACCCCTCTGCCATGGGCAGGGTTATCTGTCACTAGACCAGGATGCTCAAAACCCCATCTAACCTTGCCTTGAATACTGCCAGCAATGGGGCACTCATACCACCTCTAAGCAACCTGTTCCAGCACCTCATCACCCTCACAGTAAGTTTTTTCCTAATACCTAATTTCAGTCTACCATTTTTTAGTTCAAAACAGTTACCACCCCATGTCTTTTATTTCCCCCAAAGTCCTGGAAGTCCACCCAGTCCAACTAGAAGGAAATATACAGGACATATACAATACCTCCACCATATGGTCCCCCCATGTTCCTGCTGCCACCAAAATTTCCACTCTTCATCGGACCATAATTTGAAGGTTGTTGGTTGTAGTTGCCAAAATCATTATAGTTTCCACTTCCATAATTGCCTGTATTATCAACACAGAAGTGGAGAAATACCTACATGAGCTAAAATGGATGCAACACTCAAAGACATCCCATTATAAAAATTCTAAATAAGTACAAAATCACGCATGTATTCCAGCAGTGTGTGCACCGAACAATATTTTCGTTCTATTTGATACTATTTGAAAAACAACTTCCTTCCACAACATTTCCAAATAACCATCCCCCCCAACCTCAAATGACTTGCAGTAATTTGTAACTGAAATGCTTGAACAATTTAAGCCTAAATGTTACCTCCTCCATAGTTGTCATAACCACCTCCATAGCCCCCACCCTGGTTGCCATAACCAGGTCCTCCTCCACCATAGCCTCCTCTTCCTCCTCCATAACCAGGACTGCCACCAAAGTTGCCACCTGTGAGAACATAATCCTTTTAAAATGAGCTTTTCAATATAAAATGCACACAAATTATACACAAAGAATATTTTTATATTTAGAAGAACAAAGAGAACGAAAAAGGTAGTTTTGTAAAGAAATTTCTATGGACAGTATTTTTTAAAGCACATACTAACTCCCACCCTAACTGAACTAGGACCAAACCCCAACAAGTCAGACTGCCTAAACACCTCAGCTGAATGGTTTAATTAAAATCTTCATTTTCCAGGAAATTTAGGACCCACTCTTATCCTAAAGATAAGAATGCTTGTCCAAAAAATAACCATACAATCTGCCATATGGAAATCTGACCTAAGCCAACAACCATGTACATTTCTTAAAGCCAACAAAATGCCTCAGGTAATTCAGATAAATTTTATACATATGAATATAAATATGGAAGTGTTTCTTAATGAAAGAAAAATACATCACCACCACAACAGCAAACTAACCTCCAGGTCCTCCGCCATATCCGTTATATCCATCACCAAATCCACGGCCACTTCCATATCCATCTATTGGGAGAAAAAACCCCAAAGGATTTCAATTTACCTGTAGCAAACGAGTCGAATTCTCAAGCTCTTATGACCTTAAGAACTAAATCTCAGAAATTATCAATTAAGAACATGTACAATTAACTTCAGAAAAATAAAGCTAAACATCCAATCATCACTCTATATTTTCTTTTCTTAGGTTTGTATGGTACCCAGTTTTAAAATGGCAGGCAAGCGCTGCACAGAACCAGAGAAATCTCTTTTTAGCAAATAATTACTTTTACATCACTTTTGGCTTTCAATAAGAGCTAAAAAAACACCCAAACCCAACCAAAAAACCACAACCAAAGCAAAACAGAAAAACCAAAAGACAAGTTCATTTGCAAGTTACTTTTCCCAAAAATTCTCTCAACTGCTACAGGTGTATTTGAGTCAAACAGCACCACAGCATACAAAGTTATCCAGAACCAGAAAGACAGCATTAATAAGGTAAAAAATGTAAATGCTACAAACATGCCTGTCTTACCAGCTCCCCCTCTGAAATTGCTGCCAGGTCCTGGACCGAAGTTGCCACCACCTCCACGAGCATCACCAAAACCGAAGTTTCCTGTATCAGTTTAACATTTTTAAGTAATGAGATTGTGGAAAGTGAACACAAAAATCAACCACAAACTATTGACCATTACTTGTACATACCTCCTCTCCCACTCCTAGAATTTTGAACCTCCTGCATTTCCTGTCTAGAGAGAGCTTTCCTTACTTCTGCATTATGTCCATTGATGGTGTGGTATTTCTGCACTGTAATCGTATCACAACACAGGCTTATCAGCATTTAACTGGCAACAAGTCAGAATATCAGACTTCTAATACAAACACATTCTGAATCATATTAAAGAACACAAAATACCATACGATTTTTACACAAGGATGGCAACACTCATTTGAAATACACGTTCCCACAAAATCCAGCAACCTATGATGTAACAAATAATACAGGCACATAACTAATCCCATGATCAGTAAGTTTAGCTTTGCACTGAGGCTGTAAGAATTAATACTATCCAAAGAAGAAGTAAAATTACTTACATACAATTTTATCCACAGGATCATGGTCATCAAATGTAACAAATCCAAACCCTCTCTTTTTCCCAGACTGTCTGTCAGTAATGATTTCAATAGTGTCAATTTTTCCATACTCCTCAAAGTAGTCACGAAGGTGGTGCTCTTCAGTGTCCTCTTTAATGCCACCAACAAATAATTTTTTCACAGTAACATGAGCACCAGGTTTTCCAGATTCCTGTTAAAAGAACTTTCTAAATTAGCACAAAAAAACCAATTTCACAAATTACTGTTTCACCTGGATTTCAGGAATAGAGCTCAGAAAAACTAAGATTTTTAAGGTACAGCCCTTTTGTGAGGCATGACCTTGCAAGCCCATTTAGGGGACCTTCTAAGAGGAAAGTAACATAGCATTACTTGGAGGTTTTTCCTCCCCCTTTTATGTCAAAGCTTTAAAAGCACTGAAAAATGATACAGATCAACTGTTTGAAAGAACTGCAAGTATTTAATAACTTAAGTTAGAGCATGACTTTTGTAATTGTTAAAACAAAGATGCATCAGCTTCTTCTGCCCAATTCCCCGACAGCAGTGAACCCACATTCCACTTGTATCAAGGCCCTTCAACCTCAGCAAATTCACAACTGTGCATTTTAATCCCATTAAACAGCATACACACATGCTGTTGCAATTACCTTTTCCAAATGCTAACCAACCCTGCATTCTGCAGGGAATGGAAAGAAAACTGGGATAGCTAACAGGGGTACCGGTGATTACAATTTCCATTTCCCCATACCTTTGGGACAGCTCATTCAAATCCAGTTCATCAGTCCAACCTTAATCTGGTAAACCCTTCCAGAGCTTCTGTGTGGTGAACGGAACTTGCCTTATAATCCACCCTTGCTCCTCAAGCACCTCTGTGCCAAAGTAACCTGGCTCTGGTTTTATGTACCTTTTAGAAATACCCCAGAAAGATCTTGGAATAATCAGAAAGACTGACAGGAGTTTATTAATTTGAGGCTTGTAACAGGAACTATTCCAGAAAAGTTACTTTGGAATTTGCTTAATTACAAATATTCAACAGAACATGTTTGTTACAACGTGTTTCAGACCCCAGATGTGTCCCTTGCAGACATGATTCCATAACCAGAATAACAAAATAATTCACTGTAATAGGAGACATTTATATGAGAGACTAAAAGTGTGGGAAATAATGCCCCAACTATGGGCGTTGAACCAGGTACTTTAAACCCAGGCAATTTCAAACAAGAACAAAGCCTAACTGTCTGACCAAAACAGGCATTTTTCAAAGCATGAGAAGCATCTGCTTTCAAAGCCATACTTACCTCTCTAGCCACAGCTCTCTTAGGCTCAACTACCCTTCCATCAATCGTGTGAGGTCTTGCAGCCATAGCTGCATCAACTTCAGCCATGGAAGAGAATGTTACAAAGCCAAACCCCCTTGATCTCTTGCTTGCAGGATCCCTCATTACCTAGAATCAATAAAAACATTTAAACTATTTATATCTGTCTCATGTTAAGCTTTTTGGTAACAGTATTAAGTGTGTAAGCTTAATTTACTTTTTCCTTGGTTTGATTTCAAAACACAAAGCAGCAGACTCTGTTGATTTAGTATGAGTGACACTGCTTGAGATCAAAGAAATTCAAACCACTGCTGTCCTCCAAGACTCAGAAATGCTGCTAGATCAGTGAGGTGCATTTATATTTGTATTCGTTTTTGAAAAAAAAACATTGACATAATTTCTTTTAAACTTCATGAAGACCACCAACTTTAAACCTGCGTTATTATTTACTACTCCCAAGACAATTCAGCAGAGAACTTCTACCAGAGTCATCATCCCTGTCAGTATTTAGAAGACACACAAACGCAGGTGCTTACAGACATGATTTAGTGAAGAACTTGTCAGTGCATGGTTAAATAGTAAATGGTTTCTTCCAACCTTAACAACTCTATGAAAACATCACAGAGAAAGACATCCTTTTCCAGCTTTACTGAGGTTGCTTACCAAGACATCAGTTTTTTGCCAAATGTGACCAACCACACAGATGTAATAGTGCTCTCTGTAAGCACTTTCTAATGCACTTCAGACAACTTTCAGATACCAAAGTTGAACTGTTGCAATCAGTGGTTAGATAATCTGGGAGAATTTTACAGAAAACAGATTGTTAATGTTCCCTAACTCAATCAAGCTTGCAAGAGTAAAATTTACGCATTGCTACAATGGACTGAACTGTACCTAATGCAACCAACTGTACCATTAAAAGCTAATATTCCATCTTCTCTAAGCAATCCAGAAAACAAACATTTAAAATTCCTACACATTCCATGCTATTGCTATGTATTGGTATGCTAAACTTACCACACAGTCTGTAAGCTTCCCCCATTGCTCATAGTAACTCCTCAAGCTTTCTTCTGTAGTTTCAAAGCTTAAGCCGCCAATAAACAGTTTGCGGAACTGCTCCTTTTCCCTCTGCCATGGGGAAAAAAAAAAAAAAATATTACATTAATATAATTTGAAACACCTCTTCTGCATTAGCAAAACAAACACTAACCAAGATTTTCATAGGTGTCAAAGACTTTCAGTAAGACTTATTTTCAAAATGAGACCTGGCTCTTCTAAAGGTTCTACCCCTATTAAAGAAATTAAGCAATTTATGCAATTCTACAGGTCCCCTTTTAGAATACAGATTTTTTTTTTTAGTCCTTATTCCTGTGTCTCCCTCTAGCTATCAGAAACAAGGGACCACACTTGAAGACTTTCAGAATATTCCTCTGTAAGACCCATGAGATGCTTTTTAAAGAAAATGAGAACTCTGGGATTTGTTTTTATTACAGAAAATAGGAATTAATTTATACTGTCTGATTCCATCCTGGGTAACATTCAATTATAAAAACCATTCTGGTTAAAATTGTTCTACATTAATACTAGCGTACTATTTATCTAAGGCATTGTAAGTAAAAGTTGATTAAACACATCTAAGTATGTTCTATAAAAGGTTAACAATTCATATTTTCTCCATAATTACTAAAACAAATGAAACTCAAGCATCTGTAAGATTAATCTGGAATCCCACACCACTGGAATTACCAACAAACATATACACCCTCAACAGGAGCACCATTAAAATAATTCCTTTCAAAGTAGAAATGTGAATAATACATATTCATATCCACTAATGCTTTCAGTAAGACTTTATTTTCTTGCAAAGAAACTATCACTGCACTTGTTAAGCAGAGATCTTCTATGCAATGACAAGAGCATCACAAAAAAACCCAAACAACTCCCCAAAAAAACAGGACCAGTAATAAGCTATTGAATTCACTTTTTTGTATATACTGGTAAACTAAAGCAGAAAGGAGAACCTTCTGACTTCTACCAGCTCAAAGCACTTTTACAGTAACTTCTTATACAAACCAGGCCTTTTAATTGCAGGGTTCTACATACAAAAGCATCACTAGCTCATACGTATGAAGATTTCATGCCAAACACTTAAAAATGCACTAAGAAGTAGTTCCCTTCCACAAATTCATTATTTTAGAATATTGTTTTGAAGAGAACTGTTCTTCTAGGGACAAGAGAACTCAAACCAAATCAACTCAGCTTTTTACTGTTAACTAACTTTAAAAATCAAAGTTGGGTGCTTGGGTGTTTGGTTGTGCGTTTTCTTCAGTGTGGTGGTTATTTTTTAAACAACTCAAATATTGCAGCAGGAGATGTAATTGACATACACAATATAATTAACTGTGCAATGAGGATTAAGACAAATTTAAACAGGAAACTAGAAAAACACTGAGCCTAAGAAAACAAGCAAAATACTTCAGTGCACATATGCTTTTAGAAGTATTAAGCCAATCTGCATGCAGACCAACATATTTTCTGAAGTTGTCCAAGGCAGGCCTGGATCAAGATGCATATAACAGAACACAGTTACTGCAGGCAGTGACAACCCAAGGTTTTTTCTTCAAAATACATCTCCGTATTACCAGTCTCATGTACTGCAGTCTGACAAGGAAGTCAACTTTCTCCCCTCCTTCTTCCAAATACATCCTCTATTTAAGATTGATGAGCTCAAATTCCTCTTGAAAAATATTTGGAATCTGCTGTTGGATCTAGTTTTTTTCCTCTAAGAATAAAAAGAAAGCTAGTACTGTCTCCTCCTTACACAAAAGGACAGGCAAAATAAGACACGTGTTCAAAAGCAGTAGACACGTGCTTTAACTAATTTATTTTCAACTGTTTGCATAAAAGGAACAAAAGAACACTGCACACCAGACCAGTATAAAAAAAAATCATATTCATCAATATGTCATTTATTAATTTTGAGTAGGAGTGAGACAAAAAATTTAAGCAACAGTACTGCAAAAATAAAAATCCTCCCTTCAGTTCTGCTGCTTGAGAATTAGGGACCGCTTGCTTACAGTTTCATAGATCTAAAAAAAAAAACCCTTTTCCTATATAACCAATTACCCTACATTTAATAAAGGACATTATTATAAAAATATGAGAATTAAGAAAGTTTAGTATGCAGGTAGGATATTTTCAGTGTTATGTTTACTCCTGGAAACAGCTATAAACCTGTAAATGGAACTCAAGAAAAGAATGGAACAATTATAAAAATACACTACATATAACTAACAGACATTGAACAGAATAATAATGCATTTTACAGATGTATTTAGGGTCACGATCTACCTAGAACATCTAAGCACCACAGGTCAGAAAACAGCAATAACAAAATTCATCACCAGTTCTTAATGAAAACCATTGTGCAAAAACAGCACACACATGCTGCTCCACTAACATGCAGACAATCTCTAGATGCAGAGAAACTATTTGTCTTAAATGAGCCAGTTTCGAGAAGCTCTGGATGGCATAACACTAACCTCCTACCAAAGTCCAGAGAGTTCTGCCCATCTAAAGTTTGTGCAGAAAGTATAAAATGTACAACAGTAACTATCATCATGCCAGTACCTCTTAGAATCCTGAGGAAAATACTCTTTTGGTGAAGACACAGACACCTCATACTTAGGAAAGGCCACAATATAAAAGCTGGAGGTAACACCTCTTTCAAGATTTCCACAGTACATCCTGTGGCAGGAATCAAGCGCCAGAGCAAATTTTTACCTCTGTAGGATCTTCATCCATGTGTATTTTAACCTTTCCTTCACAGGTTCAAAGCAACTTCAAAGCACTAAAAAATGCACTACCTTCACTGAAATATTAATCACCAAAGCAAGGAAAGGTGTTTCATATAGCAGTAACGCGCGCACACACAATCCACGCGGACTGCGGAATTAAGAATTCGGGTAACAAAAACGTTTAAGGGAGACTAGTGAGGAGGATCCCTGAACTCCAGGGCTCGGCAATCCGTCAGTGGCTGTTCGCCCGCCGCCTG
>NW_005054333.1:3899334-3899759 GCF_000277835.1 Geospiza fortis | reverse complement strand
GCCACGGGCTCAAGAACGCGCTGTCCGCCATACGCGGTTACTGCAGCTTCTGCCGCCTCGCCCGGCTGCGCGCCAACCCCAGTCGCCGCTTCCAGAACCTTCCTCTGCGCAAAGACATCCGCCCCGCGTTGCGACCCAGCAGCAGCGCCCGGACTTGAGCAGACGACTCAAGCTTGCTTGTAATGCTCAGCCCCGAAAAAAAAAATCACTCTGTCTGCACAAGCAAACGCGTCTCCCTCCTTAAAAGCAAGCTCTAAATCCTCCCATTCCACGTACCATGTTCTTCATGGTTTATGTATTCCTGCTCGAAAGTACCGTACAACCGGTCGGTAATGGCTGCCTGAGCTGTTACGTAATTTGAAATTCAGCTCCGCGTAGTGTTAGCGCCCTCCTACTCCAGCTCGGGCTCGCTTCCGAGGTTTAAT
>NW_005054333.1:3883136-3897046 GCF_000277835.1 Geospiza fortis | reverse complement strand
CAGGGCTGCCTCTGTTCTGTGGTGGGGGGGTTGTTGTTGGGTTTGGGGGATTTTTTTTTTTTTACCCCTTTCTGCTACCTCTCCGGGAGACACAAGGCAAGACCTTCGGCACTGGCGCCTTGGCCCCAGCCCTTCTCCCACCTCGCCTACCCCACCGCCCATGGGACTGCCAAAATCCACCTCCCGTGTCAGGGGAGGATTGGGCGGGATCGCTGAGTCCGGGAGGCTTTCTGGCCTTAAAGGACTTCTCTGCTTTACCCAAGCATATGGGGAATTCTAGCATTTCTATAGCTCGCTGCGGGGCGGTGACAATACATGCCTATGGAGCTGGTCGGTATGAGAAATGACATGGAAAAGGGGATGGATTGTGTTCAACGTAATTTGCATAGGTTAAATATGTAATATGTGCATCTTAGCTGAGTTAATATTGTTCTAGGACCTTAACTCTTGCCAACTTGAGAATCAGAAGGCAACCTTATAGTTGCATTAAGATAAATATTTGCTGTTTATAAGAATTTGCTATCATAAGAATAATGGGTGATTCATTGCACCACAAATATATATCTGTTCCCCATCAGATATTTGCAGTTAATATAACTTAGGTATACCTTCAATTGCTAGAATCTGAACTCTTGTTCTATTTGGTTTAAGGAAATAAGCATCCCTGATGGTCCTCCCCCTTTTCCCTAGAAACGTGTCTATGGTTTTGAAGGCCTTGGGAAAAAGATTTTTTCAACCCTATATACCACCTTGTCAGTATCATTTATCCTGGCTAGCCTAATGGTGCATTCTGGGTTATGCCGGACAAAGTAGTAACCTACTTTTTGTTCTGGATTTAATCCGTGTAAGAAATGTTGTATGCAGTGAATACATGGGGGTTGGAACAAGGACCATGCTTGTCTTGGGATGCCTTTCTTTGAGTAATGCAAACTTCCTTTTAATTGTCATGCATTTTTCTAGTAAAAGCTCTGCAAGTCTGCAATAAAAATGGCCTCCAATAAAACTACATTGGTAAGTTCATGCACACCTAAAGTATATAAGGATTTAATCAACATATTTTTCTTCAAACTTATAACTTGGCATCTCCATTTAAAAGATACATCCACATCTCCCCTCCCCAGCATTATTCTGACCAAAATTTCAGATCCAGAAAGTAAGGCTACTAGAAAGGACATTGTTTTTGGTTTTAATAAATCTGCCATTTCTGAAGAGAAACTTGTTGGGAAAAAAGTGTGAAAGGACTGCACTATTTCATCTATTCTACAATAGAAAATACTGAGGATTTTTTTAGCCTCCTCTCAGCATACCATGTAATTCATCATACATGTAAAAAATAAAGTCCAAATCATGTACTCATTTAATTTCTCCCAGTGTATTTGGAGAAAACTATTTGCCTGACAAAAGGCAGTCTTTACAGATGAAAAGTAACATTATTGAGAAATGATGTGGCATAATTAAGATGCCTTTTGAAATGCTTTTTAACAAATAACAGTTTCTTTGAATTTCATAGGAGCAGAGATTATCAGATGTCAACCCCTCCTGGACCATTTTAATGATGCATTCATGGATCTCAAGTCCTCTAAAGCTTTGCTTGACATTAAAATATGGACTCCTAAGGGCAGTTGGTTGCTGGCTACAGTTCTACTAATAATGATACATAGTTTCACAAAAGACAGACCTGTAGAAGTATAATGTGAGATGTATCTGAGGTTGAGATGGGGAAGTAAGCAAAAAATATATGTGAACAATTCAAAACTTCAATAGCAGAACGGCTGGTTTATAATGCACTCAAAAGGCCTGTTCTTAAATTTACAGAAATGATTACTCAGCTCAAAATATATCCAAAACTTGTATTAACTCCTGGCTTAGAAGTGCAATGGAGTGCTTCCTCTGTGTTGTACTAGTTTAAAATATTTCACCAAGGTAATGTCTAAACTTTCTGTTAGTAATTGATTGTCCACTTATCCTGAATTTGAAGAAGAGGTTAGCCAGCCTGGGGAGGGGCACTTTGGAGAGAGGAAAAAAATCTTACAAATGCAGTATTTTTAATCTTTTGATGTCAAGAATTTTGCTGCACAGGTCAGGAAAATCAGTTATGGTTCCCATGGGAACCATAACTAATTCTGCTTCGTTATATATTT
This sequence comes from Geospiza fortis, assembly GCF_000277835.1. Lineage (NCBI taxonomy): Eukaryota > Metazoa > Chordata > Aves > Passeriformes > Thraupidae > Geospiza > Geospiza fortis. The sequence goes on along the minus strand of NW_005054333.1, from coordinate 3,894,905 downwards.
GCATGCAAAACCTAAATGTGTTAAGGGATAGGGTAGCTCTAGAGCTGTAATTCCAATTTTCTTATATGTTAAAATTCTACACCACAGTGTCACATCAGTGTTTTAAGCTTGCCCCTCAAAGAAAGAGTGATTATCCATAGCTCTGCATCTGTCATATGTAGTGTCATATGACTTCTGTATGCAGAAAGAGAAACGAGCCATACATTAGCCTTCAATGGTCAAATGTCCAATTTACAGCTTACGACATGCAACCCTAGAGAAGAGAGCTTCAGGGGTCAAGTGGGCATTTAGTATGCTTTCAGTTCAGTCAGGTGTCACAATTCACTTGTGGGCTGAGATTTGCATGGGCTTGTATAATCCCAGAATGTACAGGTTTTTAACATGTTCAGTATTTCTGCAGGCTCTGCAATCAAGTGTTATTTTAATAGGCTCAAGAGTTTGAAGAGCAGTGCTGATGCACAAGGCCTAATAAATCTCTAATATTTAAAAGAGAAGCAGCATACTCTTTATTTTGCTATTTCTTATTGCACTTCAAGAAAAAAATACAGACCCCCATGACATTCATTTTCCTCTGTGGAAGATACTTAAGTTTTAGAAAGTAAAAAACCAAATTGTTGCTTTGATACAGAAATCCAAAACATTGATCTTTAAGTGACAAGAATTAGTGAAGCCGAAAAGAGTACCAGAAAACAGTCTTCTATTGAATCAAAGAATTTTAGTCCAACGGAGAATACAGATGGAGATGTTCCCCACTTGTAGCCTGCTTGCCTCATCACCAGTAATTATAATGTTATTACTATGGTATAGTGAGTCTGTCTTTTTCTGTGTTGTCGTTTTCCCTTCTGCTACTTTTATTATTTGTTTATTTCCCTCATATCTACCCCTTTCTATTTCACACTTCCATTTTTTGAAAGAAGCTGCCCTCATAGAAGCCTTGGACATCTTCATGTTGTATTTCCCTTCAATATTAGTCTTGCATTCTTTTTCCTGTGGAGGCAAAAAAAGCCAATATGCTTACGTTAACACTTTTCAGACATGAATGCTGTGGTCAAAATACACCTGGGATATGCAGGCACCTAAAATCTAATTGGAAATACATGCTCTGTTCTCTCTTTTATGCTCTCAAATCAAAATGATGGCCATGTGAGATATATACAGAAACTTGTTGTTTAAATGAGAAACTAGAAACTTTTTCTCCTCTTTGTTGTTTGAACCTTCAATTTATGGGTTGCTAACTATAAAGAGTGGAGTATTTTGGGGAGGGAGGGAAAAATTAATTATTAAAAATAAGGGGTACAAAGACAGGGCTTTGGCAAGAGAATCATCTTCCAGTCTTCACTAAAAGAATACAGTTTTTGTTCTAACATACGTTTTTTTTTACCTTTCACCACATCAAGACAAAATTCTACTAAGTCTAAAAGTTTGAAAATTTCAAAATTGCAGTGTTGTCAAATTAACCCACATTAGAGAGGACTAGAGAATGGCTATCAAGCAAATAGAGGTGTTTTGTGGTATTTGCTTGTTTGTGTTTTGTTGTAGAGGAAGTGCTTTAGTGAGGAATTAGTTTTGTCCACTTTGATTTAGGGTGCTGCATAACTCTTAGGAGTTTAATACTTAGTTTATGGCTGCCACTTGACAGTTTCTTTATGAGGTGCAGTCCAAAATGGCAAGCAAACTGCTTTTGGTCTGCTAGTCCTCCAGAACTGTGATACAGCATGATAGGCTTGTTCCAACTTTTTTAAGATTACAAACAAGGAAATTCTGAAATGTGTCCTTCTACTGCTATTTAATTGTGCCTTATTAAACTGGGAATGCCTTGAGGATGATGTGGATGTAATATTTATTTTAAGAACTTAAAGAATATTACCTGAACTATCAAATGTAAACTTTAAAACACTTTAAAAGTTTTGTAAGTTAGCAAAATTCCATTTATGTGTTAAGTGCTGTACTTAAGTGTAGCAGTCTTAAATTTATGCACCTTTGTGACATCTCTTTGTAAGTTACATGGGTGCATGGCTAAGAATGAGAAGGGACTGCAGTAATTGAATGCTCCTAGCATGTGTCCTCTTCGATAATTGCGGGTTATTATTGAGTATTTTCCTTATTGTAGCAGTACATCATAAACTTTGCTGCCATCAGTTTCTCCTTGGTTTTTTTTGGAAAAGGTAGAAGCCACCCTTTTTCAGTACCATCCCTTTTCTATTTTATGCATTTTCACAGTTTCCTTATTACTTCTCTTTACTTCTGCCTTGCCCTCTGCCTTTTCACAGGCATAGAGTTAACTTTTAGAAGCTTCCTGATGTTTTGAGCATGTAGCACTGAGAATTAAATTTTTAAGGGGAGTATATTCACTGAGTATGTGAACAAAAAAATTTCACCTATTTAAAAACTGGTGTTGGGTATCTCATTAAGCAACTGATAAAAACCCAAAAGATTATGTCTTGCTCAGGTTACCTGACCACATGCACTAACATGAAAGGAGTCTGAGCTTCTGGCTTTAATGTTTATAAGCCAGTGAAGTAACTGTGCAAAGCAAAAGATAAAAAAGAATAATGTTATTCTGAATTTCTTTTGTAGCACAAAATGGGAAAGAAACAGAATGGCAAAGGTAAAAAAGTTGAAGAGGCAGAGCCTGAAGAATTTGTTGTGGAGAAAGTCCTGGACAGACGTGTTGTCAATGGAAAGGTGGAATACTACTTGAAGTGGAAAGGATTTACAGAGTAAGGCATTCCTTTTTTTTTCTTTTTTTTTTTTTTCTGATAGAATGATAAACACGATTGATTTGAAACTGTGCCAAGAGATTGGAAAATGGGCATCCACTTCAAAGAAGCTTGAGGGAAGGACATCCCTAAATGCATAGTCAAGTGGGACAGTCAAGTATGAAAATAAAATAGAAGATAATGTAGTTCATTGTTCACGCTATATGAAATATTTGAGGACTTTTACAAAGTTCTTAGTGATTGTTCTTTTACCACTCTGATAGAGCTTGTGTCCATAGCTATCAAGGTAAGATAGACTGACAGTTATCATATATGTAGCAGAATGAATGGTACTTCTGAGTAACAAATCACGCAGGAATATAAACTGCAGGCAGCTTTGAAGCAGATAGTTTGCGTATTATTAATTTTCCTGAACTGTTCTCAAATTAACTGAATATGCCTGTGGAATGGTTGCCTTCATTAGGCATACTTCAAAGGAATTTTTGAGTGTCTTTCCCAGGACTTACATATGTACATTAAAACTTTGCAGTAGAGTTAAGAAGCTGATTGTTCAAGAAGGAATATAGTTGTGCCTCCTTCCAGTGACACTGTGTGGCAGTTTGCTTTACCAGCTGAAAGAAGAATTTGTGCATAAATGGTTATGTATGCTGTGATATTATTGTTGCATACCTCCCAAAATGAGTGCATTGTGCAGTCTGGCAACCTGGAATGTGTGTAGTGATGTGTGCATAAATGTGAGGCACAATGTGTTTAGTATTTGAGGGTCTGATTTGAACTTTTAATAATATGTTATTGTAATGGAAAATAATTTGTAGGTATCCTGCTGGTGCAGTAGTGCTGTGCCATTATTTGCATATGAGATACAGAGTGGTTGTGAGCAATGTTCTTAAAATTTTAGTTAGCAAAATGCATACTCACTGAAACATATGCAGTGCCCAGCTCTGCCCACCTTTGTTCCTTCCTGCAGTCAGTCAACTGAAGGAAGCAGATAGTTCTAGGTACAGTTGTGTTCAGTGCTCAGAGACAACTTTAGTGTGTTTAAATACATACATATAAGCTTTCAGACATGATATACTTAGGCTGTTTGTAATGACTGCTGTGTACCCTCTGTTGTCTGTAAGTCTTAGTACCCATATCATACTGTTTGTTTTCATGGACAGTCTTTAGAGGAACCAGGGAAGTGAGTCAGTTTAAATGGACAGTTAAGTTTTGGGTGTGGATTGCTTGTTTCAACTCTCATACTCCACTGAGAACACAGGTGTTGATAGAGCTACTTTTTGTGTTACCTTCAGGTTAAGAATGCTGTTTTTCAATACTAATGAAGCATCCTTTCAGTCATCAAATACAGTACATGAAGGCTACTAAAGGTGGCAAGATAAACATCCTTAGGGTTTAACAGACCTACCTTATATAGTGAGACAAAAATTAAGTTGCTTATTTTAAGGGGAGCCATGAGGCTAGTTTTACATTTTTCTTTTTTACTTAAATGTGTGTATGTTTCAGTGCTGACAACACATGGGAACCTGAAGAGAACTTAGATTGTCCAGAGCTAATTGAAGCTTTTCTGAACTCTCAGAAAGCTGGTAAAGAAAAAACAGATGGTGCCAAAAGAAAATCTTTGTCAGATAGTGAATCTGATGATAGTAAATCAAAGAAAAAGCGTGATTCTGTAAGTATATGTTCATGTGTTAAGTTTTTATTTCCTCCATCTCTCCCCTACCTCTCTATCCCCCAAAAATCATATTGTGACTTTGAGAATGAGACTGAACACTGATTTAAAACTGTAAAAATTTCATAGCATCTGGATCTGTGGTTTGAAAAGGGTATACATTCATTGTGGGTAATGAGACTGTCCAAATGGTTAGTAAAGGATGATTGACTGACATGATGATTAAAAGTTCTTACATTGTCCCATTGTCCCACTTACTGAATAATTGAAAGTAAAACTGGTTAAGAGTTATTAATGAATGGTATTAAGTGATAGGTTTCTATTAGAGGAAAAGGTCCATGAATGGAACAAAGATGAAGTTCTGGTTTGCTGCCATACTTAGTATATGATTTTGAATGGGTGAGTGGCAAGATGGCAGAACATGAAAACCAATCAGTTACTTAGACTAGGAGCAGACATAATGGTGGAGAAGGAGTAGAAAGGATGAGTGAAAAAAGCCTACCTTTCCTGAGAGGTCTGGATTTCTCCTTCAGTTTCAATGAGTAGGCAAACTGACACATTTAGTGCTGATAAGTACAGACTAATGCACACGTAGTAATGTGTTCAACAGTTCACATTGTCTTCTGTAAACTTGTGGACTAGTGGTTTGAAACCTGACACAGCCAATCATTTTCATGTACTGGAGACGGCAGGCCGTTGGACATGTGGTTACTGTCAAAAAGGTTGGAAGGCATCAGAAAGAATAGTTCATGAATAATACAAAGAATATTTTGCTTTCTGTATAAAGTCAGTTGTTCGGCTTCATTGGTACAATAGTGGCCACTGTCTCTAAAAGGATATTGTGAACCCCTAAAGGAGCTAATACAGGAAATAGTTGTGATATTTTTTGTCACCAGTGTGATGTCAGTGAGCCAAGAAGAGTTGAGGTGTTCCCCAAGGGTGCAGTTTCATTGTTGGTTTAGGCAACCCATGCCTGTTGTTTTGCTGAAAAGGATGTGTTTTTTCCACTTCCAGGCATGCATTTTTACTTTGCTGTTTTTGTTACTTTTACTGACCATGCTTGTTTGTTTATCTGCTGAAATTATTTTAGACCATTTGTTTCAGCTATTATATTTTCAGAAATAAATGCTGCAAACATGGATATAAAATCCTTTATTATTATCCTGCCTCTAAATTACTTGGCCTGAAGATTGGTCATGAAAAAATACTATGTAATTATAGATTTGATGGGGTTTAAAGGCTGTATTTTTTCGTTCTGATACACAAACACATGCATGTATGTACAAAAAGTCCTGTATCTAGTACCAAAAAAGAATTTTGTCTTAAACTAGATAACCATCTTCTAATTTACTAGGTTGATAAACCAAGAGGGTTTGCAAGGGGTCTTGATCCTGAGCGGATAATTGGGGCTACAGATAGCAGTGGAGAGCTTATGTTCCTCATGAAATGGTAAGTCTTACATCCACAGTTCTTGTCCATAAAGGGAGGGCAGGCAGCTGCACTTAGCCTAAAGAGACAGCTTCCTCTTAGAAGTAAGACACAGAAGCTGGTGGTCTCCTTATTAACCTTGTATTCTTAGAAAAACAAGCTTTCTATATTCAGTTAGGACTTAATCCCTCTTCCTTCAAAACCCAAAATATGTTTCATTTCTGTTGGTTCAGATTTACTTTAAAAGGTAATTTCTGATAAAATGGGAAGAAATTGGCATTTGTATGGAAAAAAATGGATCTTGATAATTCTCTTGCAGAGGGAATGGCAGGCAGAAATCCAGCTTTACATGTTTCAATAAGCAAAAGCCAGCTGCTGGATAGCCAGCTGTTTAACCAAGCATAGTGCCAGCTGTTCTGTATGCACCAAAGTAGAATTGGAAGCAACTAGGGGAGAAAGCAGAGGTGGAGATGAAGAATAAACACTATGTAGAGGCTTGACATTATGGGCTAGTAAGAAGCAAGAGTGATGTGGGGAGTTTGTGTTGTTGGGAGGGTAGGTGGGGACCAGCTTCATTAGCTGCAGTGTTGGGAGAAGGATTTCTTGCTTTGTGAACAAATGGGGTAAAATTAATGCTTCTTCCCAGTGTTGAGAAGTCAAGAGATTGAATTGACATTTGCTGAGAGTCAGATTTCTTAAGGTGATGGGATAAGAAGGATGGCTTTCCACAGCCTTTGAGAAGGGCAGATTTTCTTAATGGAGTCAAACTGAGTGATCTCCTGAGACATGATTTGTCTTGGGATTTACCTAGACTGCTGAAGATTAGTGCTGTACGAGATTGTCTCCCTTCTGCATTCTCAAATTTTCTATAAATTCTATGTGAAACTTAGAAAAGTTGAAAAACAAAGATCACGAGTGTTTGAATTTCTGTAGTGATAATTGGCAATATCAAACACAGAGGACTCTTTTTTTTTTTTGTTTAATTCAGTTGCTGTTGATTAGTTTTTCATAATTGATCTTAGGTAACAAACATAGATATGAGTTTGTATGCACAAAGCTGACTTTTAAAGGCAGCATACACTTCAAAATGAAGTGAAGTCATGTCAGACTGGCAAGCTTGGTTTGTTAGCCCAAGACAGCATCAAGAATAACAGTATGAAATACAGGAAGTTATTTGTATAAACAGCAAATGTAATTTGCATGTAAGTACCAATTCTTAAGATTGATTGGTCCTATTGATTTTGAAGTCTTACTTTGAAGTTTTGATTAGTCTTTAGAAGACAAAATTAACTGAGTGTAACTTCTTTCATTACATACTCCAGTATGTAACCTTATGACTGATTCCCTTTGAATAGCATTTTCCTTTCAAACAGAAAAAAAAACATAGGAAGGGAAGAATAATGGAGCTATGAAACCTCGTCATCACCATTAGCATGGAAGGTCTTGGTAGCTGTAGTGAAAGGAATACTGGAAGCTGGTTTCTAGCTGACATTGTTTTCAGAACTTAGGACTTAAGAAGAGCTGCTAAATGTTTTGAAATACTGATTGTTAATTTTATCAAATCCTGCTCTCTTCTACATCAGGAAAGACTCTGATGAGGCAGATCTGGTGCTGGCCAAAGAAGCTAATGTGAAGTGTCCTCAGATCGTAATCGCTTTTTATGAAGAACGGCTAACTTGGCATTCATGCCCAGAAGATGAAGCACAATAATTGTTTGCATTGCTTTTTTTATATATAAGAATATTAAAACATGAGATTTGATTTATTAGCAATGTGAGAAGCATACATTCTAACAAGTTTCAAATTTGATATTTTTTTGAAGTAGTATGTTTTGCATCAACAGCAAGTAAATAAAAGCTTTCTGCAACTTGTTTCATTTACCACAAGAGAGCATTTGATACTACTACTTCCTCCATATTAGGTAAAAGCTTTTATAAAACATTGATGAATTTCCGTAGTTATTACAGGATCATAATGAATGTCTAAACAAACTCACAGATGTTTTGTAGTCTTCTATACTATTGATGTGCATGTATCTTCTTTACCCAAACCTAGCCCTTTAAACCTGTAAGGTCATTCTTTCTAGTATTTGGGATCACTTGGTCTTAAGAAGACCAGGTGAAAACTAACTTTGTAGTAATTTGAATGTTATCAGACTGTATATTGTTTACTTTATTGTAAATACTGGTGAGCAGTGGTCAATAAAATAGTTTTATATTCTTCCTTTATACTGATAGGCTGTGACTCTTTGGAAGCGGGGTATTTCTCAACTTTTGATATGTTAAACTCAGTTTGTAATATATTTAACTGTAAGTTGTTCTCTCGGGGGGTAGGTTGATTATTAATATTACCCCACTGCTACTCTTATCAGAATACTGGACAAGCACCAGGCTTTGATTATTAGTTGGAAGTTTTCATGAATACTGCCTGAGACACGGGTTTTTCTGAGTCAGGAAGGGCCTGTAACATTAATGTGCTTTGAGTACTCCTGTAAGTCACAGATTGCAACCACACAACTTAGCTACAGCAGTTGGTCACAAGGCCAAGTAGCCTCTGCAGGCATACTAGGAAATATTTGACGTGTATTGACAGTATTAGCCCTTGTTTTAATTTCAGTTCTTAGTAGGAGTCTATAATGTACTCTAGGGCTGGTTCAGATGGAATTATTCTACAGGCCATCACCTCAAGAATACTTGCATAGCTCAGCTTTTAAAGTGGAATATTTAAATGAAGATACTTAAGTTATATACGTGGAGCAAAAGACTTTCTTTCTATTTCAGACTGAATTTTGAAATTAGTCCTATAATCAGCTGCTTGGATAATACCTTCAGAAGGGCAGAAGTAAAAAGTGGGGAGCTCAGGAAGAGTAAAGTTGCCATTCATCTTTTCACTTGCTTTTATCTAAACACTATCTTTGTCTTTTGACTACCATAGTATAGTTTGCCTTAAGCTGTGCTTATATGTCAATGGCCAAGATTATTTCAGAATTATCCTTAATTTAGAGTTTTGACTAAAAAATATAATCCTGTAGTACACTGTCAGTGTCCATAGCCTCATAGAATAGTTTTGGGTTGAAAGGGACTGTGAAGATCATCTAGTTCCAACCTGCCTGCCTCAGGGAGGGACACTTTTCACTAGACTGGGTTGCTCAGAGCCCCATCCAACCTGGCCTTGAACACTTCCAGAAATGGGTTGTCAACAACTTCTCTGGGCAACCTGTTCCAGTGCCTCACCACCCTCAGAGTAAAAAATTTCTTCCCATAATATCTAACCTAACCCTACTCTTGGTTGGGAGCCATTTCCCCTCGTCCTGTCACTACATGCCTTTGTAATTCCTCTCCAGCTTTGTTGTAAGCCTCCTTTAGGTCCTAGAAGGTTCTTGTATGTCTCATTAGAGCCTTCTCCAGGCTTAACAATCCCAATTTTCTCAGCCTGTCTTCACAGGAGAGGTGCTAGAGGTACTACAGCCCTCTGATCATCTTTGTGGCCCTTCTCAAAGGTGAGATGGTTGGGATTGCCTGGGTATGTTTTATCAGAAGATTTTTAAAAAGTGGATATTCCTGGAAACCCTCCTATAGTGTGCATAGCCTGACGAGTGAAGGAAGGAATCCAGTCTGTGCTTCATGTTCTTTTGATACTGTTTCACAAATCATACATATATATATATATATTGTTTCACAATATACATATACATTACTATAATTATTTGTCCTTTCAATACTTTCAAAAGCCATTTATATTGCAAAACAAAGCCTGCCACCATAGAACACCTACTTATAGTTAAACAGCAATGACTAAACTTGCTGTATGAACTTTTTCCTAAAGACTTTTTATTATTGGTTTTGGGCTGAATTCAGTCTGTTCGTGGCTCTAGGAAAAATCTGATATCCCCGTTAGCATGGAGCTCCCTTGCGCCAGATAATGATAATTTGAGCACTTCACTGACGTCTCTTGCCTATTCCTTAGACAAATCACCCTGATTTTATCGTGTTTAAGACTCCTACAGAGTTCATGGCTTAATTTTTGAGAGGCTCATAATAGGAATATTTATACACCTAGTATATAGGATTCTGAAATCCTTGCTTTTTTATCCAGTAGCTTGATAAACACATGGGCTAAAGAGGAATTTCAAAGCAGCTTGTATTCTCCTGCCAGTTTCTTCATTATGGAGTACTTGTAAAGAGTCTTAAAACTGTTACTGTACAAGTTGCATTTTACTGCCTGAAAGTTTGCAGTTTCTGTAACACATTTCAAATGTGGATATCAAGTCTGTGTGAAGTTGCTGATTTGAAGCAATACAGGTTAAATGGTTGTTTTTAATTATTGGTTATTGTTAGTAGTAGACAAAGATTTTTGTTAAAGGTTGGTTCTCCTCAATTTGTAACCCTTAAAATACAGATTTGTAACTACATACAGCTTTTTACCTTATATTTAGTTCTTCCTTCTGACTTAATAAAAATACACTGAATTCACTTTTAAACAACTTTGCAGCTTGTTAGACAGTTCTTTAGATTGCTGATTTTTTTATGTTATGATGGTAAATATGCTGACTGGTATTCGTTTCCTTTTTTTTCTCCTCACTTTGTGTCAAACTGCATTTTGCTAGTAATGAAATGCAACACTTTAAAGGTACAAGTTATGTAGAGTTATGCTGAATGTGCTGCATACGTAGGCAAAAAGTTAAAAAATGTTACTAATTTTAAATTTATTGATGAAATAAATGAGATATCTTCTGTAGTTAGTTGAGTTGTGCAGAGGTTTCTCATCATTGTCTCCTTTCTTATACCAAACCAAATGAGTTTCAGGCTGTCATTTTGTGATTACTCTGTGTTAATGGTGCTGTCCTGAAAAAAAAACCACACACAAACCACAAAAATCACAATTGTGCTTGCTCCAATGCTTCTCACTCTGGTTGAAGAAAATACTCAGGTTAAACATAACCAGGTAGTGCTAGATTATGTAAAATTGAGATCATGATCAGTTATGATACCATTTTCCTATAGCCTTGTTCCTACTTCTTCGCTAGGAAAGAATAAAACTCATACTTTGTTAATTAGTATTGTATTACTTGCAAATTAATCAGAGTAATTGCTGTTAAATTGAATAAAACAAGTATGGTATCTGCAAAAAAAACTATTAGCGTTGCAAGTGATTTTTATCAGTTCAGCACAAATGGATTCTGCATGCTTTGTGGTAATTCTTCTAGATTTATGGTAATTCTTCTAGATTTCTCCTTAAAACTGTGTGACAGTTTCTTAGCAATAGATTATAGTACGTTTAGGACTCAACATGTGTTGTCATAACTTGAAATGTAACTATAACTACATTTTTCCTTTAACTGCAAATTATCTTATGTGCTTACCTGAATTGGGCTCTTGCAGCATAAAAGATTGTACTCCTTTCCTATTCTAAGACCTTTCTCCAATATTCTCAGTGTTCTCCTTGCCATTGGTGTCCCTCTCTCTCTGTTTAATGTCTTCTCAAAATGCCACCTTTTATTCAACTCCTGAATTTAGCTGCTTATGTTACGACATGTCTGCTCTGCTGACAGAAGCTTCTAAACTTGGGATAGTAGCCAAGCCAGATGCCCCCATATTTGTTTCTGAAGTGAAAAGTTGCTGCACAGACCTATTGCACCTTAGAAGCTGAAAGGCAATACCATGGAAGTAGGGCTGTGAGGTTCCTGGAACAAAATGTCACAGGATCAAGCAGAACCGTGTTTTTCCCTCTAGGTTTATAGCGTTATGGCTCTACCAGCTCAAGGAGTTGTTTGTGCTTTGTTTTGCAGAGTGAATATCCAGACTAGCTCTTGCAGGGTTTACCTGACTCATGTATACTTTGACAAGCAGTTTCCACCTGACAGTGTTTTCCTATTCTCCTAACCTTTAGTTGTGACAACACTTGAGGGCATGCAGCAGTGGAACCAAAAGTGTTTGGTAGTACCTTCATCTC
>NW_005054333.1:3874363-3883085 GCF_000277835.1 Geospiza fortis | reverse complement strand
ACAATCCCAGCCATCAGTTTGGGTAATACCACATCCTTTTGAAGTTTAAATAGAAAACTTCCATGTCCCAAAATGCCTGTCAGGAACTCCTGACATTCTGGACTCTGATTTCAAATAAATGATAGATGGTTTAAGCTAGAAAAACTAGTAAGTTATGCCAAGCAAAATCAAAACACTTGTCCCAGAAAAAAAGCCTGCAATTGTTCCGGTCTGATGCAAGTAGAAATGGTGCTCTTCTTCCTTGTAGAGTGCTGTAGCATTTTTTAACTGGGTGAGAGAATTGGATCTGATTCCCAGGGCTCCAGATGGCACCTGCCAGATGGAAGCTCATATTGTCTTAAGATGCTGGCGTTGATGGCACGGTGTTTGAGAAAGCAATCACATTTTGTGATGGATTTTCTTACTAGATAAAGTAAGTGGTCAAGTACTTGCAAGCATTGCAGTGTCTGCCAAAATATTTTGATCTGGTGAAAAGGTCACCCTTATGGGGATGGGATGGCAGAGTTTGGTTTCTTTTGTTTCCTTGATTGAATGTGTAAATCCCTCAGATTTGCTTAGACCAGAGGAGGCATCATTGGCTTCTATATACAAGTTCTCCTTCCCAGAAATGTTATCCAGATGCATTGCTCTGCACAGAGTTACAATTTGAAATGTGTATGTAGTTTTGCTCCAGAATCTTTGTTGAAAAGCACTGGGCCTTGTTGCCTGATTTTCTATAAGCAGGATCAACAATCAGGAAGTACTGTCTTTATAAAAGAAAATGGGTGTTAAAGAAACTTAGAATCAAAGAATCACTTAGGTTGGAAAAGAACTTTAAGGTCATTGAGTCCAAACATTAACCCAGCACTGCCAAGCCCATTGCTAAACTGTGTCCCTGAGTGTCACATAATACACATCTTTTAAACACCTCTAGGGATGGTGAATCTACTACTTCCCATGGGCACCCTGTTCCAATGACTGACAAGCCTTTCAGCAAAAAAAAATTCTTAATATTCAATCTAAACCTCCTCTGGTGCAACTATTTCCTCTCATCATGTAGCTTGGGAAGAGACTGACCTCAACCTAGCTACAACCTTCTTTCAAGCAGCTGTAGAGAGTGACAAGACCCCTCTGAACCTCCTCTTCTCCAGGCTAAGCCACCCCAGCTCCCTCAGACACTCCACATAGGATTCACTCTCCAGATCCTTCCCCAGCTCCGTTGCCCTGCTCTGGACTCGCTCCAATACCTCGATGTCTTTCTTGTCATAAGGGGCCCAAAACTGGACACAGGATTTGAGGTGTGGCCTCACCAGTGCCCAGTACAGAGTGACAATCACCACCCTGGTCCTGCTGGCCACACTATCCTTGATTCAAGCCAGGCTACCATTGGCCTTCTTGACCACCTGGGCACATACTGGGCCCACGTTCACCTGCTGTCCCCAGGTCCTTTTCCACTGGGCCACTTTTCAGCCACTCTGCCCCAGCCTGTAGTGCTGCATGGGATTGTTGTGACCCAAATGCAGGACCCAACATTTTGCCTTGTTGAACCTCAGACCATTGGCTCATCAATCCAGCCTGTCCAGATTCCCCTGCAGAGCCTTCCTACCCTCCTGCAATTCAACACTCCTTCTCACCTTGGTGTTGTCCATGAACTGACTGAGGATGTGCTCAATCCCTTCATCTGGATCATCAATAAAAATCTAGAATAGAACTGGTCCCAGCGCTGAGCCCTTTGGAACCCCTTGTGACTTACCAACAACTGGATGGAGCACCATTCATCACCATTGTCTGGGATTAGCCATCCAACCAGATTTTTACCCAGTGAACAGTGCACCTGTCCAAGCCAAGAGCAACTGGTTTCTCCAGGAGAATGCTGTGAGAAGGGTGTCAAAGGCTTTGTAGAAGCGCAGATGACACAAACCAAAGCCTTTCCTTCTTCACTAAGTGGGTCACAAGGACACAGGAGATCAGGTTGGTCAACCCATGCTGGCTGGGCCTAATCCCCTGGTTATCCTGCACCTGCTGGCTTTCAAGATGAGCCGCTCACTAACCTTCCCCAGCACCAAGGTTACACTCACAATCCTGTAGTTCCCCAAATCCTTCCAGCCCCTCATACCGATGGATGTCACATTTGCTGACTTCCAGTCAACTCAAACATCCCTGGTCAGCAGGGGCTGCTGCTAAATGATGGATAGTGGCTTGCTGAGCATTTTCATCAGCTCCCTCTGTACCCTTGGATGGATCTCATCTGGCCCTGCAGACTTGTGTTTGTCTAAGTGGTGTAGCAGGTTGATGACCATTTCCCTTTGAATAATGGGAGCTTCATTCTGCTCCCTGTCCCTGTCTTCCAGCTCAAGGGGCCAGATTCTCCAAGAACAACTGGACTTACCATTAAAGAATTCAGCAAAGAAGGCATTAAGCATCACAGACTGAGCTCTAGCCAAAGCTATCTGGTTTTTCCCACTGGGTCATGTTTTGCATATGGGGACAGCCTGCTCCTCTGCCTTTAACATTTCCCTGTTGAAGCATGACCAGCCTTCCTGGACCCCTTTGCCCCTCAGGACTGCCTTCCAAGAGACAATGTTAATCAGTCTCCTAAACAGGCCAAAGCCTGCCCTCCAGAAGTCCAAGGTGCCGCTCTGCTGACCCTCTTCCTTACTTGTCTGGGAATTAAAAACTCCATCAGTGATCTCTGTATCACAAGATAGGATTTGGATACTGAATGCAATGTAATATCACAGAACTGTAAGTGAAGCACCATCACCCATCCAGAGCAAAGATGAATTATGTCTCTTTGGATGGAAGATGAACAAATTACCTTATTCTCAGCTTGAAGGTATTTTAAATTCTAGAACTGAGAATATTTTTTCACACATTTAGAGGCACACGTCTGCTCTGGGAAATCATAATGAAAATAAGATGGTGGTAGGTTTTTTCCTTCTCAATAATATCTAGATTAAATTATTTCAATCAGGAGAATTCTCTTTTTTAAAGAAAGTCACTATTTATTACATTCTTCTAGAGCCCACCTTTCCCCTTCTGTGTCCATCTCTGCCCCTGTGTGCTGGATGGGCCTGGGATGTGCAAAGCAGAGAGATGCTGTCCTGAATGGACCCCTCACTTCTACATCAGAGTTTGTCATGCATAATGTTGGTCTTAACACTGCATAACTATTCTATTTTATTAATAGAATCATAGAATGCCCTGGGTTGGAAACTTTAAACATCACCTAGTTTCAATTCTCCCACTGTAGACAGGGGAATTTGTCTTCCTTTCACTAGACCAAGTTGCTCAGAGCTCCATCCAGCCTGGCCTTAAATGCTTCCAGGGATGCAGCATCCACAACTTTTTGGAGTTCTATTCCAGTGCCTCACCACCCTCACAGTAAAGATTTTCTTCTGTTCTATTCTCTTCCCTGAACTCACCATTAGTTGAGTAAAAATTACATCTTTATTTGCATGAAATGCCAGGAGTTTATCAGCTACAAAAACCACTTTCAAGAAGACAAATCAAAAGGTTGCAAGAGGAAACAGGATTTTATTTTCCTGAAACTGTTTCAGAGTTGATGCTCACAAGTATTAAAACAATGTGCATGTGTGGTCAGGTAGCATTTCAGAAACCTCTTGCATTTGTTGCAGGGAGTGTTTATATTGCTGGTGTTAATTAACACTAATGTGTCTAGTCTGAGGGTTTACTTGTTGCATTACTACTTGAATGCAACACTTCACGGATTGCTGCTTAATTCCATATTGTTGACAGATCAATAAAGTGTTTTAATCCCAATTTGGTTTACAGCTCTGTGGACTGAGCAGATTTTCCCTGCATAACTCAGGAAAAACAAGAGCTTAAAAAAGCTCAGCTAAGGATCACTTAAGGGTACTGTATAGAAGGCAGATATTCAGAGACTGGTAAAAAATCACTCAGGCAATGTTGTTCACATCCTTGAAATGCAGTATGACTGTTGATCTCTCCCCCAATAAGGCTTATTTCTTGAGTGGTCTTCTGAGAAAAAGGGAGAGTCACTGTGTTTGCTGTTGGAGATGTTGCTGTAGGCTGCAGAAGCCACAGCTGGGCTCCCGTCTGAAATTAGAAAATTTTTGTGCTTGTTTGAACAAACTGTTCTTTTAGGCACAACACCGTTATTCACATTCAAAAAACAGTAGAAAATGCTACTGTCTCTGCCCACTCCTGGAACAAAAAGAGCAAAATCACCTCTCAGAAATCACTGGGGAAAAAGTATCTGCACACAACTACCCACATCTATATCTATCTATATATCTGTATCTATATTTATATATCTCTATCTACTTAAGTGTCTATATCTGTGTATATATATATATGTGTGTGTATATATATACACACATATATATATATATACACACCCATCTGCAAATAAGCCCTGACATTACAGCAGTACTGGTAAGTCCAGCTGAAGGTGTGTGCTGAGGACACCATTTCAAGACATCAGCACTGCAGCCAAGGCAGAGGGACACAAGCTAGATGGAACTGCAGCAGCAATGATTTTGCAAGAGAGGAACATAATTAAAACCAGGAGATAGGAGAAGCCATGAAAGGACATTTTGCTGATTCATGCTATATCCTGAATTGGTTCTCAGGGAAAAGGCATGACCTTCTCCATAATTTTTGCAGGTACTGAATCAGTTTTGCACATAGAGTTGCACACCTGTTCTACATCACCACAGGAAAGGAGCTGTTACAGAAAATTGTGTGGGGTCTTATGATTCTACCAAACCCTACTGTAATGCAAGACTTTGTGTTCAGTGGATTGTTTACCATAATTTGAAATTATTGACCTGAAACAAAAAAAAGTGCAAAAAAGCATGTCTTAATGTTTCAGAAAAGCTGAAATCAGACACATAAAGGAATCTTCTTTGTGTAACAAAGAAATTATAGTTTTATTAATTAATTTTTAATAATATGAACAGAGTTGCAGTTTGGGTTTTCAGTTAATTTTCATTTATTTTATTAATTGAAAAAAAACCAAACAAACATACACATACACCTGTAAAACTAGAAAGGAGAAATTTTTCACCAGGGCAAGGAAAGCAATCTGCCTATATGCTGAACATTTAAACTTGATACTCCAACAGTTGAACTAAGCCACATATCCTGTGAAGGCAGTAAAATCAGAGATTCAAGGGAGAAACAACATCTCACATTGCTGTCACAGACATTCTGCAGTTGTTGCAGGAACATCACTGTCTGTTAATGGGCAGCATTTCTGATTATTCTCTATGATTCCATCTGCTGCAGCTGATTAATCTGCAGTTTTGCATGCTGTTGCTAAATATTTCTTGATTTTGACAAGTCACAGTATGGCTGATTTTCTAGTAAATGTATTTCTCTGAATTCAGGATTTTATATTTGGCAACTCCCCCATTTCTCTCTCACTGCAGTGTAAAATCCAGCAAAGAAATAGGTCAGTGCAACTCTCTGGATAAGGAAATTTAAGGCAAGAGATACTACAAAGATACATCTGAGATGTATGTAAAGGTGAATAAACAGTACTTGCTTCCTTAAGAAATTAGGAATTACAAATTTTGATTTTCACTATAATTCTTAGTGATGTCAGCCATAATAGACTAAGCTACAAATTTTCAAGTGTTCCACAAATGATGTTAGAAAGTCATATCTTCTTTTCCTTTAATGACAGCAAAAAGCTATTTTAAACTAGATAACTACAGTTAAACACAAATAAAACAGGAAAATACTGAGAAATACATAAAAGCAGTTCTTAGCCACAGAGAACAATAACACTTACTACTACAATACTGATTTGTATTGTCTTCTGCTGTCCCATAGGCAATAACAATTTCTCTTCAGCGTGCACATGCTATGGTCAGCAAGCTAAAAATATCTTTCCTTTCTGTGGACAATCTGTTTCAAAAGAAGCCAAGAGAATGTCACCAATCAAGACAAATACAGTTATGGAGGCTACTATACAGGAGCCAATATGTTCCCACAAGTTGGACAACAGAAGGCTGCTAAATGCATCTTATTCTTCCACTGCCTCCAATTGAAAGGCTGCTTGAATTTCTTTACTGCACCTTTTAAATTACCAATCAAAAGGCAGGCAATGAATTGTGACTTTGGTTTTCCCAGAACCACCAAATGCTCTTTGTAGTAAATGAATTGGGAAGGTGAAGAACTGAAAACCTATTTACCCTTTCAATCACCAAGCACCACAAGAAGCCTGGACAGGGCACAGCATTTCTGTTGGACAAAAGCCAGGTGAAGCAGTGTGCAGGCAGCATGCTTCCAGTCACCTGGAAATGCTTGTGTCCTGACAGTGTTAATAACCACTGTATTAATGACCCAGGTGAAGGTGCTTAGAACTTCTGCTTTTATGGAATAATACCTGGTAGTTCTTAGATAAATAGCAGAATTTGTGTGCTTCCCATTGAAATTCTGCCGTTTCTCTAAACTGTTACAGATGTACAGGTGGCGTGTCTCAGAATTCTGCGCACCACTGCTTAGAAAATGTATGCGCTATCTTTTTTTAACTGGGTTGTTGACTTACAGCTGATTTTACCCTTTCAGGGGCAATGGAGAACACAATTTATAGGTTTAATCATTTAAACATGTGGTTATATATAAGACATAATTTGAATATCTCAGGTGTTGCTGCTTTTATTTGGACTCCTGCGGCTGAACCACCAAAGCGCCAAGGGTAGCAGTGGTGGTGACTCAGTAGATGGCACTCCAGCCTGGCAGTCACGTCGTTGCCGGCACCCAGGCCTGTCGGTCCCCAGCAGGTGGAGCGGCCGTGCTGCCCTGCCTGAGCCGGCAACTCCCGGGAGATGATGGGGAGCCACAGGGCACCTCTGGGAACACCGGGCTGGGCATGGTGTGAACGGCGGCGGGCTCTTCCAGGGAGTCAGTCATCCTGGTGACACCCTGCTGTAGACTCTTGCACGAATTTCATGGCTAAAAGGGACCCTAAGCTGCTGTGTTTTAACAGCAGATTGCAGCAGTCAGTTCCCCCCCTTTCAGAAAGGTGCTGCTGCTGCTGCTGCTGGGGGGGGATGTTTGGGGTTCCCCACATAACTGCAAAGTATTCATAGCCTGTGTGCTATTCTGCAGTGAAATACCTTCTGTCTCCCTATGCAATGTGTTTTACAACCTATCAGAATACTAAGGATTGGGGTCAAACTAACAATATACCCCCTTTTCCATGTTCAGTGCTCCAGACTAAATTTGCTGCTAACATTCTGGGTGCCATATTCAAAATACGTGCACCATCTTTCTGACAGACACTAATACTGCACTATTCTGCAGACACATTGGCCCTTTTCTTGGTGGATGACTTCAAAGAGTTGGAAGATGGAGCTTTGAGCAATGTGGTCTAATGGAAAGCGTCCCTGCCCACGGCAGGGGGGGTGAACTAGGTGCTCCATAAGGTCCCTTCCAGACCAAACCATTCTGTGATTCAATGATTCTATGCCACTGTGACATGATGTATGGAGAAGGGGGACCATGAAAGCAGCTGTTTCTGTATGGTCATCTCCTTGTGAAGGTCCACCCAGGATGTGCTAGTCCCAAGAATGGAATGGCAAGCAGTGGCCAAAGAATTTCAGAGATGAATGGTGACTTCCCTCAAGATGGTTCCATATATTGACATCTTGTCCAGGAATATAATTATGCTCATTGCTTTCTAGTGACTGATCTATTTGCTGCCAGTAGATCAGCAGTCAGAGCTCCTGTCATGAAGATTAGTGCTTCCATTAAGAGGATGTTGTGATCATTTAGAGGGAAGTAAGTGAACCAGGGGAATAAAGATAGTAACATAAGTCTTCGATATTAACTGCTTAAGTATGGGTCAAGGATTGAATAATGAGATTTTGATTTTCTTTATCTCATGGCAGATATGCAAGACCCATGATGAAAAAATGTAAATGCATTTTTAGGATGAATGACAAATGTTAAACTTGAATTCAATAGATATGTAAAATGACATGGATTAGAATTTTAAATCCCTTTATCAAAGACATTGTAAATGACTATTTTAAACTACCAACAATTCTGCTGAAAAAGAACAGCTTCTCAAGCTGATTTTGGGGGAGTCATGGTTGCTTTCCTGCTTGTGATTTCATGGCTGGTCACACTGGTGATGGTGTGATGTCCTAAATATATGATTTACTAGTTGCTTCATTGGCTTACAAATGGCCTCATTGAACATTTGGGCAGGAGGCAGGAGTTGTTTAACTTCATGCAGGACAGGTGTGGAGTGGCAGGGGAGAGCAGATATGGAGGAATGCAGACCAGCTGTACACAGTGATGTGCAGTTTTCCTGTTGTGCATATGTGCAAGAGCAACAGAAGAACCAGAGTAAATGGTGATAAACAGAGATCTGGGACACGTCTCAACAGCTGGAAGTGCAAAATGTGAATATCTCAAATTGGTAAAAAGACCATGCATTGATAAATCACTATGTTTCCAAGAAGGCTGTAGTGCTAAAACAGCCCTTGAAGCAGCACCTACTGAAACATTTCTGTTCCTTTGCAGTAACACCACTCACACCCTACAAGATGTAAATGCTGGACTAGACTCAGAGCTGACCTGCCAATGCAAGGCTGAGGATGCATCAAAGCACCTGAAGAGGAACAGTGAAAATAAATGAAAGCACTTTACCCATAGAGATAGAATAACTGAGTATACACTGGGGGTGTTACGTGAAAACAAAAGACACAGAGCATATTTTTTTCCACAGTTGCAAGAAACC
>NW_005054333.1:3868454-3874318 GCF_000277835.1 Geospiza fortis | reverse complement strand
CATGATGAAAATAAACTTCTCTCAAAATAAGCAATGCTGTATTTAAAAAAAAAAATCTATTTGACAGTGCTTTAAAAAAGCAAAATTAAAGTTTAAAGCAATACTAAAGCTTGAATTAGCAGAGGATGATGTATGTACCTAAAGGCATCAGCACTGACGTAGTACGTCAAAGTAATACAAAAACTTTGAAAAGTTTTCTTTGGTTTTTTTTTTTCTTTTAAAACAAATAAATAGTTGCAAAAGTGCTTCTGGTTTCTTGCTTAACTGTGCTAATGAAGTGAGAACACAGCACAGTAGAGTATGGAAATAATTACATGAAATCACAGCAAGTGCATAGTAGAGTCCCACATCCCAAAGTGAGATGAGAGAGGAGGCATTATAAATCTCCCTAGGAGTATTGCAATGTCAACAAATCTGAAGGTCAGACCAATAAGTTTTGTAAAAATTTAACTGAGGAATTCTTACCACTCTTCCCACATTATGTTATTATCCAACATTGGTAATTTACAAGGTAATTAAAAAACAAACCCAAATGTTTTAAAATTTGGACTCAGGAAAAGGAAATCAAGACACAGGTGGAAACTAGAGACAATCAAATTCCTAAAGCCATGTCTAATCAAATAACACATTTCAGATAGAT
Organism: Geospiza fortis; assembly: GCF_000277835.1. Classification (NCBI taxonomy): domain Eukaryota; kingdom Metazoa; phylum Chordata; class Aves; order Passeriformes; family Thraupidae; genus Geospiza; species Geospiza fortis. Next base: position 3,873,678 of record NW_005054333.1, on the reverse strand, counting down.
CTTGGCATTAGCTCTTTTTGGCCACGTAATATAATTTAAAAATCTCACACAAGGACATTAAGGGCAGACAAAGCAATGATCTACATCATAGGACTTGTCTACACAGGAAAGAGCTAAGAATAACCACTGCAGAGTATCTGTTCTGCAACAGCTTTCCATGGGGACAATTTTTTTTTTTTGCATTAAGTATGCATTTAGCTGACCACGAGAAGTGAGCTGTGTTAAAAGAAAACAGAGGCATCCATCATGGAAAATACGAGCATCTGACCACGAGAAGTGAGCTGTGTTAAAAGCAAACAGAAGCATCCATCATGGAAAATAAGAGCATCTTTAGGAACTGGTACACCACAGCTTCTGAGCTCTTAGTTCTGCACTTCAGATTGTTTCCCAGTAACCACCTTACACAGGTCAAGCCAAAGTGCACTACTCCTTCACTGTAAATGTACAAAACGAAGGAAATGGAACAATAGACCACATGGATTCATGATGAGGTAACAGTCAGAGGCTGCTGCTGGTGCTGAGCTACTGCTGCAACTCACACATGTAGTCTCACAAAGCCCAGGCTGCCAACTGCAAAGAAGCAGCAACAGTCCAGCACCACTCAAACCCTACAACATGCTTCTTTGGCTGTAAATGACATTGCAGGTGTTTCTCACACAATCAAGAAGCTGTTTCAAATATACTAGTGCATACAGTGTAATTAATACTGTAAGTTCAAATATTACACAGGTGTGACTGCTTATTCCATGTACATTTTAGACTGAGTCTGAAAAAAGCAGTAGCTTTTCTTCACTGTAATAACTTTAAGACAATGGATACACCCTTCTGAAAAGAACAGAATATGTGGGAAACAGGGAGGGCAAAACTGGTCTGATGTGGCTGTGCCAAGCAGCAGGAGGCATCTGATGCATCTGACTTACTATAAAAAGAACTAAGTAAAACATCCTAAAATACAAGAGATTATTCTGAACAACTGATAGTTTTCCTTGCCCATCTCCTTTGCTGAACAAACCAGTTGGTTCAGTAGATTTCAACCACACATACTTGTAAAATTTATTCACAACAATGAGGTTTTGATACAACTAAAAGTGACAGCCTCAACCATTGACATGTTAAATGCTGGAGGTACAGGTTACCTATGGGAATATTATCACCATATGAGAGTAGTCTCAGTCTAACTATGCAGGTTTGCCTAAAATAATAAAGCCTTGTTGAAGAGTTCACTAAATTAGCATTTGGAGGTTATATGCTTATGCCTGGGCTGAGGAAGAGACTAAGTTACACTGAGGTGATGTAGCTTTAAATCAACTTAATACATTAATACTAGGAATTGTACCAGTGTATTTATTCTGGCAAAAAATATCACTCTAAATGCCTCCTACACCAGCACAAACCCTGCAAGTAACCAGGCTGTGCAGCCAAGGCAGGGCAATGGCAGGAGGAGTCAACCACGGGAGCAAGCTCCCATCGCTCCTCAGCCTGGTGAGATCCATCCTCAGGCAGCACCTCAGAGCACTGGGAAAGCAAGGTGACAGCCTTTAGCTTCAATCTCTCTTGTTTCCTGCTAAATGAGATTGTATGATGTGGCATTCACATGAACCAACAGCAGAGTCATTGAAACTCAGCTGGTGCACAGCAACTTGTTCGGCTGCCACATCTTCAGCAGAGATGCAAGCCCTGAGACTTTGCTGTCAGTGTACCAATGGCAGAGGCTTGTTCTGGGTGTGACCAGGATGTTAGGATGTTTTTGGATGTTAGGAAAAGGGGTCCATTCCCCAGTACCCTAACCACTGTCAGTAATGCCAGACCCTGTAAACCTTCTTGTTCCCAAGCCTGCTTCTCCTAATTGCATCTCTGCTGTTCTGGGTCTTCTAACCTCATTGGTAGCCACATGGCTGCAGCTTGTCTTAAAATATTCACCACTAACTTGATCCCTCCCATCCATGCTCATCTCAGACAAAAACCATCAATCCAAATACCTTTCAAAATTACTAATTTCTCCCAGCCTCTTTATTGTCACACCTGGTTCTCATTGCTGGTACTCCAACTTCCTTCTGCCTAAAGGGAACAAAAAGTTACATTATCAAGCCATTGCACAGACACTGTCTAGAAGTCAACTGCAGAAGTCTCGGTCACCTCACCAGGTGAGACCCACCTCCCCTCAGGTTTGGGGTCCTCTCAGCAGAAGAAGCAAGTTTCCAAGCATTCAGGAGTGTGGTGAGAACTCTGGGGTAATTTGCCAAAGGAAAGAGATGCTCATTTGGAAATACATGTGTGCAACCTGCTTAAAGCAGGGCTCCATCTAAAGTTTATGAAGAATGGCTTATTTTTAAAGTTTTATTTTATGTTTTCCAGATGTGGAATAAATGGCACATGACAGTTCATTAGTGGTTTCTTCTTGTCAAAAGAAAAACCAGAAAGGTTTGTACCAACTGAGAGTATTTGGACTGAAAATATCACAAGCCTCTCCTTATTCTTTTTATTAATGTATCAGGACAACAGTGGGCAGTACGCAGTAGTCCACATAGGCACTGCCTTTCAAATGACGTGCACATTTTCTGTGCTAACCAAATGGCAGCTCATGGCCAAGCCTCTGGAAACTTAAGGAAAAAGCTACCATTTTATAGCCAGTCGGACCCAGACATCTCCCACCGGAGGTACAGAATTGCCATTGGCTGCTGCTCTGGACCCTGGAGGCACAGGTGTTTTCAGAGGACAAATTAAATCCTGGGCAATCTGAGCTGTCTGAAGGAGGTGTTTGTATCTGCCTTAACTACAAACATCTCAGTATGCTGTATAAGCAGGGAAAATAGGGCAGCCAGCTGTTTGGCTTTTGAGCCTTGTATCCCAGTAGAAACGGACACAAATAGAAAGGAAAGATGGAAAAGATGGGGAAAACCCATTTATCTGGAGTCCCCTTCAAGAACAAGATTGTTTTGGTCTCACATTCTGCAAGAAACCAGCACACAATAAATAAGAAGCTGCAGATTAAAAACCAGTGTATAAGGCTTTTCCAGCCAACCACTGCTTTACACTATTATAACCTTCTCTGAAATAGTCATTAATATCAAGCCAAATTTTAGGGCTGTATCTTTTGTTACTTTAGAATTTACCCTGGATGTTGATTTTAGTTGGTCAGTCTGGTGTATTCATGCAAAATAAACAGTGGCTCTATGCTATTTTATTTAACCTGACTTTGAGAAACAAAACCAAGCAGAATAAAAATTGCCTAGAAAGAAAGGGAGGATACAATAACAACCTTGTAAGAAGAAAATTTAGGGGAGAAAAAGGAAAAAAAAGTATTACTTTGCTTCTATCAAACATGTAAAGGAGGAGTCCCTTTAAAAATAGTCATGTTTCTTTCCTCCTTGTTTATTTTTTTCTTGCAGAGTATCATGCAAGTCCAGCAGGTTGACTAGACAACGCGATGTAAAAACAAGTGTGTGGCAACGAACCATAGCTCTTTCTGATGGTTTTCAGTTTTTAATAAGGCTCTTGGCTGCAGCTCAAGTTGAAAAGATGACAAAGGAATTTCGTTAATAATCCTTTTCTTGTCAGTTGATAATTTTCTTCTTCTTCACACCAAAACCATCAAGACCTTCCATTTGACTTTGTCTTCAGATCAGATATAGTATGGAAAACTGGAATTATTGGAAAAAAAAGAAAAAAAACCCGGAAACCAAAATAAGCAGTCCTTTTTCATATTACATGCAAATCCAAATAATCCTCTCCCTCCCACAGTCTGACCCAATTTTGCCTGGGCAGACTTTGTGCTGTGTAAGCCCAGCACTTTTGAGACAGCAATTTAGCAGATACTACTGAGAGAGCACAGCACCTGCAAAACCAAGTCTAAAGCTATTGCACTCATTGCATGAAAATGTCCAGGGTCCTGGCAAGTTGCTTGTTCTAACCAAAAGTCCTCCCTTAGCCATGGTCACCTAAATGGACAAGCTAAAGCCAAGAGTTTCATTCCTTCAGCAGTTTTAGATAGGAGAACATTTGCCCATCCTATTTGCAGGTGGGAGTATTTAAATATGTTCATCTGGTTATTGCCCTACATACTTGGAAAATGGACATGAATCAGTAGCAAGATGCTGGAAAATGTGTTCATTTCATGCTTTATTAAATAAGCTACAAAGAAATCCCTCCTTGCCAAACATGGCACTATAGTTGAGGGACAATTGTTGTTTTCCACCTCAGAACACAAACCAGTAAGGGGAACTATTCGCAGAGTTCCTTCTTTTGTTCATCTCACTCTTTTTTCAATACTTACACATTCCACAAGATGAAAACACTGAGATCTTTACCAGTCATTTTTCAGACCTGCAATCATTGACGCAACTCCTCTCATTTTTTATTAATGCTTTCTAAGAGTAATGCCTAAGAATCCCTCTGCAACCTACAGCTGCATGATTTCTTCCTCTTCAGCCATGACAAGGAAAATACGGGAAAGTCTCAAAAATAATGTTTTAATTTGTCTTCATAATATCCCACATTTCTTTCTTCTTTAACTCGTATTATTTCGTTTGAAGCAGTGTATTTTGCAAATTTAAGAATCTTTCTTTTTATCTGGAATTTTTCATTATACGATCAAGCAGTCAGGATTCAACATTCTCTGGATGCATAAATGTATTCAACTTGAATGAAATAATTGAGGGATTATAAACATGGGGTAACAAAACCAGCATTGTAATCACTCTGTGACTTAGGCTAGGTCTGTGTTAGGAAGCAGCAGGATTCCAACAGGAAAAGCTCTGCAGTGCAAACCAGCTTATGTGAAGGATGTAACCTTCTCCCTCTGCGTGCTCTGGAAGATTTGCTTCAGGCTGGCTCCATCAATGGTTGGAATGCAGCTTTTTTTTTATGTTTCAGGTGGAACTTTTCTTACTGTGTCTTTTGGAGCTGTTCTACAAAATGAACCAAAGAGCAGGAAGGGAGGGCAACCTGAGATTAACTTCAAAAAATACATACCTCACCTAAAACAAAATGTCATTGTAGATGAATGCACACTTAAGTTTACCCCTATGAATAAATGGATGGTCATATCTGTGGCAGATTTAATCTGAAATAAATCAAACTGATGGAAAGATAGCAGAATAAAATCTTTTTTCTGTAGAAATTTTAAGAAAGAGCTGTTGTGGAATAACAGCTCTTCTATTTGTTGTTGAAACAAGGGAAAAATGCTTTATATAGACTGGATAACTCCCTGAAGAACAATTAGTTT
>NW_005054333.1:3865632-3868444 GCF_000277835.1 Geospiza fortis | reverse complement strand
AAAGAAGTCAGCTGAGACCAGCAGGTCAGCAATGCCAGCAGCAGGCCCCATCACCCATTCCAGCACTACACCTGAGAAACACCTGGGCATCATGTCAGGGCACAGTGCCACTGGCAGAAGAAAACTGGACCAAAATACCATGAGGACTTCACAGAAAATGCACAGGAATTTCCTTGACGCAAATTTTCATCTGTCAACAGAACTAAATTGGCAACACCAGTTTTCTAAAACTCCCCTTTGCCCTGATTTCTATCCCTTTCCTCAGGAAATCAGTCTCCTTTTTTCAGTCCTTTCATCTTTTTCTCCTTCATATTTCCTGATTTTTTCCTAGGATGTTATACTTTTTATTTATTTATTTATAATCTTTAAGTTTGGTCCTTCTGAATCTTTCACCAGGCAGTTTTATATAGATCAAGGCAAACTGAGAGCCTGTTTTGCTGGCAAAAGCAAGGAGGATGAACAGTTGCACTATGCAGCCCTCATCATCCTTGAATAAATGAAGAGAAAAACATAAAATGAGAAACATCATGAAGGTGACTTAGAGTAGGAAAATGTTGTCCATGGTAATAAAAACTGGGTACATTGACCAAACTAGGTTATGGAAAGAGAAGCCCATCCCGTGAGGAAATCCATCAAAGAAGGGCTTGAACAGATCTTCCACTTCAGAACCAGAAAATGTGAGTATTATGATGATTGGCATCTGGTCCTCCTGATGCAAGCTTTCCTATAAAAATAAGAAGGAAGAAAAATTCTGTAGGGGTATCATTCACATCTTCATTCTGCTGCTTGTCAGAGTCATCTTAGTAAGGTCTTTCATTTTCCATTCTTTCCTGGAATATATCTGCACACCATGACCTTATGAAAGATGATTATTCAGTACAGCACTGAAGTGGGACAGAACAAAAAAAGTCTGGAAAATGAATGAAGAATTGAAATCCTACAAATAAGCAGTCTGGAAGTTTGAACAGGTCTTCTCCAAAAGAAAAAACTATTCCCTGTCATAATTGTCCTTTATTCCATTAAGAACACTTGCCTGTATAGCCCCTTTTTGCTAAATTTAACTATAGCTAATTATGATATTTTTTTGGTGGCAAAATTGTGTGGCTGACAGGTAGCACTATTTCACATTTATGCACAGATAACCAAGGTTTATAAATCTCACTGATATTAAATTTTGAATGCTAGAATATAAGAAAAAAAATTGATTTCTGAAAATGAGTTTACACTGGCAATCGCACAGAGAGCTATTTAATTGTGTTAGTCTCATTCTTTCATTTCAGCCTTTTCCTATTCTGGCCATCCTTTGTGAATCCTTTCTTGGACAGGGTGGTGGCTCAGAGCAACATCTGACAGCAGTGGCAAAAAAGGTGATGTTCAGCCTTTAGGTGCTTTCACCATCCTACCACAAAATTTGCCACTACAGGACAAGTGACACTTGGAGCCCTGTCTACACCCACATGGGGTGGAAAAGACTGATGCAGACACTTCATGTAACATCCCTGTAATTCTCTGTTTCAGTAGTTGATCATCTTGATCTCTACCTGTCTCTGCAGTGTTTTCCTTAAGAGCTCTTATTGGATAAAAGTTCTGGAGTACTCAGGACAAGTTAATAATTATTTTCTTTGAGAATTTTTATCCCAGAACTTGCTTCATATTTTGATGTATTATGGGAAAAATTAGTCCACACTTCACAGAAAAAAAAAAAAAACTAAGAAAAGAAAATATGATAGCATTTTCAGTATTTAGAAATTAAGTAAATACGTACAATGGCATTAAAATTAGTTCTCTTTTTTAAAATAGGAGAAGTTGCTCAGGTCCTCTGAGCAGCACTGAGATAAGTAACCATTCAAGCTCTTCAGAAGCAGAAACCCTCACCCCTTCTTATTGCAACAGAAAATTAACTCTTTTCCTTCCACTCTCATCAGCGGGTATTTTGCAAGGTGCTTTCATTTATCACTTTTAAACAAATTTCAGCACAAAAGAAAAGCTGCAACAGCAAGAGACAAGCACTGTCACAGATAAATTATTTCCCCCAGCTTGCCAAGCTCTTTTTCAGAAGACAGATTCCAAAACCCGAGAATCCAAGGTTTCGGAGTTGTGGCATAAACACTATTATGAAGAAAATCTCCACGCGATGGCATACAACATTTATCACGTATTTCAAATTCCTCTTGGAATTTTAACACCTAGTCAGTGAGGAAATAAAATTAATAGAATTGATTTCCTGAGAAACCAAATAAAGCCAAAAATAATCCTTGAGGTGCTATTTTATTCAGCTTTTTAAAACTAGGCAATTTGATTTGGCAATCACAGAGCAACAGAATCACTTAGGTTGGAAAATACCACCAAGATAATAAAATTCAACCTTTGAGCTACCACCACCTTGTCAGCTAGACCATAGCATTAACCCGTGTCCAGCCATTTCTTGTAAAACTCCAGGGATAATTTTAATTTCTTTGTTTTCTTCCCCCTTCTTAACTAAAAGGCTTCTAAAAAACTCCCGGTAAACCTGGACTTTTTCAGTCGGAGCAAGATGCGTACTTAGGATGCAATCTCATAAAGCACATAGGGTGCGGACAACTGAGGTGTTAACAAGTCGTAAACACCAAGGAGCCCAACTCAATGGAGGTGACTCGATCACGGGACGCAGATGTAATCAGGATGCAGATCCCATCAGGATGCAGATCCCATCACGATGCAGGTCACAGGACACCTCCAGGCCCGCTCCGCTCCACAGGCGCGCCTCTGGGCTCAGCCTCCTCCCCCTCCCCGGTGCCTGGGGCTGTCAGATCCGCAGTTCAAGGAAAGCCTC
>NW_005054333.1:3831725-3865296 GCF_000277835.1 Geospiza fortis | reverse complement strand
GGCGCTCGGCTCCTCCCGGCCCTTCGGAGTGTGTTTTCCTCCCTGGTCTCTGACAGAGGGCTCCGCCACGGTTTACGGCGCGGTAAATGACTGCCCTTGGCAATGATTAATGCCGGGCAGCGGGAGATTTGGTTTAAGCAACTACTAATCTTGTTTTGGTCCACTCCTCTTTGTTTTGCTGTAGCAAATCCATCGCCCTTGGCAGCTGTGATCTAAGGATCACAGGGATGTGCAAAAGCTCAGTGTGTATATATACACATATTGTTATTGTTGTGTATATACATTATATAACATGCCATATACATATACAAATATATAATATATATCATAGCGTGCTTTTGTATTAAATGCAGTACATTCGATGTACTATTCTGTTAGTCAGGAGACTGCCTTATGTTATTTTTAAGTTCTGTGTTATCCAAGTCAAGCAGCACGAGAAATTTTTAGGTACATATGAAGACAGCCTATGAATACACAGTATGCAATTAAAACTAACTCATTTTATAAAGCAAAGGAAGTTCAGGTGTCTGAGGGTTCTGGGTTTGCCTTGGGTCGCGTTCTGGAGCTGTGCACAAAGGCACGGGGCCAGCTGCCAGTGCTTTTCCTTGAGGCGCCTGTGTTTGCTGCTTATGTCACTTGCTGGGGTCGCACCCCGAGACACAGTCGCCATCAGATCGGGACAACTGGCTGGGTGTTCTCACAGCCCTTCAAGGATGTGGCAGTTCTAAGGAGATACTGCCTCATTCTGCTAGCAGTGTCCAGGGAGGAAAGGCAGGCGGAAATGTGGAGCCAAGCTCCTGAGGATCAGCGTCTGGCCCACGCAGAGGCACCCACCTGGAATGTGCCACATCATCTGTAACCCAAGGGAAAATGAAGCTGGAGTTCTCATTGCCTCACATTGATAGAAACAGCTCAAGTGAAGGGAGATGTTTTTCTATTTGTGCTGGGGACAACTGAAACTGAAAGTAATGCAAGGCAGGGCTTTCCTGAATGACGCGATACTGGACTTTCTTTAGAAAAGTGGAAATACTAATGTTTTCTTTGTGTAGAAGATGCAAATAATAATTATGCCTGACTCAGCCTAAGGTGTTATTTATGATGCGTGACTTGAAATTCAGAAACCTCTTGTTTATAATGTATATTTTGTGTTTGTATATTTTGAATTTAAAGATCTTGCATTGGTATGGTATTCATAGAAATACTTGTACCTTTATTATAGATGATGATGATTATTATTTTAAATTTTATTAGGAAAATAATTATACTTAAATTTTTTTTAAGGAGGGAAATATTTTGAAAATATTACTGCTAAGGATTTGTGCTCTTCTACCATTGCAAAACAGCTGTGGTTTTCCAGGTTAATTTCTGAAGAACAGCTGTTTGGGAGGTTAGGCAGCCCTGGTGTAGCTGCTTGAGCTAATTCTGTGATCTCTGCATGCCCACAGTGACGAGGTGCTTTTAGCAGAGGTGCAGTGTACAGGTTGCACGTGAGTGGTGTTCTGATGTGCCGAGGCTCCAGTGTCCTGAGATTTCCCTTTCCAAGCACTAATCCATACTGAGCAAAAACTGCTGAGGATTTGGGTGAAACTGAGCCATTCTCAGGCGTAAGAACAAGTGGAGCATTGGATCAAACCATCAGTTGGCAAACATGGGGTGACCTTTTGGTGGACTGTCACCCTTGAGCCAGGACTGGTGACATGACTGATGCAAGGCAGTTCAGTTCATCACTGAGCAGATGGGGACCATCATAATGGGGGTGAAGGCACTGTTCACGGAAATTTTAGATCCATTGTGCTGCTGCTAAGAAACCCTAGAGCACGTTTCCTTGATGCTTCCCTCCGTCCTTCCCCTGACAGCTTATTGCCCCTGCCACAGAGCAGCGTTGCCTTTGGCCTGCTGGGCTAAGCCTGCAGATCAGGCACTTGCTTCAGTGTGGTGTTCCCCTCCACCCACCCTCCTCCTGGGGAATGAGAGATACTGTCAATGCAGAAGTTGGGGCCTTTCTGACCATAAAGGGCTCAGTCTTGTGGTCTCATTTCAGTCAATTTTTGCTCAGTATGTTTCCTAATTGCCATCGTTTTGGGCAACTGCAACCTTCTCTGCTTTTATTACGCAATTTTGTAACTTCTGCCTGTGAAAGAAGGAAGCACTCCTCTGGCAGGTTGATTTTAAAAGAAAATGAAAACAAAACAAAAAAACCAAACCCAAAAGAACAAAACCCACACTGTGATAAATCACAAAACAAAAAAGTTGTGAACATTTACTCAGGACTGCTGGGGCTGTTTCTTGCTTCCTGGAAGTAGGTAGGTAGTATGAGACAGGTGACAACTTTGGTGTATCATATCTCTGCAATGTGTCACATGGATCTTATTTCCATGTGCGTGGTGTGTAGTATGCATAAGGTTTTGGCATTTGGAAACAGGAGTAAAAGAGATCTCAATAATTTAGGGTATTGTGGTTTTTCTTTCTTCTCATTAAATATTTTGCATATTTTTGTTATCAAAATAAACAAACCCTCAGCAACTTTTTTGTTCTTCTGATAAAAATACAAAGAGAAAAGCCCAGATATGCGTCCTAGAGGAATTTCCCAACTTCTTGGCAAGATAAGTCTTGGAAAAGAGAAGCAAATCATGCTTCATGTCTACAGGGAGTTACATGCACAAGTTTGCTGCGTAGTGTTTGGCTCTAGATCTTCGTATCATTGCTTGCTAAATCTCTACACAGAAATTAAGAACAGAAACACCTTTTGTAAGCGTTCTTCTTCCCCAGCTTGGAGGGGGGAAAAAAAGAAAAGAAACCCAGAAGAATCCTTGATTAGTATGTTTATAAAATATTCGTGTTTTGTATGTAGACACTGAAAGACAGGAAGGCAAAAATAAAAATCTTGTCATGCCACTTCATTGGTGGCTGCAGGTGTGACCTCTCCACCCACGGAAAGTGGACTGCCATCACGATTTCCTTGTTGGCAGAAGCTCCAATTGAATTGCTGAGAGCTTGGTCAACAGCTCTCTGTGCTGTTAAAATCAAGCATGTGTGGGAGGGAAGGAAGAAGCAGAGAGACTGCAAAGGCAGCTTGGAGCTGAAAACACTTGCAGCAGCCCTGGCACAGAAAAACCCTCGTGGTGGGAGATGTTGCAGAAGGAGCAGGGTCTTCTGAGGGATCTGTCTACACTGAACATAGGACCAAAGTGCTGCCTGTGCAGCATCCAGAGGTTTGGGCACGGGTCAATGGCCTGATGTGTGTGGCTGGTGCCTTTCCAGGTGACTGTACAGAGAGATCCAAAACATTTGAGACTGGCACATGACCTATAGTTCATCCACCTTCTTCTTCAGCAGCAGCTGAAGAGTAAGTAGGACACCTTGTGAGCATTCACAAAGACACGAACATCTAAGTTTAGCTGTCTGAATCCTGCTTGTCCAGATTTCTGTAGAAAAGGTGGAACAGTGGGAGTTCTAGTGGAACATAATCCAATGATGAAATCACAAATGGTTCTGCAATTCCCACAGTGTTCCTCCAGGGATCGTCTTTCAACTTGGAGAAATTGAAACCAGTATTTTTCTTTGCAAGGCCTAATTAGTGAAATGTCTTCACAGAATCCTTAAATATCCTCAGGGCTCCTGGTTTCAGTTTCCTTTCTGATTTTGTTGGGCCTGTTCTCCACAGAGAAAGGAGCCCTCATGGTCTGCCAGCTTTTTTGCTGGCCCTTGACTTGCTCCCTGGTGTGCTTACTTCTTTAGGATTTAGGGGATAGACATAACTAACATACATGCTGTGTTCTTGCTTGTTTTCTGCTGCTTTGCTGAAAGTCTGCAGTTAAACAGGGTATGTCTCTGGGTCAATGCTGTGCAGGTGTTCCTCAAGCTGTCTGCAGTACACCAGCACTGCACGTTGTCCCACTGGCACCCTGGTGTGGCTTCTGTCAAACTGTCTCCCAGTATGGCAGGTGAATGCATCAATAGATACGAACCTTGAAACAATTATTACAGAAAGCATCATGCTGTGGGCCTGGCCTGAAAGTGAGTACTTGAAGGATTGAAGGGAGTTTCTCTTTGCTCCAGCATTTTTGTGTGCCTGGTGTTACAGATTGCCGCAGAGCTGAAGGGCGGGATGCACACCATCAAGTTCCATTTGTTTGAGAACAGGTAAACCAGCATTGATTTCATTATGAATCTTCTCTCTTGTGCATGAAAAGAGGAAGCAAATTACCCTCCATGCCTGCTTTTTTGTGGTGTGAAGGAATTCCTGTTTCCTGATATTGAAAGGATTTGAAGCTTAAGAAGAAAATTACTTCTTCCTTTCCCTTTCTTCTCTACCAGAGATGTCTAGGAAGTTGCACTCACTTATAGCTAGAACTATGTTTCAAAGCCAAATGTTCTACTCCTGTAATAAAGCATCTATTTTTACTGTAGAATTGACAGTGAGTAATTTACTCTGACCTCTGTTTGGATGCTGCCCACACATCCTTCAAGTTCCTGCTCCTCCTTTCCCTCAGGGATGCCCTAGCTGCTCACCTACCTTGCTTCTTGTGTACAGCAGCAGTCACCAGGTTATAAGTTCTGCCTTCTATTAGTGTCATTGTTTTAATTGTGTAATGGTGATGTGTGGTTTTAAATTAGTCATAACTTTAGCTTCTGTTTTAATGAGATCTTCAGTTGTCTTCCCAGAGGGGAAGGCTTTGTTTTCTCAAGAGCAGTGTGTCTTTTCCCAAAAGAAATGAATTTGTACTAATGACACATAAAAAGGTGAGGTGGCAGTGGAGGTGTTGGGCAGTGATTATGGGGAGAAGGGACATATCTGCAAGTCTCAGGCACTGAAGAACATCTTGATAATGCCAGAACCTGTGATGTGCCAGGCACTCGTGTATAAATAGTCACGTTGGCACGCAGTGTCATTGCAATCGTGCTTTGGGAACAGCTGAGTCTAACAGCCTTGTCTCTCATGCACAGCCCAAAGACACCCTCACATGTCTTCAGGCATGTGAAATAATAAGAGTGGTGTTTAATGGCTGAGACACGAGTTGTTGTGCTCTCCCAGGATTTAGGACTATGTGGCATTTGTTAAGTCTGTCTGGCCGCTGGTTGCAGGTGTGACTGTTTGGAACTGGGGAGGCAGGAACGCAAATGGCTCATCCCTGATGAGAGAAAGCCTTTTGTCTCCCCCTCTCTGGGTGGATGAAGACGAATCACAGAATATGCTGAGCTGGAAGATCTGTTTGACGTGCTGGTTAGGAAAAAGATGTCAATAGTAGGTATGTAATCCAGTGCTAAACCTTAGAATAGAAATGCAAGATCCTCTCCCAGCTGAGGTCTTTTTTCGTGAGCTTTCCACAGCTGAATTACAGGGGTTTAATGCAAACCATGGTACGTTGGTGTTAATAGTCCAGGTCAGCTTGCAAAGAAAATATCTTGATTTTCTCAGGAAAACATAAATATTTGCACCAAACCTTGTAACTAATGCAAGATAACCATAAAAATAATTTAGAGTCCTGTGGACTATCTTTAAGAAACATAAGGCAGTCTTCAGGTTTCAGTCAGACTGGGAAAATAATATCCTATGCTGTAGCATATGTGCATAAGCAATGATTTTCTGTCAAAAAAGGATTCTTTCTTTTTCTCCCGGATTTCCAGAGTCACAGATCCTTTGGACCAAGGCGACTTGTACACATTAAATATCTTTTCTTTGAGCAAACTTCTTGGTTTGCTTGAAAAAAATAAGACTTTGGGACTTACAGCATCTGAACAACACTGTGTAAACACTATTTGACACTCCAGAATTATTTGACCACCTGAGGATCACTAGAGCTTCTGTCATTCCAACCGTGGGTGGTAACTGACTTGTCCTAGACCATCTGAAATAGAAGTTTGTTAGCAGTATGGAAAAATCATGTGGGTTCATGTATATGGTTGCCCTTTCACTGGATTTCTAGCAAAGCTTAATTCTAAGTAGTGCTGCCTTTACTCTGTAGGCTTGGCTAAACAAGATACTTTCCAACCTTGAATAGCTTTATTCTCTCTTTAAGGTAGATGAAATTCTGAATTTCAGTGGTCAGTTAATAACTAGCTTTTATAATTACAAAAGTTGTATTGTTTTTAGTCTAGATGACCAAAACCTCTAACCATTTTCCTTCCTGTTCTCCTGCTAGAACAATAATACAGACCCCGTCAAGGACAGTACTATCTTTACAGAGTGCTTTCTGAGCATGTAAAATATTTGCTGTGCATAATGTGGTGCAGGATTTGAAACTCACCTATAAAGGGGAAGAGCATCCTCAGTAATGGTTGTTTACCTCTCCAGTGGCACCGAGTGACGTAATTGTGTCAGTTCTGCAGAAAAATTACTATCAGTGAAGTCTAGGCTGGATACCTGCAGTGAGGCTTCCCTCTGTGGGCTTGCAGCTGCAGGGTGCTGGTACCTTCTGCTCCTGCTTGGTCTGGGCCCTTGGTTTCATTGAGGTGCTGTGATTGTGGTTTTGTTCTGAGATCTGGGCCAAAAAGCAGTATCACTGCAACTTCACTGTGTTTCTACAAACCAGTAGGGCTGGAGAGGATCTCCTGATGGTTATCAGATCCTTCCAGCCATCTGATGGACATTTGGTATGGGTTTAACTGTGGGACCATGAAGTAATACTTCTAATACATCCATTCATAATGTGTAGGTTTCAACTGGTTTAATTAAAGATGTGGTTCTGTGAATTGATACTTGTTCTGTTTTAAGACTGGATTGTGCTTTTTTTTGGCCTGAAGTAAATTAAACCTAACAGGTACCAAAAAGAATGGGACTGGGCCTGTTGCAAGTGTTGCAAAAGAAAAGGACTTCTGAGACATTGTTTATGACTATAAATTATTTCAACTGGTGACTGTGTATGCATTTTCTCATAGTATTTGCCTCTGAAGTGCTTACAAGCAGAAAACAGTCTGGGACTTCCAAAACTTTAGTGTGTATCTTCTGTGTTTAAAGACAGTGACTAATAAATGAACTTGGAATAAGTGTTATTTAACACAAACCAGTTTCTCTTGGTCCACTGTTTTCCCATAGGCTTGCCATACAGATCTGTGCCTTCTGCTCATTTCAGCAGCACTTGCTCTGTGAGCGTGAAATCTTTCTCCTACTGAAGGCAGAAGTTATTGTTCAGACTACTTAGTGGTCTACTTGAATTCATTGTTGGAAAACCATCACATGGGTTTGGGCACTGTGAAAGCAAGCTGTGAGCCTTACTTGTCCTGCAAGCACTGTTTTCTATGTTGACTTCTCTTACCACTTTATCTTGAACAGCGTTTGCTCCAGGCTGATCAGCAACTTCTTTGACTTGGCTGTGATGGCAGAGCAGCCAAGTGCTGCTTTTCTTCTCTCCCTCCCATTTTTGTGTATTTGCTATGCCTCCTGCTGTTCTCTCACAACTTCATAAAGAAGTTTGCCACATCACAGGTGAGCCTCTTGTGCCGGGAACTTGCCAAAAGCTGATATCAGTCTTATAAAGTCAGGGTGCAGCAGTGGGGTGAAAGCAATAAAAATCACATCTTCATGTTCAGTAGGCACAAAATAAATGAGAGGTAGAAAATCTAGGTATATGGATGAATCACTGATCTTCAGCTTGTTTTTCTTACTGGTCAGTCTCATGAGAAGTTTCTCCTGCCAAATGCTGTTTGTTTCTCAGAATTGCTTGCTTTAGTAATAAGTAACACTATTTAGGAGTTCTTTGCTTCCAAAATACTGTTTTCTTGCCACTGGCACAGTCTAGCATCTAGAAAGGTAACCAAGCCTGTTGAACAAGTGAACTGCCCAGTCAAACTCACTGTTAATACATTCTTTAATGGTTAATTTGATGGTTGATAGACCCAGCCCACGAAGTAGTGCAATATGTGGATGCAGCTACACAAACGTGACAACAGTAAGATTTTGCGTCAGTGATGGGCTGTCTGATGCATTCTTCAGGGGAAGAGAGCCTGAATAGTGAATTGCCATAGTGTGAAAGACTAGATATCTGATCCAGCTGCGCTATTGTAATGATCTGCCATGGGCTTGGTCAACTTAAAAAAGACACAAGAGACACAACAGCTTGAAGAGAGTTGATCAGAATGCTTTGTGGGCACACTATATTGACTGCCATATTTCCTGTCTTACCCACTGTCTTAGGCTGCAGTTATACTGACTACTTGGGATCAATCTGTCTCAGGATGTTATTGCTTAGCTGTTCATTTCATTTTTTACTATATCTGTGCTGGGTCTTTCCCAGCCATCTCCCCAGACCCATGTCATGAGACTGGGACTTCTAATTCTGTGGTTGCAGCCAAAACTATAACTTCTGCTTTACTTTCCTCTCTGGGCACAAGACCAAACACTAACACTTCCTGGATTGGAGCAGGTAGCACATCACAAAAATTGATGCTTTGATAGCATAAGGAAATCCGCAGTAGGGAAAAAGCTAAGCTAGAACATGTAGTGCTAAGTAACGGCAATTCAAGCAGCAGACAAAAATTGTATCATAAATTAAAATATTTTGAAATAAGCAAAAAATGAGAAATTTCTGGGACATGAGATTCAAAGTGTCCCAGCAGGTAAGTCAGGAAGGGAGGGGTCAGGTGATGGCAGCCTCTGCGTCTGAGAGACAGAGAAGGAAGTGTAGTGATAAGACTGCATAGTATTTGCTGACTTTTGCTCTGCTTATGCTGCTGCAAAGATACAGCTTCCATCAGCCCTTCTTTTCCTGTGGTAAGTAAAAATTAATTATTACAGAAATACGTTGAGAAAGACAAATTTTTAAGGCAACTTAATTTTATTTTATGCAATGAAATACTTAAGTCCTGAGAAAAACATGATTTTTGAAAGAAAGACATACATTTTCTGAACCTTCCTTCAGAAGCATTTAATATTTTTCTTAGGAATTTAATCTATGTTCTGAAATGCTGAGACTTTAGTCTCTTTACAACCCCACCTTGTTGGTTTCTAAAAGTAACAGCTGTCTGATGTGTTGTTTGTAACTTACATCATGTAATAAGTACCTAGGGGTGGTTTATCTGTCTGTGTTGGTGGACCTCGTAAGATCTGTGTATGGTTTATGCACAGTGTGTACGTCCTCACTCATCACCTCTGCAACTGAACAGAACTGTCACTTGCAAGGTGCACAGTGCTACTCAGCAAGTGGTTTAGCCTGGAAATTACTTGCTTCTTTCCCTTTTCAGAGGTAGTTTCAGTACCAGTGGTGTGCCTGTTCTGTGTAAGTATTAGTAAGAAGCCTTGATCCAGTGTTTTCCATGTTGAGTACAGCTGAAAAGATGGTTGATTTGCTGGCTTGCCAAGATTGCTGTTTCTTCCGAAATTGATTTTTTCCTAGCTCAAGGAATCTCAAAAGCTCCCTGGAGCAAGCACACTTCTGAAACTGTACCTTGAAGGTCACCAATGCTTCCTTCAAAGACTGCCTTATCTCTTGGTCAACCTTCTGAAAATGTCCTAGCAACAAAACCTGTGATTATGTATGGCACAAAAATCGTTTTGCATAGTTTAATCTACTTCTTATGCACCATAAAAATTGGAAAGAGTAGCAAAGGCAGGATCACATGGCAGACCAGCTTGACAGGCTGCCTGAAGACAGGAGCTGGAGCTGCAGGAAAGTTCTGAGGGGCCCCCTGGTTGTCTCCAGAAGCGGTGGCAAGCATTAGCCCTGAGGAATAAATAATTACCGTGACCAGCTCTGGCATGTAATGTTTTTTTCAGTTACTTGACCCCCAATTACTGTTCTGTAGTTGTTACCTAAAATCCCAAGATGCCAGTGTTAGCCTTACCAGTAGCTTCTCTTAAGAGAAAACCATAGTAATCCTCTGAGATCAGCAACCCACTGAAACTGCAGAATATCCATGAAGTCCTTTGGTTGTGTGTATATCTGCAATTTGAGCCTGAAAAAGAAAAAACCAAAACAAACAAAACCCCCTTCCCCCCAGAAACCAAACTGACCCATCAGCAGCAACAAAAAGAGAATGGGGAAACATCTGAATAGCTCTCTCCTACTTTGAACAGATTTCTTAGTACTTCTTCCTTGTTTGTCTTTAGGCTTTCAGAGGTTTCAGAAGGGCTTGGCATATAACTCATGCTGCTGTCCAGCAATATTGTATTAACTTGAAGCAATTGAAAGCGTGGTATAATACCACTGTAATTGGAAATCTGTGACCCACACCTGACACTGTAATCCTTGTGATGTATTTATTTTGGAGGGCAGAGGGAAATTAGTATTTTTCATTAACTCTTTGATTGTCAAGTTTCTCTGAAACAAATGAAAATTTCTTATATATTGTCTTTTTTTTTTTTTTTTTCTTTTTTAATGATCCAGATTCATCCTTCTGGTAAAACATGTCTTACTAGCCAGCAAGATTGCAGGACAAGGGAACAGCTGACTGGGGAGAAATGCTAATGTAATGGTTAAGGAGAAACTGTCTTATACCTCATGGCCATAAAAAAGTGTTTAGAAACTAAATGGAGTGAAATTCCATAGGAAGGAGTAGTTAACTAAGCATCTTGGCAACAGTGCCTGGGAATTTCAAGTGCAGCCACAAAGGCATGATATTTGGCAGTGCCTTTCTACATTGCATTGTGGTGGAAAGGAAGGTGTGTGAATTCTGTCAGTGGTTTGGAAAGCTCCCATTCTTTTAAAAGCAGTTTAGACAGTGTGCTAATTTTTTTCTCAGCAGTGAAGTGATTGTGCTCCTACTGTGGTACAACACTGATGAAACTGGTACTTTGATCCTGGGAAGTGAGAAGGATTTGCTCAAGGGGTACTTCATTTTGTGAACTTCACTAAGCAGGCTGCAGACCCCTGACTGTTGTGTAGCGTATAGATGAAAATGCTCATGACTTTCATACTCTTTTCACTTTTGACCCACAGATCCTTACAGTAATTTGCTGAGGGTGAGGCAAATGACCATCAGGATAGATGAAAGGAGGAAATGTGCTCAGTGACCTGCACAGTCTTGGATTTCAGTCCTCACCATCTGGTTCATGGACAGTGAGGAACAGGAGTGAACTCATGGGTCTGATCAGTACAGTTGGGTTGACCCCAGGTGTTAAGTGGAACAGGTGAAGTAGAAGGCTTATGCTGCATTTGAGTTATTCTGGATTGACTGAAAGTCCCTGCTTGAGGAGCAGGATTTGAATAAGATTTTTCACATCAACCAGAGCCGTAGTTCTGTGATAGCCATGTATCTGATTGCCATAAATGCCAAGCTGTGTTAGGATGTGGTCAATTTGGCAACACAAAATGGTCTGTTTTTATAGGTTGAGGGTTTTTTTGAGCTCTCCAGAGCATCTCTTAATTATTCTTCCTGTTCCTCCCAGTTCCCCCATCACCCCTGCCTGTGTGTTTTCCTTACAAATCCACACAGATCACTTGCCTTTCAGGAACATAGTGTGGCCAGATGCACATGGGCATGTTCTTTGACAGTGAGCTCCATGTATGGATGCAGCTGAACTTCCTACAGGCTGTAAATGAAAATTATTATGACTTTGTTTGAGTCTTAAGGTGAGCAAAACACAAAATGCAGGAAAGACTTGTAAGCATTTAGAGATTCAATTTTTCTCTCTCTCTTGGTCATATTGAAGCCTTGAATTAAAGTTTCATTTGATACTGATCATGGGAACAACCCTGAAAGCACAGCTGAGGACTTTGCTTATGACTGGATAGTTCTTTCCATCATCACCAAGGTCTGAAACTAAATCACACTTCCCCATTAAGGCCTGAAGATGGTAATTTAGTTATATGATTAGAAATAACCAAAGATGGATGGATGGATGGATGGATGGATGGATGGATGGATGAGCTGACTACTGTCATTTATCCTTGAGAGGAAACACTGACCACATGGAATGCATGAGCACTCCCAGAGCTGATAAGGATATTGCATAAGTCACTGCCCAGTAATGAGTGAAACTGTAAAATTTCAGTGCAGCTAAATACAGCTACTGGTGAGGCAGCCAGGAGGGCTTGCATTTGTTCATGCTGTTCTTAGAGCAAGTTGATGTGGTTTTTGTCTGCATGAGTGCTTGAGTTTTTATCTTTCAGTATGAGAACGCTGGGGAGAAATCACTTCCTCCTTCAGGAGCAGTCCATCTACATGATAAAAGGGTATATCCCTAGTAATGTTAGATTATCTGTTTTAATTTAGATTTTAAAATAGAAACTAATCTCTAAAATATGAAATCAAATACTTGATATTATTTATCTATTACCCTTAAGAAGAGCACTGCAGTTTATCTGTTTTCCCTAAGAGAAGTACTGCAGTACTTGTGGTTTTTTCTTCCCTCTTCTTCCTGGTTCTTTTTCAGGCACAGGAAGTATGGCAATTCATCCTACATAATCTTTTGCTTTTGAGTGGTTGCTGTTAGCAGCTGTGGAGCTGTTCTCTGGCAGTTTTGTTGGTTATGCAATTAAGAACCACAAAAAATACGTACTGCAAGAAGCAGTTTATATAGTATATGAAACTAAGAAAAAAAAAAGAGAAGTTTTCAGACTGATAATGGATCAGAAGCAGGACCAAAACTTACTCAAAGCAACGTGGGGGGGTTTTCCCAGTCTCAGCAGGAAGTGTTTTATCAAAACTACAGACCAACCGCTGGCTTTTTTGATTCTGTTTCCCAGCACTTGTTCATTTCGCTGTCAGAGGAAATTTTGCTTAGAGTAAAAAGACCAAAAGCCTTCTGTTTGTCTTCTGATGGGTGTTTTTCTCCATCACTGGTATTTTGGCTGTTTTTTTCTCAAGATACAAAGATAACTTCTTAAGCAGAAGTTTTACTAGCTTCACTGTGCGTTCTGCTTCACTGGCTTCTCCGTGTGTTACAGAGGTCCCCAAATATATATCTTGCTACCAGACAGAATATTGCATTCAGTATATTTGCAAGTGGCTGCAGCATGACTGGGCAATCTCACTGAAATCAGGCAGCCTTGGGGGGCTTGCAGTTCCATTGTTGATTTTTTTTCCGAATTACTTGATGAAAAACTGATGTATTTTAAATATTTTAGGAAGCTTTTTGGTGCTGAAATATTAATTTTTTCGCTATTAAATGTTTAAAATTGTGATGGCTGTTTGGAGTTTAAGCTGTTCTTGCTAACCTGTACCAACACATAACTTGGTCATTAGAAAAACAGATGACAGAATGAAACATGCTATTTCAGCCTTGTCATTCGCTAGGAGTGTTAGGAATGAGATATTTTGGGCTTGCATAATTTCTCACTTGAATCAGCTTAGAGGCAGGGGAGAAACACACTGCAGAATTTGATGGAATAAAGATACATAACTGGAAAAAAAATTTTGCATTGCCATTTTGAAAAAAAAACCACAGCACATTCAAATGTGAAAGGGGGGATAATTACCTCAAACTGTATAGGTTTACAGCTATACTCAGTGGGGAGGGATAGCAGAAAGAATCTTCTTCAAACAGCCTGAGCCCAACATAGGTGATTTTTTTGTCTGTACTCAGCACTTGTGAGGCTGCACCTCGAGTCCTGTGTCCGGTTCTGTGTCCTTCACTTGTGAAGGACATTGAGGTGCTGGACACAGTCCAGAGAAGGGCAGTGGAGCTGGGGAGGGGTCTGGAGACTGAGTCCTACAAGGGGCAGCTGAGGGAGCTGTGGATGTTCAGCCTGGAGAAAAGAAGGCTCAGAGGAAGTATTATTGCTCCCTACAACTGCCTGAAAGGAGGCTGTAGCTGGCTGGGGATCAGCCTGTTCTCCAGGCAGCCAGTGACAGGACAAGAGGACGTGGCCCAAAGCCGTGCCAAGGAAAGTTCAGGCTGGACCTCAGGAAGAATTTCTTCACAGAAAGGAAGTTGTTAAGCATTGGAATAGTCTGCCCAGGGTGGTGGTGGAGACACCATGGAGGTGTTCAGGAAACAGCTATGGGCCATGGTCTAGTGGACAAGATGCTGGTCAGTCAAAGGTTGGACTTGATGATCTTGGAGACAGCTTAAATGATTATGCAATTCCATGAAAGTCCTGTGATGTGTTCTGGTGCCCTCCAGTTATTTCTCCAAAAGGAAAGTTTCTAACATACTTTTGCATTAACAGCAGTTAGCCCTAGTAAGCCAAATTTTTACTTCCACCTTGCAGAGATGCTTGACACTGCTGAGCCTGTGCAGCAAGAAATGTTTGAGTGCTCTTCTATAACTTCAACTTGGAACATACATGCTAGTTAAGCATATATAAATGGAGTTTAAAAAAAGAATATTCGAGTGTGGTTTTGATATTCCTACTTTATCAGTACCATTCTAGCTATAGAAGTGAAATGATGGCCTTATCTTTATGGAGGTGGGAACTGTACAATGGCACCCTTTAGGATGAAGTCTTATGTATGATCATTTTTATTTGGAAACAGAGTATCCCATTTTGATATAACCGACCCTATAGAAATTTGACAACAAAGTGTTTGTTCCAGAATAACTTCTGGTCAAAGAAATGTATGTGTGCTTATCTTTGTGCTCTGTTTTATTAAAATGGGTGGGGTTTATTATTTGAAAGTGTTTGTAAGAGGCATTGGGTAGGGTTGGGGTGTTCAGCGCTCCTTGGCCGGGCTTGACATAAATATGTAGTTGTATAATAACAAGAGCAGCCTCAAGCTCCATATCACTAAACAGGAGATGATGTGTATATAAGCTGGCAAATAAATAAAGCTGTCCTGCTCTTCCCATGTGGGTACCTGTCCTGAACAAGCTGTCCAGTTTATTGGACTGCAGACACAGTTAAAAATTTATTGGGATTTTCAGCAAAAGAGGAGATTTAAAATATAAGTTAATGACAAGATGTTTCGTTTTGGTCTAATTATCCCCGCCCCTACATGGAGGTTTGAAAACACAGATGCTGTGAAGTTTTCCCTGAGTTTTAGCTCTCCTGGAGGATCCAAGCAGTTTGCGTCTCCAGTTCTCTGAGTTTGAGGAAGATGGTTAAGATGGGCATTTGATTCTTTTGACTCAGATGTTTTAGGGTCTCTGTACCTCAGCTGCAGTCACACAGACTTGTTCTTGGGCGCCCAGGCAGCACTGCCTCGGCTGTGTGTGTGCGCTGGGAGTGCTGGCTCAGTGGAGCTGTTGGAGGTGGGTGCAAGGTTGAACCCTGAGGTGGCTCTTGGAGCAGAGAAGAAAAGCACTGACTTCCAGAGATGAATTGGACTGTCAAGTATGACAAATACATAGAGAAGGGGACTAGCCCAGTGCTTCTAAAAAGGGATTATTTTAAAAATGAATAAATTCTGAGATACAGGTAATGCAGTGGGTTTTCTGTCATATATGGCACTATGCCTGGCTTTTTCCACTGTCTACTAATAAAGGGCAAAAGTGATAATGACCTTTAAATAACTACTAAATACCAATATGATGTCTGTTCTGTTTTTTTTTCCCAGGTTGATTTTTTTTTACTACAAACCAGTGAAGATGACGCCAAAACATGAAATACAGGTAAGTGGTATCTAAGCTTTAATAAAAAAGGATTCAAGTTGTGGATTGAATTTCATTAAGATTCGCATGGATCGGGGAAGACTGGTTGTATTCTTCATACTTTTAGTTGCCAGGATACAGAATATTCTGGAATGATGCAGTGCCAGTTCCTTCTGTTAAAATCTGGTAGAAGAATCAGATTTTCATTCAGAGTAAGTGACTGTGCATAAAGGGCTCAGACACTGAGACGGGAGAGAAAGATTTGGATGGAGTCTTCTTTTTATCAGTTTTAGATATTTTATAGGGACAATGGTTGGATCTGGATCTGATCTCTGATTACCAGCTGCACAGACCACAAGAATCCTATTTGCACGTTCTCTTCTGCTCAGTCCAATGAACATTAGAGGTTTCAACAAATATTTTGCCTCAGCTCTTAGTTCCTTATCAGCCTTACTACACAGCATGCGTGGAGTCAAGATGCCAACATCCACAGCATGAAAAGTCCCATGGCTGATCCTTTTACTAACAGGCAACCTGATGGGATATGCTATTTTTCTTGGAAGCTTTGTGGAAAATTACTCTTCAGGGGTTATTGACTAATCATATGTATAATAGGAGCACAAGCTCATCACCTGATACAGTCCTGAGCACAGACATTTGAATTAAAATGCAGCTGAAGTGATTAAATACAAATAGTCAACCAATGTGAGATTATTTTTATTCCTCCTTATTGTGGTAGATTTTCCCCTCATATTAAAAATAGATATTTCCATGTCAGATTTCCTATTTTCCTTGTAGGAAAATGTTAAGAGATTTCTGAGAAAGGCACATTTTTTGTGGTCAGATTCTGTATAGGAAGGGTTCTGCCTTATCCTTTTCTCTGAGGAATCTATTGCATTATGCAGAAATATATCCAAGAAAAGAAAAGAGAGAAGGGGAAGAAAAAAAGAAACAGAAAAATTAAAAGAGAAAGATTTATTGTGTTTGCTTCAGCTGCCTTTATGGGTTGTTTTTCTTTTTGAGGCAGATCCAAAATGGAACATTTTGTTTTTCCAGGCTTGCGTCTATGTGACCTCAGTGCTGTCCTTAAGTCTCCTGTCAACACTCGTGTTCTTTGCATAGATCTGTAACCATGAGGGAGTAGGTGTAATCCAGGTTTGGGTGTCACTTTGGCTGTTTTGTCATTTATGTGTGACCCTGTCTACTCGGACTGCTCCTGGCCTTGAGGACAGGTTAGCAAAACACCACCAGTGCCACGCTTAAACTGGCTGCTTTAGCCAGGAATTAAAAGGCACATGCAGCCAGAGAAACTGCTCTGCAATTTCTGCTTGTTAAGTAGTTCTGACTGCGTTTGGGGCAGATTTGAAGATTCTGAATATTCATGAGGATGTTCAGGTCAGTATTGCTGCTGGGCTCTCTATCAAAGCTATAGCTTTAGCAGTTTGGACAGAAAATTGTTTGCCTCTGAATTTAGTAGTTTCCAGAGAGAAGGAATAAATGGAGATGCCACATCTTCCAGTACCTTTCTTTTGAGTATATACTGTTCCCAGTGCAAGAGGCCTCCTTGCCCAAGCCTGGACACTTTTAACAGCAAATTTTGGTTTTGAGAGAATTGTCGCTCTGAAGCGTTACAGGACGCATATTCTTGCATGCATTGATATATATATTGTGCCACTCAAAAAACCCCCAACAACACAACCAAGAAAAAAAACCAATGAGAAAACAAAACTGAAAGTATGTGTAGTGTGACATAATAGCTAGATAGATCTGTAGTTCTGGAAAAACCAAGCAGCACTGGGCAATGGGGGGAAGACACCTTGTACAGGATTGCAGCTGGCAAAATGTAAAGTCCCTGAAACCTCGGCTGTCTTTGTACTGAGTCTCCTGTGTTGTACAGCTGGACTGCAGTACAGTTTTGTGACAGGTGATTAAGTTAGTCTTTAAGTGGTCTGTGGGAGGGAGAGGTCAGCGTCACCTCCCCCAGGTGTACAGTGCCTTACTTGAGAAAAGACATGTCTGTTGAGAGTGTCCTCAGTTTTATAGCAAAATGGGGAGGGAGTGGAGTACATAGAGAGGAGAAAGGCAGTTATTACCCAGTATTGCTGTAATCTTCTGGTTGTTTGTGACCAGTGAATGCAGGATGCACTGAGCATATAACAGCAATCTCACAGAGAAGTGGGTATTCTGCCACCTGACTCTGCTTGGACCATAACATAGCCTGTTTGTGAATATTGACCTTTACTCTAGGGGCGCAAAAGCATAGGTATCTTTTCTGGTAGTGGATCATCACTTATACTGGCTGGTTAGGTCTGCTTTGATTAGAGCAATGCTCTTTTCCCAGTGGGATCTTGTATTCTGGAGAAGACTTAAAGGTCAAGAGAAGGAACAGTCTACATGTGCAATGCCACTGTTTCAGAGCAGCAAAATCTGTAATGGGAATAACACTTCCTGGATTCAAGAGATGAATAGGGGAAGTAACCCTAAATCTTGAGAAAGGCTGTACATTTTTATTTTTCATTTCTAGTTGCTTACTGTTTATCTTGCTTCATTCTAAACTCAATATTGTCATTTTTTCGGTAAGTAAGGGGGGAAAAAAAGGAACACCCAGTCTTCTGTTGAAATCCTAGTGTTTCATATCAAAGCTGACACTGACTGTGTCTGAGGGCTGTGTTTTGCTGAGGTGCTATGCTGTTCTGCACATCATTTTTCGTCTTGGCTCAGTTCTTTACTGCTTAGACACTTCCTGCCATGGCATATACAGCAGGTCTTATTTCTTTGGTAGGTAGAGTCTGAAGGGTTTTAACTTCCTCCTTGTTGAAACTCAGTGACTAGTTAATTGTACAGATGTGTACAGAAGTTTTCCAATGTAAATCTTGTGGTCTAGAATGATTTGCAAGGTAAGCCATAGCTAACCAACATCTTATCCAATAGCAACTTTTAGTCACAATACTTTGGTACTGTAAAACTTTGAAAGAAGTATTTTACTTCAAAGACTGTTTTGATTCTGTACAAAGGAGAGGGTTATGGAAGGTTATTTGGAAATGGGGTGATTTGGGGAACCTGGACAAAAGGAAAGTCAACAAGAAGCTGATACAGCAGTAGATGAGAGGAAGGAGGCTGAGGTCAGGTTATAAGCAGGCTGCCTGAGGTTGTGACTCCTGTGCTGCAGCAGTTGAAGGGAAAATGAGTGCAGTGTCTAGTTCGAACATTCTTGGCATAATTTCTCTTCTTCCACTTGCAGGACTGATGCATTCAGTGCTCAGCAAAGGAAAGAAAGTATGTTGAGAAGTGGTTGCAGCTTTGGAGAAGATTGGGACACAGGGAAATAGGAATTTGGGGAAGACAAAACCTTGCGACGTAAAAAGATGGTACAGTGGGTCTGATAGTCTGCTCTATCTACCTACCTACCTACCTATGTATGATAAATATTACAGGCAGTGAGGCAGGTGGAGAAAAACAACCCAAAAAATGGTGTCCTCTCCTGTGTTCGGCACATTGCTGAATATCTTCTCTGGAACAAAAGTGACTTCCTCATATGTCCCACTGGTGTTTTTGTAAAAGTAGAGGCATGACCCTCAGCTGGTAGAAATGATTAAAGCTCTGATCATTTGTTCCTCTTGTGTCATGCTGGCTTGGGGTTAAAAAGCTGCAGGGAAGAATTTGCCCTCTGGTGCTCTTCAGCGATGAAAGAAGCAGCAGAGGCAGCAGGAGGAGCTTTTCAAATGTGTTTTATTTGGCAGGGTGTTCATGATACTCACCAGAAAGGTAACCACCAATTACACAGCAGACACCCCTGGGACCAGGAGCTGGGCTAAGGAACATAAAAACAGAAGTTGTGTCCAGCCATCAGGCCACAAGCTCCCCATCTCAGTAACACCTGGAAATCAGGGAGGGAAATTATTTAATCCCGACCTTGAATGTCTCCCTGCTACCTACAGAGTGCAATGGCTGTCCAGAAAAAAGTGTATCTTTGCATTTCAAGGTTGTTCTTCTCCTGTCAGTCCGCTGAAGGTTTGCAGTGGTGGTACATGCAAGTGTGTGTTAGAGGAGAATACTTGGCTGAGGAATAAAGCTTTTATTTCTTATGTCTTTGGTTTGGACATAGGAAGACACTCTTTGAGAGCTTTCTAGTTCAAGATTTCTTGATTTATGCAAATATGCACTAAAAAAAGCATGTTTTTTTACCAGAGATGCTGTCATTCCTCCCACAGTTGATTCCTGTACCTGGAGATCCTGCGCAGTGCCTTCCTCTCAGGGGGAATACATCTACAGCTTAAAGTGATACTTTTCTTTAAGTCTTTGCTAAGTGGTTGGCTTAGCCTTGGGGTGAATAGTTTATTTAAGCAATTGGAGTACGGCAGCCTTTACATTTGCTCCAGAGGTAGATGGTATTTAGGCACACTTTTGACCTTTGTATTTATATATATATATATATATATTTTTTTTTTATATATATATATATATACACACACACACACATATATATATATATATATATATAAAGGAATATTTTCCATCCTAGCATGAATATACAGATTTATCAGGATTTTGGGGTTTGGTTTGGTTTTGTTTTTCTACAACAAAATATTGATCATTAGCTGAGAGTATTGAGAAACATTTCTTTCTTCAGTCTCTTCCAATTCCCATTAGTGTTACATTATAGTAACGTCCACGGGCCCTCTCTCTCTCTCTTTTGGGATCCTTCTAAATCATTATATAAACGTAGAAATCACAAGGAAGTAAGCTAGATATGACAACTTCTACAAGAAATACTCTATATGATTGTCCCTTCAAAATGGGACAGTGTAGCTGTGTTGCTTCCTTGGGCAGGTTGATGGAACGGAAGTGCCCCAGTGCTGCATCTGCAGCTGTGCTCTTTGTCAGTGTTGATTACAAATGTGGGAAAAGCCTGAAATGCCTGCCTCCTTCTCCTTTACATGGGTGACTTTGAGTGTTAGATTTTCAGTTTGTCCCTGCCAAGATCTCGTCTCCCATGCATGAAACATGTATGACTTTGCACAGTGTTACTTAATCTGAAATATTCCTTTTCAGCTAGCAATTTGGCAGGGACTTTCCCAGACATGTGGTGTAGCTCAGATGATTCATTGCTTTATGCTTCTCCATTTTTAGGGTTGCAAAATTCAATAAAACAGCAGTTCAGCTTTTAATCTGACTCAGTAGTTTGTGAAACAGCAGAACAATCAAGAGAGTCCTTAAGGCTGCCTTTGTCTTCTGAAATTAATTGCTTGATTTTTATTATGCACTTACAGGAATTTGTAACTGTCTTGGTGCGAGACCCCAGGATACAGAAAGAAGATTCATGGCATTCTTACATAGACTATGAGATATTTATTCACGTAAGTATAAAAATATGAGAACAGATTCTTTGAGCTCTTATTGCTGTTTCTGTCCAAGCCAGGGTTGTCTTTGGGGTATAAATGGAATTTCTGTTTCTGGGATGCTGGAGGCTATTATTATCTTTATAACAACTGGGATGCAGTGGAACAGGTAAAGTGGGTTTGCCAATGGCCATGTCATGTCATAGGTTTAGCAGCGCTGGGGTGGAACCTAATGTGTTCACATGTGCATTCCACAGTGTCTTGCAACAGCCAATCCTTAGCTTTACTTATCAACTAGAAGACTGTTGCAGACGGTGATATCTTACTGTTGTAGAAGAATGTTGATGTTCAGATATTCATGGGAAAACAACTTTCTTTTCAAGTAATTATCTGGTTATTTGTACTTTAAACTCTCCTCAGTTCTTTTTGCCAAGTTATTGCTTGCTGCAGTGTGGTTGTTTTCGGTGTACCTTGACATTCATATTATGCTAATTTAGTGGTGCTTGGATGTGTGAAGTGGTTGCATTTGGGTTTGTGATTGTAGTCCAGCATATATTAATGGGAGTCCACTTGGCATTATGGTGCTTTCTTTTTGCCTTAAATCTGTCCTATACATAATTTTGTTTTCTTGATTGTTCTTTGGTGGATCACATATGGAAGATGTTATCCTAATTTGCCCAATCTAGATCCAAGGATTTTAATTGCAGTGTAAAATGAAGGTATTTGAGAGCACCAAGTTACATGGTTTATGCTTGGCACAAGACCGAAAGCATTTCCTTATTGTGTGGAAGAGTTAAGCAGTTAGTGTATGAGAGCAAGCAGTCAAATGATGACTTATTAAATGTTTGTGTGATAAGTACTTCTCTCCTGTGTGGCAATCAGAGTTGTGAAACTTTCAAATTTGTAATGTGCTTCAAGTACCGCTTCCAAATCAATTATATTTTTCATTTCTGGTAAATAGAAATTCTGTAGATTTGGCAGGGTGGGTGCTGTATTACTGTTTCACAGACATCAGTGCCTCTGAATAAAAATGTATTAAAGCTTTCTCAGTGACTGTTCAGTTTGGGAGATGTTGTTTAGACCCAGTGTGTCTTCATTCAACTCCAGCCAGCAACTAAGCACCACACAGCTGCTTGCTCACATCCCCCCTGCCCCACCAGCAGGATGGAGGCAGGAGAACTGGGGGGGTGAAAGAGAGAAAACCTGTGAGTTGAGATAAGAACAGTTTAATAATTGAGATGTAGTAATAACATTAATAATAATACTATTAATAATATTAAATAGCAATAATAAAATACTGATAAAGAAATGTTATTAAAATAATTAAAATTTTATTAAAAGTAATTAAAAAAAAAGAAAATAAATAAAACTGTAGAAAGACAAGTGATGCAAATGAAAACGTATGCTCAGCACCAAGGAACCAATGCCACCTAGTCCCTCAGTGGCACTCCCCAGCCAGCCTCCACCCTAGTTTGTTGCTGAGCATGATGCCATATGGTATGGAATATGCCTGTGGTCAGTTGGGATCAGCTGTCCCAGCTGTGTTTCCTCCCAGTTTCCCTTGCACCCTCAGCCTGCTCACTGGTGGGCTGGGGTGAGGAGGAGAAAGGCCTGGCTCTGTACAAGCAATGCTCAGCAATAACTAAAGCATCCCTGTGTTACCAGCACTGTTTTCAGCACAGATCCAAAACACAGCCCCAACGACTGTGAAGGAAATTAACTGTCCCCCAGCCAAAGCCAGCATACAGTGATATATGATCCATCACTCGGCATCTCTGAAGCTATCAACTCAGCTTCCTGCCACCACAGTGCCCGGGCTTTTGGAGATCAAGTCCCTAGGTCAGTCCTACCATCCAGACTTCTCAGTGGACTCCAAGTATTGTGTCTAACTGGCTTTTAGGCCAGCTGAGTTCCCCTTCTACTCAGCTCTTAGAGCATTTCTCTTCTCAAACTGTGTGGTATCCTGGATGTGCTCCTCTGTTCCAGGAGGCTGACATCTTTGTGCTCTCTACAGACTGCACCTTGTTATGGCTCCTGGCAGGCAGGGAGGGTGGGCTGGACTGCAGGCAGTTTATTAATGGAGTCCTGTCTGGTATATGGGATTTCATCTAAGTGTATGCTCTGTGGGAAAATTTGGCAAAAGTTTTTAATTTCCACAAATTGTTTCTCTTTTGATGAATTGGCGTTTTCCTAGTGAGCTAATGGTCTTCTGTGGCAAAATTTCCAAGTGCTGCTACTTGCAGAGAGCAGCCACATTGGTTTCTTTGGTTTGATTTAAGTTGGGACTGCACACTGCAAAAACTCTGTGTACCTGTTTGCAGGATTGTAACTAGAATAGGTAGAATCTTTTTCCCCTGCAAAGATAGACGTTATCTACTGAAACTTTTTTCTGAGATCCGTTTTTCCTGTTACTGTGAATTGTACTGTAATCCAAATACCTTGCTTTTAAAAAGAAGGCAATGAAAAGTATTTCCCTGAGAAGCAGTAGAAACTGTCAGCAGTCCTGCCTGAGGTAAAGCACAGCCCTTAACATAAACTGAATTAATGTCAAGCTTTCCATTGGTGTCTCGGGCATTAGTATAACATTTTGGATGTGTTGTTAATACCATGCCTGCACTTTAGCTTAAGCTGATTTGCAAAGTAAATGTTTTTTATTTCCCAACAGACAAACAGTATATGCTTTACAAGGAAAACATCCTGTGTTAGACGACGCTATCGAGAATTTGTTTGGCTCCGGCAGAGGCTTCAGAGCAATGCAGTGCTTATGTGAGCAACTTTATATATTTAATAATCTGTCAGTCATGGAGGGAAGTATTGTTTCATCCTAATTCAGAGAACTACAGAAATCAGATCTGGAAAGTATCCTGTGTTTCTTAGCACAAGTTTATTCTGTAGAATGCATTTTATGGGCTTTAAACCCAGAAGAATGTGTTTTGTACTTACAACCTTTTTTTGGTGAGCCCCCCTCCAATTTGTGAGAGACTTGATTTGTATTTTCTTTTGCTATGCATGAGTAGCAGAAATAACAGTCTAGTGTAGGTATTTGTACCTCCTCTGTGTTCTTCTTCAATGTGCTTAGGTCATGCAAACACCATAAGAGACCCAGCCAGACATGGATTCAGGCTTAACAACTGGACCAGAAAAAACAGATTAATTTATTTTTCCCCTTTGAGGTGTGTGAGAGGCCCTTCAGTTTCTCAACCTTGTGTTCCCAAATTGATTTCAAAAGCTTCTGGAACATAACCCATGATTTTCACATGCTTGGGGTTGCCATTTGCTTTCTGCATTTTTCTCTGCTCTTTTACATTTGGTTTTACTGTGTATTTTTTTCCTGTTTATAAAGACAGCTACCTGAACTGCCATCCAGAACTCCGTTTTTCAACATGAACAATCCTAATCACGTGGACCATCGCCGTCAGGGTCTACAAGAATTCCTGGAAAAGTGAGTACAGCCTATCCAGAGGGGTTGGAATTTTTATGAGGTCATCAATTTCTGGTTTAAAATAGCTCATCTCTGGTACTTGAGAGCCACCATGTGGTCATCTGTACATGCTACACGTTTAGTTATATTTTTTTACTTGCACTGTCATAATTCATACACGTGACTTCAGCTCTAAGGGTTGGTTATAAGGAGGCTTCAGCTGGCGCTTTTCCATTGTGTTTCATTGCACTGATTATAGATAATAGGCTTAAATTTAAATCACTTTGTAATTGCATACTAAGTTTGGGAGATCTTTCACTGTGATGTCTGTTTCTAGCTTTCAATAAGGCCCTTTATTTTCATGGAAAATCAGTGTCTTTGTGGGCTAAACCCCTGTGAGCCTGGGAGAATTCTCTAGTGAGATCTCCTAACACAGAGCTTTCCTAAAATGCAAATTGCTTTGTTTACCAGTCCCACTAGCATAAGCAAGCTCTAGCAGCTGTGACATTTTCACTGCAGCTGCAATCTGTATAAAATCATTCCTCAGGTTTAGCTAGACCCTGACCTGCATTACAAGGGAGCAGTGTATGAGTTTCAGTGCTGCATCCCCCAGTCCCACTGCTATGACCACTTCACCTTCTGCAGTGGCTGAGCCCCTGTTGGTGTAATTTTCTGCCTTTTCTCTACCATTCTTGTCGTGCCCTGGCACTGCTGGTGTGACGGCAGGCTGCTCGCAGCTGCTGGAGCAGGAGCTGTGTGTGCCTCTGCTGGCTGCCTTTAGCTGCTGCTCGGGGTAAGGGCATGGTGAAACACTGCAGCTAGAGGCTATTCATCTTCTTTCCAGTCAGTGCATTATAAGCCTCCCTAACAGACAACAAATCATTGCTCCTGAGGTATATTTGTTAGGCTTAGCAGCTGAAGGCAGGGACAGCTAACTGCTGCAGGAATAATATTCTGCATGCAGTTATATAGGATCTGTGGCCAAAAGGTCAGCCAATAAATACTGGCTGAAGGCACGTGAGACAGGGAAGAGAAAGCAGAAAAGGATTAGAAGATATTTTTACACCTCAGGAAAGAAAAGCAGTGAAATGGAAGGGTTATGCTCCTAGAAGCATGTCAGTGATAATATGAAGAGTGTGGTAGCTCAGGTTCCAGTGTCTGAGCACTTCTGTCTTAGCTGTGCTGCCCCATGGAGTAGTTGTATTTCAAAAAACATTCTCATTTTGAAAGAGGCCAGTCTGATAACAAGGTATATCAGCATCAGAAATGTTTACAACTGCTGTCTGCACTTCAAAAGTCAGAACAGAAAGGTAGATTAACTTAAAAGACATCCTCATGCTTCAATTTTGTGGATGACTGTAGCTGAAATGAGTACTGACAGCAGAAAATGACAGCATGTGGAACATTTCACTATGCTGCTGTTAGTCCAGGAGTGGGAAAAGAAGCAACTCAATTGTAAGGGAATTATTTAAGTGTTTGAACTTGAGTGCAAGAAAAGTGCCAGCTTTCTCTCAGCCTTGGGGAGCATTTGGAAGGAATTTTCAGAGGTTCTGTTGAGATGCACTGGCCTGGCACCGAATGTGCTGTGCCATTGCCCTCTGCTGGCTGGCTCCGCTGTGCTGATGCTGCTGCTGCTGCTCACAGAAGGACCTTCCTATTGGTTCAGCTGCCGTGATGCTTTCCCCCCACCCCCATTTATGACGCTGAACCAAAGGTTATGATTCTTTTTGTGAAATTGAATTTTGTGGAACTCCCTAACGAGAGTTAGTATAAAATATATATATACCTATGTATAATATATAGGTATAATATACATATGTATGTAAAATATACACATATATTCTGTATAGATGTATGTTCTATGTCTGTCATAGGCATATATGAACAATATACATTTGTTATATAGATATTACATGTAATAAGCATATAATACAAATAATAAACATACACACTGGAATTTACTGAAGGTCTTTATCTGGATGCTGCACGTTCTGATGCAGTAGAAAGGGGGGGACCCTAACCCAAAACTGCTAAGCTGAGAGCTCCATTCACCCCAGCAATGACAAGCTCACAATCCTACTGGCGTTTCTTTGTGGCAGTGGGAAGAAATTAGATTGGAGCCTATGTGGATCTGTCTGGGGAGAGGTTTGCAGGTAACATTTTTAAATGCCTGCTTGTGATGCAGGACTCCCAGGTGTTACCAGGATCCAAGACATCTCTGAAGAGCGGGTTTAGATCTTTCAAAATCTTGGTTTGTGCCCTGTGCCTGTATGACCAGGTTTGTGCCCTGTGCTATATGACCAGATTGCTGTAGTGCCTGGTTTTGCTGGAGCCAGGATTGAGCAGCTGGAAGCTCTCTAGTGCTCAGCTTCTGGCCCTGGGAACACTTCCATATTGCCTATATGTGGATGGCTACAGAGCTCTGTTATCTTTCCTCACTTCCCACTCAGGGTGAGTTAGCACAGGGCACAGTGTGTACTTAGAGCTTTTGTGAAGCCCCTCCGTGCTGAGCACAGTAGCATAAGAATTAGGCCAACAGCTGGGAAATTAAGCACTAGACTTTGGTGAAATCTGGGAACAGGTGTCCCATTTTGATTTGGTTTTACTGCACAAATGCAGGGTAAGATCTGCTTGTCTTACAGGTTATTACCTCTGAGTGATGAAGAGCTGTAAAGCTCACTTCTTGTCTGGGCATAATTTAATATTTCAAGAGGCCATTTGCATTAACGGAAGTGAGCTAGCCCCTTTTCAATTATGAATTACTTTGTAAGAATAAGGAAAATTACGTGTTTTTCCTGCTAAGTATCCTTGTTCTTTGAGGATGCCTGTGAATTCACAGAAAAGTTTATTCTTAAACTAGAGGCCAAAGTTAAAACACTGTCTTATAATTTTAGCTTCTGCAAGATTCTTTCATCCATTTGTGGCTGTGCAGGTCTAACTTTGGGATTTAGATTACCCTCAGAGGAGATCAGGTGGATTTGCTCATGAGAAAATTAATTAACAAAGCCATTTTGAATGAAGTTGAGTTCATTTGATGACTTTTTTTTATTGAATATAGTCGGATCCCAAAAACTTATGTGATTTAGGGAGAAGGATTACTCTTCAATTACTTTTCAGACATGCAGTTTATGATGGGGTGGAAGACACTGAGAGTTTTGAGACTCAAAATGCATAGATCCACAGGGAACAGAGGGCATCCACAGTGTTGCTGCTGCAGAGGGCCGTGCATTGGGCTTGCTGGGTGCCAGAGTGAGGAAGCCACTCAGAATTAATCTCCCTAAGGCAGAGCCATTTTCTGAAGGTGTCTGGTGTCAGGCACCTCCTTGCCTTTTCCACTGCAGTCCCAAGAGCTGCAGCTGGTGCAGGGTCAGAGGTCTCTTCTGGAGGTGTCTCCTGGGTGCTGTCTCAGGGATGTGGAAACTGGGAGACTGGGGCTCAGGCAGGAGCATTGGCAGTTGTGGGGCAGGTGGAACCACCTTGGGCAAGTTGCCTCTCTCCAGTGGAGCCTTGCTGTTGTTTCCTATCTGGTGAGGGAATAATGTGTAGCAAGCGCATGTGGCTTAATCTTCTCCTAACCGCGCGCATTATCACATACCCAACAGTTGCTTCACAATTGCTTGATATCAGTAACATTTCCTCCCTTATAAAATGTGAAGGAGGAAGCACAGTCAGCTTCTATAAAGAGGAAACTGAGGCTTTGTTTGGTGTGGGCTGGGGCTGAGGGGCTGGATGCTCAACAGAGGGCACTACAGCACAGGCTGTCATCCATCTCTCAGCTCCTCGGGTTTTTCCCTTGCTCTCGTGAGCTGCTGTAAATGGGCAGAGTAAATTTGTTGAAAACAAAATCGGAGTGTTAACCTTCCACACACATTCAAGTATGCATCTGTCATTGTATTAGGTTACAGTAGATACAGGAAATCTTTAGTTAATCCTAAGTTGTACTGTTCAGCCATATGTTGTTTTTCTCCAGCAGAACAGTGTATAATATACATAATAAAATCATGGTGAAGAAAACCAGATTTTGGACCTTGTCCAAATAACAAAAAACACATGCTTTTTCATTTGTAAATATTTTTGCCATAACACAGGAAAAGAGAAATATTCCTCATGTAGTATCCAGCATTTCCTCAAAAATGACATTATTTCTTCTGCTT
Organism: Geospiza fortis; assembly: GCF_000277835.1. NCBI lineage: Eukaryota > Metazoa > Chordata > Aves > Passeriformes > Thraupidae > Geospiza > Geospiza fortis. The sequence continues at coordinate 3,836,973 of NW_005054333.1, read as the reverse complement.
GTGATGTTTTTCAGTCTTGCTTCTTTAAAGGTCTAGAGATCACGAGCATTTACTGAAAGCTTACAAACAAACATTCACATGGCTATGAATAAAAAATTATTTTATTATCTCTGATTGTAATGTAGAGCCTTATCTTGCAGCCCCCTTAATCACATAAGTAGTCATTATGCATGTGAGCAATCTGGCCAAGAGGAGTGAAATCTCTGACAAGTAATGACTGCTGATGGGATCAAGACTTGCAGGGTTTAGCCTTTCGTTCTTGCAGGCGTGCATAGAAGGTCTGTTGTTCTCGTCAGTGTGCTCAGTCAGTTCATAGGAATGATTACCGTGAGCCGTGACTCTCCAGGAGCGCTGATTTCCATCACTGTGAGCACAGCCCTGCCTGCTCGGGCTGCAGTGAAAGTGCAGAAGCAGCGCTGGGAGCTCTCCCTGCTGTGTCGAGACTGCGCACGCGTCCGGCCTCCGTGAACACATCCGAGTATTAATGTTGTGACGCTCCTCCCTTCCTCCTGCCTTTTTAATTTGTTAGGTGGTGGTTTGTAATTTTAATTTTTTAAGTCCTTGAAGCCAAGTCTACTTTTTAAATGTCAAGCCCTTCACACAGTGAGCCCCCAGGACAGCAAAAGCCCCCAGAGAGCAACTGCTATACCAGCACTAAATACTACTAGTACCATCTGGTGACAAATGTGTGGGTATTCCCTTGAAGAAAGAGTATTTTGAACAGAAAAGCATAGCACTTCTGGGGTAGTGCAGAATTTATTTTACATTTTGGTTGCTTGAAGCTTGCAATTAAAAAGCAGTCTAACCTTTTGGTTCAGAGGAGGTGGGAAAAGCAGCAGTTATTTTTTAATTAAGAGAAAACAGAAATTCTTCAAGGGTACAATGAGGTAAAAGGTATTTGTATATCTGCTTTCAGGATGGTTTTAAATGACTTGCAAAATGCATTGAGTGTTTGGTCTCAATGTGAACACATAGTGAACACACACATACACATATATGAGTATGGGTGTGATTAGCTTTGTGAACATCTTTCCAATTCTGCACCTTGGTTTCTCTTCACTCCCTTCACCTCCAGATGGCACTATGAAGCAGAAAAGAAAATTACTGTGAAATAATGAGTCCAATGTAAAGTAAAATTGGAAATTGAATTATAGCTGCAGAAAAAGGACAGTAGCCTTGAGGTCCTGATCAGTCTGTACTCTTATCACTTTTGTTTGCTGTTCCATGTGTTAGGTTACTGCCGAGTTAATAACAGTGCTTTTGCAGTTCAAGGCTTAGCAGAATTGTACTGGACATGAAATAAAGCTAAAATGAATTTGTGTCCAATATCATTGACATTAGTGCTCATTACTTCTCTGGTGTAATGCCTCAAACCATCTAAAATCAATTTTAAAGATTACCCGTTATTTTATAAAGAAAATAAAATACATTTCAAACAGCAACAGAGCTGTAAGTGTAGTGTAATCTCATGAACAGTTAGTTACTCGTGTTTTCACTGGTTGGCAGGAAACTTTTGAAGGTACAGCAAGAGGAAAATCTGCGAAACTAAATGCCATTCACAGAATTTAATGACTTGGCTTTTTGCTGTGTTACTTGGCATTAGACACGCAAATGTTAGAATTGCAGAAATGTGCATCTCCTCACTGTGCCTGGGAAAAACAGTAACTGTAGTTACTCTACAGGAAACTCCAGCACATTATTTTTCTTTTGTTTTTCTTCTTTTTGTTGTTTTTTTTTATTTTTTAAGAGAAGTAGAATATTTACTCTGCTGCTTGCATAAACTATAAAAGTGGATTTATTGTTTGGAATGATACCTCTACTTTTTGTTGCAATGTTTGTCTTTGTTTGGAATGTGCGTTTATCAAGAGTCAAGGCTGAAATCCTCTTCTAGTGGCTGCTGAATGATGGCTTTTCAAACTGTAATCATGAAGCTGTTGCTGTCAAGGTGTGTGGACCTGTAAATTGTTTTGAATCATTTTTACACAGCTTTTGCTGGATTTTAGACTACAAAGAAGTTTTTCTGTCTGTTAATACATTACCCACATTGATTTTACAGACGGATATTTGCTATTAAAATTGTGAGAACTCAGATTGGATTAAAAAGGCTTTCTCTGTGTGTGAAAAGTGTGCTTATTTTGAACTTCAGCAAAATGTGGTCGTTCTGAGGCTCAATTTCACCCACACCTGGTAGATCATTAGGGCTGTTGGAGACATTTCCTCATTGGAAGGTGTCAGAGTTAGAGTTGTTTGGTTGAGACTGCGTGTTCACCTAGGCAAGTGAAATGTGCATGCACACAAGTATCTTGTGGTTTCATGTAGATATCTCTTACTACTTATTTTAATTTGACAGATTTTTATGGGCTTGAATGAAGCCAGAAATCCTTTTGTGTGTTTATTAAATGTTATTGTAATCTTGGCCGCTTTAGAGAACAGTTTTCAGAACGTATTTGTGTTTAAAACGTTACAGTCCAAACACACCATTAATCTTATTCAAGAGAAGGAACTAATCAGTTACACTTTTCATTTTAGTCAGAGTACCTTTAAAATGCAATATTTCTTTCTGCTCTTACTAGTTCTTACATTAATGTCATCTCTTGTTTCCTGTTGCACAGCAATGACTTTTTTTGGTAAAAACTGTAGCCTAAACGGGTATAAATAAGTATTGAGTCTGAGTAGCTTTGAGATGTTTAAAGATATTTTAATAATATTCTGTGGAGTATTCTTTGGCGTGGTCATAGCCTCTGATGTCTTTATTACACAAGTAAAACCATATACACAAATTGAAGAAGTTTGTTGTTAATCATTCTAGGATTTGTATAGTAAAGAATTCCTTCTTTAAAGAAATGTTGAAGAAAAGTTGCATATCTTTTATTTAAAAATAGAGATGATGATCCTCATTTCTCAGGCCTTGGAAAAGTCTCTCTACAACTTTCTGTGTTACTGGAATATATTGTATTTTGTTTAATTTCATGTGTTTTAAGTAAATACTCTGTGCTAAATTTATTTGGAGGCTTAATTTAAAATATATATGAACCAAATTTTAAAACCTATTTTTGAAAATAATAGCTGGAATTAAATAAAATTTAAGAGGCCCTGAAAACTATCTGCAAGTAAATTAAAATCAGCATAATTTTGGCTAGTGTTGGCTCAGATGTTGACAGGTATTCCAAAGTCCTGATGTTGCACATGTATGAAGTCTGTTCTGCCTACACACTGTCTCTTACACACTTCTTTACTCCACCAAACAAATCGGTGACTTGTAATTTTTATAAAAGCTTGGCTATTAAAAAAAAAAAGAAACCAAATTTTTGCAAGAGTATATGCCCCCAACTGCTTAAAAATCATTAATTGATCCATGTGGTAATAGCAGATGGTTAAGTGGAAGAAATGTCCTTGAAGTTATTCTAATAGCAGATGTGCCTAACTATTAGCTTCATGTTTTTACTCACCTAAAATTCCAAATAATGTAATAAGAAAGTAACACGCACCTAATCATTTTAATATGTTCATTGCCTTCTGTTACTAATTTAGGATTCATCTGAAAACTTTAAAAGCAGGACATCATTTAGAATTTGTACTGGGAAAACACTTTAGAATATATATATATATGTGTGTGTGTGCAGGTCATATATAAACATTTGCCTTTATTTCCTTTTCCAGGATCCTACGAGATGCATTATTGCTCTCAGATAGTAGGCTTCACCTCTTCCTACAGACTCAGCTAAGCCCAGAGGACATGGAGGCCTGTGTGTCTGGACAGACCAAATACTCTGTTGCTGATGCCATTCTCAGTTTCGCCTCTCTGAACAGACGTTTTCCTGTAGAAGATGAAGAGGAAAAAAAAGGAAAAAACGATGCAGACTCTGATTCAGAGAGGTGAATTCTGTATATCCTTACTTTCTGAGATTATATATCCATACATACACATGCACATGCTTCTCTTTTTTGTTGATGTAATACTAAGATAATGAAAAAATTAATTGACTGAGATTTTATTGAGCTGTGACAGCTCATCATAGAAGTCTTCACACACACCTCCACACTGAATTAATGAATGCAGTAGAAATTCAATTATCTGCATTCTGATTATGTGAATTTCATTTAGTCAGACTTGAATTATTCGCGTTTAAATTATCTTGCTAAAAAAATATCCAACTGCACTCCAAATGGCTAATTAAAAGTCCAAATTTCCTGTCTCTCTTTGTGACTGGAGATAATTAAAGTTCTCCTCTGTTACTCAGGCTTTGAGTGTGTTGTGAAAACCAATTTCCTCCTTTTATTTTTTTTTTTCCTCCCCCCCTCTCCCCTTTTCTGCAGTTCATCCTCCGGGCTCGGACCTAGTGATGACAGCATTTCATGTGGATGTAAAGCAAGCCCAGCTTCTGAAGAATCATGAAAATCATTCCTATATTGCTACCTTAAGGACAGTACAGAGCAGTTTCTGCTTTGTTTACTGGTTATGTGTATACCACACAAGCAGGGCTGTCTGGTAACATGAATCTAAAAGACCCATTGTTAATGCAACCATATGTCCTTACAAAATACTCAAACCAGACCTATCTTTTTGGTGATTTTTTTTTAATGTATCTTGGTGAAGGTCTACATGCTATCTATTTATGTTTTTGTGACTATTAAAATCTCAGTATTGGGTAAGTCATGCTCTTCTGACATATGTGACAGTTAAAATAATTCCTTCAGTGAGTGCGTGTCTCAGATTTAAAAAATAAAGATAACTTAATTCCTCATCTTAAAAGTTGATATATCATATCAAACATATTCAAAGCATCTTTTAGTCATTTGCATCAGAGAAGTTTCATCTTTAGAAGTCATTTGACATTGGTGATGAAATTACACACCCCACCAAGGTACTCACTTTTTAAAGTAGCTCAGCAACATCAGCAAAACAACATTGGTACAAACTATATGCTGCTGACAATTTGAGATATAAATACATCTTCCTCTGGTCCTTCTGTAATGTTTATGGAAAGACTGGTTTTATCATGCGTAAGTACTGAAGGCAAAAATTCTTGAGCATGGTTGCTTAGAAGTTTAGAAATATAAATAAAAATTACATCATTTCTAGGCTTGCTGGAGATTCTCAGCTCCCAGGGAATTATGGATACTCATTCCCAGTGAAAATCCTGGATGAGGTCCATCGAAACCAATGGCTGAATTTTGCACTGACCTCGCTAAGGCCAGGATTTCACCCAACATGTTTAACTTTAGGCATCTATGTGTGAAGGTGCTG
>NW_005054333.1:3829026-3831715 GCF_000277835.1 Geospiza fortis | reverse complement strand
TTCAGCAGCAGAAGTGAGGAATTTCTCCCTCTGTGAGATGATGATGATCACATAGCTGTAACACCCTGCATGGATGTGGCCCTCTCCACTCTCTGTGAGTTACAGGAGCTGCTGATTTCATTGTGGCTGTAGTTACCACGTTGGAATATTGACTTTTTCACAAACAAAAGGCAGGCTTGAACACAACTTCTTAACCACCAACACTTATTTTGATTAACCGTCAGTTTTGCTCTTTATTGTTCACAGCAGCTGCGTAGTGTCTTGTCCCAGATCCTGTCAAAGGAGTATGTTTCACGGTGGTGTTGTATTTATATTTGACATTTAACTGCTATTAAAAAGAGCTAGGGGGTCTGATCACCCTAGCAGAGCTCCCATTAACTTCAGTGCGGTAGTTACCGGCCTAGAAATGGATGTAAATACATGCCCCCTTTTTTTTCTTTTTCTTTTCTTTTTAAAGAAAACTGTGGTTACTTTCAAAGAAGGAGCATTTTAAACCTGTGAATTACAGAAACAACAGATTATTAAATAGACAGCTAGTGAGGGGTAGCAAAAACATGTGTGGGCATGTTTTTTTTCTTTTAAAGCATCCAGCTGGGAATGTCTGTAATTTTAGAAACAGGTTTTAGTAGCCTGAGAATAACATCTCCTAGGTAACTACTTTAAGCCACTGTATTTTGTTGATGGTAGCACTTTGTAAGATAAATATCCGTGTATCTTTTTGCTTGGTCTTACTGAATTGCACAAATGTATCTATTCACCATCTCAGCTTCTATGTGAGTTAGCAATGCTATTTTTAATGTAAAAGTGATAATGTTTAACTAAAGCAACAAGTTATCACTAAAAGCAGTTTAAAATAGCTGTTACTCCCAGTCAGAGATTTTCATTACTTGATTTTTTTCTATATTATTTTTAAGATAGCACATTAAAAAATGTTTAGCAAATTTATTTAAAAGGTGGGAAGGATTTAAAAAGAAAAACTGGAATAATGTTGAGAAGAATATTACCATTTTTATTTAAGACAATGTAGGTTTTTCTTTTGTTTTAAAAGATTGAGCTAAACTCTTGAAGCACTTTACAGTTCTGGCTTACTAACACATCCTCAGTACCTGACAAAAATTACAGAAACACAAGCTTTGGAGAGCCTTTGTGGCTAATTGTATTTTTTAATTCTAGGAGCTTATCAGTACACCAGCAAGTGTTTTCCAAATGAAGATGTTTCTGAAATAAATGTTTGTTTTCTAAAGCTCTATTGTTATTCTCTTATTTTCTTCGTCATTCTGTCAAAAAAATCTAAGACTGCTATAACTTCCTTCTCAACTTTGACAGAAATTTGTTCTGATATTTATCTTTTGAATGTTATTTGTGTAGCTAGTGTTACTAGAATTTTTCTTTGTAATGGGGGAGGGAAAGTACTTCATGCTCTCTAGTATGTCTCCTTCATGTATCAGCTGTATATAATCACATATAAAGGCTTCAAGTATTCTGTTTCATTGGAACATTAAATGTAGCTTTTACAAATGTAAATGTTCAACAAAAAATAATTTTAATGTCTTTTTTTACTTTAATGATTTGGTAATTTTTCAGCACTATGACACACAGTTTGATCAGTTGTCACTGGTACTTTGATTCTCATTTTTTAGTTTGGAACAATGCTGACATTTCCTGCTAGCTTTTTTTAAAAACAGGATAATACCTAATTTATAAATTAGAAGTAGTAATCAGATTACATTATATCTAATTGCAATAATTCTGCATTCAAAAGCTTTTTTTCCTCTTTCGCTTATAGCTTTACATCCTCATTTTTATGATGATTTCTTAAAAGCTTTTAAGTAATGAAATAAAACAAGTTACTACTTTCTAGCTCATGTTTAAACCTGACAGTGAGGTTTCCTTTATTTCAATATCAATATCCTAATCACTTTATGACTTACCACGTGTAATTTATTCTTCAGTTATTTTTGTAATATGTTTATATATACATAAATATATGTATACTTATATATATGTGTAGATATATATACACACTGTGTATACACACACACTCTGTTGTGTTTGGGTTTCCACTTTACATTTTCTACAAAAAGAATAGCTAAAGAGACTCCACAAAGATGGTGTATTTGGAGTGAAAATTGTTGTTTATATTGCAATGTATTTCTATAAGCACAGAGGGAAATTTACACTCTAAATCCCACACTGTAGAACAGCGCAAACTTCGGTGTCCATGTATTTTTTTGACAGGTGACATACTGAATTTGTTTTGCAGATTAATATTTAAATTTTACATAATTACTATGAATTATTAAAACAAAAAAAAATGTTTCTGACTTGCTGTTATACACGGTATGAATAAGAAGAATAAACCTTGTATAGTCTTGTGTCGTTTCCCTATAATTGTAGGATTAGGCTCAGGGCTAAGGACTGGGGGCTTTACTTTTCTTCCCTAGCTTTTACAAGGTGGCAAAAATGTAAAGAATAATTTCCAGTCTCAGGCTGATAGTCTTCACGAAAGGCCTGAACGCTTTAGGAAATTACTACAATTATTTTCTACTTCGGTGTTAAAAATGCACCATAACGGGTTAAGTCGCTTCTTTGCCTTGTGGAACAAAACCTCCTTAGAAATTAATTCAAGTGGCCTTGTAAAACTGTAAAATCGAAGTGTGGCCTTCGGGCTCGCTTTTGGCTAGCGGGG
>NW_005054333.1:3803841-3828353 GCF_000277835.1 Geospiza fortis | reverse complement strand
CGGCGTAGCGGGGGCATCGCCTGCCGCCCCACGGGAAAGCCCCCGTCGCCCTCCGTGCACCGACCCGCACAGCTCCGCCGTATTTTGAAAGCACATGTTACTGTTTATTAATTAATGTATTTATATTTTTATACAAAGGCAATTAGGGCCCCGCGCAGAGCCCAGGTGTGACATTTGCCGGCCTCGGTGGCAGGCAGGCTGCTCTTAAATGGAGGCCTTTCTGCGGAACAGCGAGAGCCAAAAGGTCTTGTGTCACCCGGTTATGTAAGACACAATCGCGCCTCAAAATGCACAATGAATCGGGAAGGATTTATGTAATTAATTGACCAGTCTTAACCTGTTATCGTGATGTAAGGAATTTGGAACTCATTAATTTGGGCCCTGACAGATTTCATATTAGAGCTGGCAAATATGGATTGAGCCTCTTATTCTTGTAGCAGCTGGAATTTCCATGACAGTGAGGATTAGTGAAGAAGACCTATTGCTCAAGTCAAACTGCCTCTTTTGTAATCAGCAGCCCTGCTCTGCATTAAAGGGGTAATGGGAAAGAGAAAAAAAAATACAGAGAGAAAAAAAAATGAGAAATATATTCATGGATGGAGCACAGCAAAGGGAGGGGGAAGACGGATTGATCCTGGACAGCACAGGCACCAGAGTGGGGTTTTCCCAGCTCCGTGGCAATGAAAATGCCACAAAGGCAGCCCTGGGATGGTGGAAAGGCAAAGTGCCTGGAGGACAGGTCTGTGATGTCACCATAGGCCTTGCTGCCTCTTGGGCTGATCTTCAGATGGACCCTCCCAGGAGCCACTGAGCACTTGGGGCCGCAGTGTCAGAGGTTCTGGGAACAGGGTCTGGGCTGCCAAGAGCTGCAGGCATTTAGGAAAAGAAGGGTTTGGTTCATAATCCTGGAGAAGGCAGGACTGGGAGGTACCTGTAAAGACAGGTACTGTGACACCCCCACAGCCTGGATTGTGACGCCCTCCCTCATGGGGAAAGGGATGCTTAGGATGGGTAAGAGATCCCAGGACAAGGGCAGGCCTCCATGCAGCCATGGCAAGGGTGACTGCACATTATATGCCTCAAGTTCCCCAGTACAAAGACAAGAAAAAGTCCCTTTGTCTGCTGCTTTGTGACAACCTCTCTGTTCAGTTTTTCGTGGTGCCTGGCTGGGGAGTGCCCTCATCCCATTATCATTTCTTGGCATTGATGTGGTAGTAATAACATTGAGTGCAGTCTGTATGGAAACAGTCTAGGAGCTTATATTTTCCCTCCTGGCAACCTGTTAATGACTGCCCTGGTAGTGAGTACAGTTGTTAGCAATGACATTAAAAGGTTTTCATGAGGCCTCATCATATTTCTTCATGCTAAGTGTTTACCTAGTCTTGTGATAAACGCCATGCAGAAATGGAGGAGTGTTTTTCCTTTTCTCATTTTTTCCTTGCTTTATGCCATTTGGCACTTGAACATTTCCTCTTCACAATTGCTTAGATCCACCATTTGCTGCTGTGAGGAGAAAAGTCGTAAAACATGTATGGACAGCAAAGCCACAATTGTTTGCAAAGACTGCAAAGTCAAATGCTGATTTTAAAAACCCCACAGCTAATAAGGCATATGTGGCTCTTATCCTCTGGACATCTTCGACCATATACATATTGGCCTTGATGTGTAGGGATAATTTATGAAACCTGGCACTAAAATGTATTCAGTCCTAAATTTGGGCCAATAATCTGGATCATAGCTTTGATCTTCTTGCTGTAAAAACAAACCAAAACAAAACAAAAAAATCAGACCAATAGATTGCAATTGGATTGTTCTCCTTCAAAGAATGTATTTTGTTTTACTGGCTCCTGATACATTAAAAAATCTTGACACATGTCAACTATCTCATATTTTCCAAAAGGTAGGGAATGATTTATTGTTTATGACAATCTACCCAACTCAACCATTGTCTCACTCAGTTTATCTTTGCTTTTCTGATGATTAGGAGGAGCAAACCACCCAGGTACTGCTGCAGTTGTAGGTTTTGTCCAAATGTTCCTTTTGTTAAAATGTTGATCAGGCACATCTAATTTCCATGCTAAATGTACCAGCATATGTCTGAGTTTAGAATTATTTCAAACAGCAATAGAAACATTTTAAAGTTTAAATGGATACTGTAATTACAAGTATTTGCACGTTCTCTGATTTCTTCCAATAGTTATATTTAAAATATGTGTTAGTGGTAGAACTTTCCTATGATACCCATGATTTTGAGTGCTTGCAAAATTACTTCTAGTATCTGATCCTTTTTTTTTTCTTTTGTTTTCATTTTTTGGCTTGTAGATAAGAAAACAGTCATCAGATGAGATGAATATTTTGTCAGATTCTTACACTATTTTTATTCTTTGGTGGTTATTCAGAAGGCAAGGAAAAATTATACAGAAAAAAGCCCCACAGTTAGGCCTTCTGAGCAAAAATGTATTTGCTTCAGATATTTTGTTACTTGGAACAATACCAGAGGACTGATTTGGTCTTTGTGCAGATACTAAATGCAAATTTCACAGTAAAAGTGGTTAAGACGTATCAAGCACTGATTCAGTTGAAGTCCATGATAAAAACTTTGTGCTGCTTGTGTGGGGGTTAAAAAATTCTGGTTTCTGAATGACGCTGAGATTAAAAATAGCATTCTTGTTGCAACCAATAGGTGGCCTTTATTAATGTGCTGCAGTAATTTTTTTCCCGAAAACAGAAAAATGTTTGTTTTGACATAGAGAACATCTTAAAACAGTCATTTCAAATACTGTGATTTTTTTTGTTTCTGAAAGACAATATATAGGTGAACTTCTGGGTTTATTTCCTATTTTTGGTGTACTTATGTTAAGTCATGGGTCTTCATAGGCTCATAGAATGGGTTGGGTTGGAAGGGACATTAAAGTTCCACCCCCCCTGCCATGGGTAGGGACACCTCCCACTAGACCAGGTTGCTGAAAGCCCCATCCAACCTGGCCTTGAAAACTCCCACAGATGGGTTGTCAACAGCTTCTCTGGGCAACCTGTTCCAGTGTTTCATCAACCTCACAGTAAAGACTATCTTCCTGATATCTAATCTTAACCCACCTTCTTTCAGTTTAAAGCTATTTCCTTTGTCCTACGGGATCAATAATAGTGATGATAAAGTGGACTACAAAGTCTATTCTTTCCTTTTTCATGTTCATGCTTTCAAAATGCCATATATTTCCAGTTTCTAAGACCTCTCATGAGTTCTTATTTCCTGTTATTTCACAGTTAATGAAAACGGTTTCAGAAGAACAGTATCTCCTTGTGCTTCAGAAAGAGAGTACTTGCGATTTTTCTGAAGTCACTCCTCTGAGCCAAGTGTCAGAAATCCTGATTCTGTTTTGTTTCCTGTATAAGCAATACATTCTTAAAAGGTTTCTGCAAGGAAAAGGCAGTCAGCAGCCATAGGTGGCCAGGGCTCTTAAAAGTCTGGGTCAGATGAGGATGTTAACAACTTGAAAATGCAGCCCTGAGTTATTCATAACACTCCTCACTTATGCCTGTATGAGGTATTTTAGCAGCTTATTCTTTGACCTATGCATTTCTGGACATACAATTAGTTTTTGGAGTTGATTGGTTTTTGATAAATTTTCGGCTTGTGTTTTTATCCCTGTGTGTGGATAAGAACAGCCAGTGTAGGGCTGAGAGCTGGGCAGGTCTCCCAGGAGAGAGGCACCACCCTAATCCTGTCTTGCCCCTGCAGTCTGGCAGCCCCTATCCAAGAGCAGATTCAGAGTGCCAGGACCTGCTTGTTTCACCCAGTTCTTACTTTTCTTGAAGGCAATGGCTGTCAGGCAGTAATGTAGAACTTGGTCTGACCAGCACTCATCCCATGAAATTGGGCTTTAATTAGAATCCTCAGTGTGGGGCAGGAGTTCACCCACAATGTTCATTCCTGTGTTCCCATTTGTGTCTGCACAACACTTTTTACTTTCGATGGTCATTTGAGAGCTTTGTGTGTTGAACGGTGCGATTGAGGTGCGAGAAGTGTGTGGGTAGCTTTTCTTAGAAGCTAGTACTGACCTAGGGAGTTTGGTTCCTAACAAATTTAGTTACTCTGACTCACTGACTGAAGAAGCCTATCACTCCCCTGATGTGCAAGAGCCTTGGGAGCCCTGGTCCTAGGACAGAAAAGAAGCCATATGAATGCCCGCCTTGGGACATCCTTGTAAGCCCAAGAAGTAACTTTGTTGGAAGAGTAACCTCTTTATATAAGAAAGTTTCTTAATTTTTGGCAAGAAATGCCCTCTAAGTGCTGTTTATATGAATATTTTTTATTACTATTTCCTGCTCTCTAAGAGGCTCAAGACTGTTGCTGCTTCTAATGATCTGAGGCGTTGGGAGAGGAGGTGGGATATGAGTGTCTGTCCATAAAAATGCTGCCAATTTGGTCACACACAAAAAGAAGTCTGAAAGCAAGTTTGGCTCCTGGATGGTTTGAGTTTTGCTGGGAAATCAACATCCACCTTGGCACCAGAGTCCACACATCATGGGCTGGATAGAGGAAGTTAATAATTTGTCTATGTTTATGATAAAGCTTTCCTGTCCAGAGTCTCAGAGTCTTTTGCGATGAGGAATTAATTCAGCCTTACAATAAACAGGATCTACTCTTTTTACAACTGAGGAAACTGAGGAACAGTAAGGTGACCACAATGATGTACAGGACATCTCTCTCAGATGAGGGAGGAGGAGTGTTCCTCCTGCTGCTGGGCTCCACTGCATTACTTGCTGGCAAGGATGAAGTGCCACACTCCTGAAAATCTCACCCCCAGCTGCCAGCACAAAGCACTTCAGAGAAGTAGCAGGGGGTCCCAGTTTTTGATGTTTGACTTGAAACCTGGAAGGGATTTGCTTTTTACTTCCCAGCACCATGCACTCTGGCACTTGGAAACCAAACTCCCTCTGGCATCTATTGCATTTGTAAATTTTGGGCTAATTATCTTTTGGGCTGCAGCATTCATAACAGAGATTCATGTCAATTTTGGAAAAAGAGAGTTACTCACTCTTCTCACTAATTAAAAAACAGGAAGTGAGAAGAGAGAGGTAATTAGGGTACCTTGTTTAGCTTGGTTAAATAAGCAGGACTGACAGGATTTTTCTCCGAGACACACTTGCAGATGTGCTGTGGTCTTGTTGACATTAGACGGCGTTATCACTGGAACTGGACTGAAGGAAAGAGAGCTGATGTTGACTAAAAAACATAGGAAAGATTGATTTTGGCCAGATCTTTCCGTCTTTATTCATCCATCCATGACACTAGTTATTAAAACAATTTACTCATAAAGACCATTTACACCAATGGTCTTTACTCGTATTGCTAGTATGAGTAAAGACCATTGGTGTAAGTGAGCACTGCAAACTTCCTTTTCCAAAGCTGTGTTGCCTATTCAGCTGATTTCAGCAGACCTCCTCTCCATGTGAGTTTATTTTGTTGGTGGGATGTATGATCTGGCCTTTCATAAGTAAAAACAATTCTCAAAAATTGACGTGACATGCAAGCACTATAGGTAAATATAATTTTCTAGATTGCAAAAACCCATTTGATTAAATCCAAGCAGAATCTTTTAAGGTTCATATTTTGCTTTCTGACCAGATTTTTTTCTTGGGATAGTGATAGAGACTTCACCAGAAGGCTCTTCAAGTTTATCCTTAATTCTGTATTGTTTGTAGAAAGTGACGATGACTTCTGAGCAGGAGAGGAAGACTGTGCCAAGGACAGGGCATTGTGCTGTTCCTGGAGCTTGACTGGCTCTTCCCTCCCACTTTGTTCCTTACTAATCACAGTGGCTTCCTACAACACATTTATCAGGGCAGGCCACTGCCTGTAAATAAGAGAGGTTTTTGTCCTTTCCAAAAGCCAGAAGTACAATGTTATCTTTCCTCTTTCCCACAGAGGAGAGCCATTAGGAAATTCCTTGGTTTAATTTGTCCCTCCTTGTTCCTGGATGATGTTGGAGCCATTGTAAAAAGATGAGGCTTATGTTTCCTTCTGAAGATGGCCAACTCATTGATGCTTTGGATTGATGAGCTGAATGTTCCCTGATCCATTGCATCCTGTAAGAAGAGTATTCTGGGCTACTTCAGGGCTTAGAAATCCAAAAGGAATTTTGGTGGTCTGAGAACTGAGTATTTGGTATTTTTCTGGGTGCAACACAAGAAAGCAGAGATCTGAATGTTAAATGTAGTGAAGCATTGGTGAGACAGATCATGGCAGTGGTGGTGATGTGCTTGCACTAATTCATAACCATCAACCCCAGCACCCCCTGAAATTTCTTGGAAGACAGGATCCAAATTCCCCTGTGGGAGCAACTCAAGAAGGAGACCTTAAAGCTTTGCTTTTGTAACGTGAGTTGCTGTTCCTACAAAAGGTTCCTCTGGTGCTTCTCAGTTTCTCTGTCCGCCATAGTAGGGAGGACAGTAAGGGGCCCCTGGCTAAAGCTCTCCTGGCCCAACAAGGGCTGTGGATAGTGTCAGGGATGTCAGCAGCAGGAGAATCACCTCTCTTGCTCATTCCCTGTTTTTTTAATGTGGTTTTGTCCTGCCTAAATCACCCCCCAAAAATGGTGCTTTGGAGCCTGCTGAGAAATGTATGCTGAACTCTGCCACTTGAATGCATGATGGTTTGCAGCTCCCCTGAGAAGTTCAAGCTTCCCTCTCAGTTATGCAGGTATTAATACTGTGCACATGCAGAAACTCTACAGCCAGATAAAAGATTTTACTTCTTGCGAGTCACAGATTAAAAACCAAACCATCCTCACTTACAGAAGTCATCCCCTGGGGTCAGATGAACAATTTGTGTTAGCAAGAGAGGTGAGACCTCCCAAGATGTGCCAAAATCATCCTGAGATGAAATTGCCCCGCTCCTCCCAGGAGGGCCCACCGCATCTCACAGGGTCAGCTCCATAAATTGTGTGTTCTTCAGGGCAAGGACCTTGCCCTCCGATTTGTCTGGGAAGAATGTGTTTGGTGTGCCGTACCACAAATAATAAATAACTGCTTTGGCCGCTGGCTGGGCTTGGGATTATGAGTCAATTCTCCCTCCTGACTAATTTCTTGTTCTGAGATACCAGCAAGGCAATTTTACTGGAGTATGTCAGTGCTGGTGTTAGTCCCCTGCTCTTCCCCTGCTCATGGTAAGGCACCTGTCATCTCCTGTCTGCAGCATACTTCACAGCACTGAGGGAGAATATTAATAAGATTTCCAAAAGGCTTGCTGCCACTTTGGGTGGAAAGGTTCCCTGCAAAGAATGTGCAGCAAAACTCCCAGGAGACAGACAGAGAAAACCCTCCCACTGAGAAGAGCTGGTGTCATCCAATTTCATTGTCTCTGTGTCACTGCAACACCCCTGTGACTCTGACACACTGCTCTGTGCTGCCCTAGCTTGTGCAGTTCAGTGTAATTTCCTTGGTTGAACATCTTTATTTTAAAATTGCAACAAGGTATTAACTAGTTTCCCTATGCCTAACTGTTGGCTGTTTGCTGTTTAAATAACTGTCTCTTTCCTGTTCAGGTCAGCTGGATTTTTGCTTTTACCATTTGATTTTGCATCATATTAAAACAAAACAAAACAAAACAAAACAAAACAAAACAAAACTTTATATGACATATTTCCATGCAAGTTAAGGGTTTAGGATCTCAAGAGTTCATGTCACAGGGAAACCAGAAATACCCCTCATTAGTGAGTAACAAACACCTGTAACCCAGCAGTCAAGAAAAGAAGGACATAGACACAGAGAGCCAAATATTAGCTGAGGTTTACTAGAAGTCTTTCTTCTGGGGGAGCTGGCAGAAGTCAGTGTTAGGATGAAATTTCTACAAGTGCCCTCTGGAAAGCAGTGGGCAGCCCTGTTGTGGTTTCTTAGCTGTGTCTCACTTGCTGCCATTGCACCTAAGCCGGTGCTGGGAGGTCCTGAGTGTGGCTGCCCCTGCCCTGCTCTGGTGGGACACTCTGAGGTCCCACTGCCCCTTGCCAGGGAGCACCTTCCTCTCCATGGGCAGCTCTGGCAGGGTGCAGCTCTGCCAGAGGCACCTCCTCAGGCTGTGCCTGCTACCAGCAGTCAGGGGACAGGCTGCCTTTTCCAGGTCTGCTCTTGAGAACACCCCTTAAATGCAATCTCAGCATCCTCAGTATGTCTGTGGACATAAGCAGGGCTGCTTTCTAAATTAAGGGATAAAGTGCAAAGAAGGATGGCTTTTAATGTAGGAAACACCATAATGTTAGTCTTTGAAGAGCTCCTATTAGATGCTGGCAACCTCAAGCCAATCCAGCAGCTGCACTTGCAGGTCTTGACCTTTGTTATTTTTATCTTCTATGCATTCAGGGAGACGACTCGTAAATGGAATTAGGAGTCTGCGAACTGGCTCTGTTCATTGGCTTGACCAACAGATTGCCATACTTTGTATTGCTCATTTATGCATCATGTAGATATATTTATATAGTTGAAAAAGTGTAATACTTTAAAAAGTTTGACTAAAGTTTGCATCACTCAGACACAGATTCACACGGAGCAGTGATATTGCTTTGCGTATTCAAATAATATATCCCTAACTGCTGTGTAAGGCACAGTGAGATTTTGTTTCATTTTGTTTTCAGATTGAAACCAGGAAGCTAATGTACATGAGTTGGCCTATTCTGAATCTTTGTCATCTTAGACAGCCCTGCTTATTGCCAGCTCATTTCACAGAGATCTATTTCAAATCAACTCATAAATTATTAATAGTACATATGTAGGTCAGAGAGACTCTAACCCTGACAATCACACCCTAATATTCTCTCTTTAGCATCAGAAATAAGAAAGGAGATGTGAATAATCAATATTCAACAACCATGGTACATCTCATACAGATATGGTATATGCGCTTAGAAAAAAACCCCCACATCTTTGCAAAACCTGTCAGGCTGGCATTAATCTTGCATGATGAATAATGTGGCAATCTATGAATTTTTAACACCTTTAAAATGATAAAATTGTGGAATGTGATATCCAAAAGTAAATTTGCTCAAATTGGAGAATATTTTTGATCAAATGGAGATATTGAATAATGTGTAGAGAAATATTTAAACATCAATTTAAATCGCACAGCACGCAAGACAGTTTGTATGGGTTTGTGACTGGGAGCAGCTTTCCGTCACAAATAATTCTCTTGCAGATTTAATTATAACTCAGAGCTTAAGCAGTAGCTCTTCTGAGAAGAACCCTAACTCTGCAGGCCCTGAGCAGTTCCTGGGGCTATCTGGCAGTGCAGGAAAGGCCACATAGTTCCTTGCCTTGCCTGGTTCCTGCTGTGCAATGCCTTCTACAAAAAACCCCACCAAACCCTGAGTAGGATGCTTTCAGAGAGGATGTAAAACAGCAGCAGAGAGGGGCAGGAGCAGAATTTCACCTTTTATTTGTAGCAGGGCTGCTCAGTGAGCAGGATCAGGCCCTTGCGTAGCTAACTGTGCTTGATGGGAGAGGGCAAGCTTGGATTTTTAGTCTGGAAAAAATGAACCACTAACATGTAGGAAATAATGGGATGGATGCTGTCCTGCTTGAAGTTCAGTACAAATTTGCTGTTGACATTCATGGGAACAGGATCAGACTTTACATTTGAAGTCACCTCCCTCTGACAAACTGCCTGACAAACACTAAACCAAAGTGCTTCATTTAGAAACTGTCAAAAGGGAATTACTAACCTTTTATACTTGTTAAAATTGCTGTATGTGTTCCTGTAAAGGGACTAGGGACCAGCTGGACATTTTAATTTTCACTCTACACAAAATAAAAATGACACTCAAGAACTTTACCTATTTTTTTTAAATCCTTCTAATGAAAGCATTTTATTTTATTCAATTTTTTATTGAACAGAAAATAAAATGTGTTTGTTTCCCCAGATTTGAGGAGAATTAACATGTATCTGATTGTTAATATTTGATCCTTCTTTAATTATTTATGGTATCAAGGAATGAATCTGTCAAGTAAATAATGAAATGCGTACATGCAGCATATGTAATTAGGTTAGGTGCATAAATCCAAAATGTTCACTTTATAGTTGTCAGGGCAAAATTTATTAATAATGAGAAATGCTAAGTGAAGAAAATTCCTAACAGTCTACTCATTAGTGTAGGTTAGAGCAGTTGCTGAAAAGGAAAGTTATCATTCCTCTCCTACTGTATTTCATAATTTTGGAATGTTAGTAAATCATTATATATTTTTCTCATCTCTGTTTTAAACGTGTAAGAAGAGCAGTCTTTAAGTTGTGCTGGGAAGGTGCACTTTGTCATCTCTGCAAACAGACCAGTTATCAAAGGAGAGAGGTTTTACAGCTTTGTGTAGTTTAAAGCCAATGTTATACCCCACCCTTGCTTTCCTTAGGACACGGGAGTTCCCAGGTGTGGAAAAGGGATGAACTGCGCTGTATTTATCCCCTGGCATTTTAGGACTGAAGGTGATGAATGAATGCTTACACACAAGCACAAATATGACCAAACATTTGCTGGGGGGGAGGATACAGGCAGCACAAAATGGTGGGTGATGCAGTCTGCGTTTGCTCGAGTCGCGTGTCGTGTCGTGCCTTAGCAGAAGTCACACAGACAGCATCTTCACACCATGTACATCTGCCTGGGGCATACATGTATTAGAAAGGCTCAATTTTTAGTGGTCCAAGTTTATAGCCAGATGTAACAAAGATGTAACAACCATAAGACATCTATTTTGAATGGAGCAGTGCATCTGAGTACTTCTTGGGCCATGGGTGAGTTGGTCCACACGAACACAAACCTTCATGTATTGCCAAGGGTGGTGACCTGAGCGAGGAGCTGTGTGGCTGTGCCTGGACCCAGGAGAATATTAGCCAGACTAAAAAGCTTTAAAAGTGGAGCTATGTCCCATGTCACTCTTACTGCTCCTTCACCTTAGCTTGCTATCAAGTTGTTTCTGCTTTTTGCAAATTAAGGGGAAAATGGTTCTAGTTAATAAAAAAACCAAACAAAATTACTCTGTGAGTTTATGCCTGCTGGGGTCTGAGAAGAATGTGTGTGAGAGATGAAACACCTGTTTGAGACAGAGAAGTGTTGCTGTGGGACCACAGAAAATCTTTCTCAATCCCAAAAGGTATTTTTCAAAGCTCCCTCTCTGAAAGAAGATTTGATTGCTAAAAGCATATTTAAAACAATATTTCAATATCATTTTGAAGCTTATCATTATCACAAGCACTTCATGGGCTAATTCTCTATATCCAAGGATAGGCATTCACCCTAGCTCACTTTTGCTGTGGAAAATTAGATATCTAGTCTGAATTAGTCATCTGGGTTCCATTCACAGTCATTGAGATTCATCCCAGCCTGAAACTGGTGCTCGAGGCTAAGCCTAAGTTACAGGAGGTGAATCACTCTCTGGAGATGCTGGCTCTCTTTTTGGGATGCAGGAAGCTGATACTGGAAGCCTAACTTTTAGTCTGCTAAATGAGATGAGCTGAATCCCACACTATGCCTCTGGATCTGACTTCTGCTGAGGATCTTTAAGGGAAGGTCATCAAATGATGACCCTAAGGTAGCTGAAGCTCGGAGAGACTGAGCACACAAAGTGCTTATGCTGGCTGTGCCTTATTTTCCCAAAATATTAAAATAAAGAGGACTGGATTTGCTGATCAGCAGAGGCTGACCTAAGCCTGGGCTGTCACTGAGAGCCCTCAGCCTGAAGCTGCATTGCTATATCCATATCCCTCATTTCTGCTGGCCTCAGCATCCCCAGAGCACAGCAGGCAGCTGCTTTGAGAGCTGATTTGGCTGAGCACAAGTCTTTGGGGGGTGTCACAGTGTAACTTTTCATTTTTAGAGATCTAGCTGACCATGCAGCCCCACAGTCGCTAGTGCTGGCACAAGGGAGAAAGATGGGAAGGCAGTGATTGCCAATGTTGTGAGGTGGCAGGGTTGCTGCTGCTGGTGGCCATGCAAAATTAAACAGATTGTGAAACTGAACCGAGAGCAAAAGGATGCTGACACACATTCATTAAATTTTGTATCCTGCTGTTAGATTTTAATCACAACATTTTGGATCAGAATCACAAATCCTCTTATTTGCCATAAGAACTTCTTTCAAGCTTAACATTTTTATGCTTCATGTAGGATGCAACAATATTCATCTCTGCTAGCCAAGCTTAGAAATGCATTAAACTATCCAACCAGAAAATCAGGAACAGGCATTTAGTGATGCAAAATGGTCATTCTGAAACCTAATGCCTAAGGGACAGATCAGTCATCACAGACTCCCACTTCTCCCTGAAAAGACCAATTAGGTGACTCTGTCCATTCAACTATCGATACAGGATTGTTCCCAACAGTATATTCCCCTGTGCTTTACCCACTCTAATTTTAAATTACTCAAGTGCCAAGACTTCCATCACTTCCCTGGGGTGACCATTGCACAATTGAAAGCTTCACTGTGAGGAAATGTTTCCTGATATTCTGCCACAATTTTCCTATGCGCTTAGACTCATGCCTTTTTACATAGTTACATGTTCTTGAACAGTTCTATCTTCTTTTATAGCACAGTTACCATCCCCCCCTGCTTTTTTTTTGGTATAATGATTCCTAGGCAGGAAAGAAAAGAAAAAGTCAATTATTTCAGCCACTGGTTATCATTATTGGTGTTGTGCCAGTGCTGATGTGCCCTAATCATTCTGCATTGAACGAAGTTGCTCCAAGAGGAAAAGTTTTCTGCTCACAGCCTTTGAAGAAGGATGCTAAAGGCTGAACAAAAGAAAGTCTAGGAAACAAAAAACCCACCAACTTTTCAGGTGTTATGCACTACTGTGGAAAGAGAAGTTTGCTACTCACGCATGAGAGTCCCTTAACAACAAATAATTAGGATAAAACTCCTTACAAGAGGAGCTTGAGGCTTACTCTGTATTTCCAGGTTTTGGTAGGTAGGTAAATACTAAAGCCCAGTGGGCTGTGACTGGTTCAGGCAAGAGGCAGCAGAACTGTGCTACAATTCAGGGCTCTCAGGCACTCTCAGATGCCCTTGCTTCAGGAAATAAGGCTTGGATGCATCTTGTACAGCAGAAAAAGACTTATCTGCAAATATCTTGGGCAAGTGAATGGCAGACCTCCTCCAAAATAGTCTCTTCATGCTCAGTAAGGGGGCAATAATATTACACTCCTGCTTCTTTCATCTAAACCAACACCACCCTGAATTTTGGGTCAGGTACATTCAGAATGAGCTTTCCCAAAGTCATTGCAGGACCTTTCAGCCTGCTTTAGGTGGGATTTCTTTTTGAATTTTTCCCCCACACAGTGAGTGTCGTATAGTCAAACCGTTCATCTGTTTTATCAGACAAGCAGAACTGGGAGTCTGATATCTTTTAAAAAAAGATACAGTTCTCTGATTAACTGAAGAGTAATAGCATGAAATTCTAGTCTCCAATAAGTAACATATTGATGCTTATGTCTAATTTAATCAGCATCAGGGGGGACGGGGGTGCCCATTCCTTCACCATCAGTTATACAGCAGTTCAAGGTGATAAATCCTATCTGCAGAATGATATTCCGTCGACATTTCTATAATATTAATTAGATCACCGTGTCAGGCTGTAGGAAATTTGCTTAACATTCATTAGAAATTTCTTATAGATAGATAGGCATCCCTCCCTCCTTCTCCCCTCGCTTTCTTTCTTCTGTGATTGACAGATGAGGTCAAGCCGGAGACAGCCCCCCTTCTCTCCCCGTGCCTGAAGAGCCAGGTCACCGGACTCCATAATGCATGGGGAGTGGGAGGGGAGGATTATGCCTTGAAGAGATATCCTATTAAATTGGACAAAAGCTCGTCTGCCTCCAGGCTCCATTGCCAGGTCTTTTCAGCCTGCAGCCGGCACGGAGAACGCAGGCGAGTGTACAACGCAAAAGCCATTTGCATTACCCTGCAGTCATTTTTATATGTGGAGGTAATGAAGTTGTCAGCGGAGCCTCGAGTGTGGCAGAGCCTGATATTCAAATAGACCTGCCAGCTCTCCCCTCTCCTCACCACCACCCTCTGCTCCCCGCTCTCCCCCCATCCCCACAGCTGATCTACTGACTTCTTGGATTACTGCTTGGCTGGTTCCCCGGCTCCGACTGTGCTTGCACTCTTGCCCCTGTCAAGTGCTTTTGTTTCCAAGCCAGGGAGCAGGCAGCCCCAGCCTGGCTGCACACCGCTGCCCACCCTCGCACACTGCCCACGCTGCCCACGCACATGGGCTGTCAGGGCTCACTGAAGTGCCTGGACAGTCACACCGTGGCCCTGCCTGCAGCAGCAGTCCTGACAAGCTTGGAGGAAAGCTTCCAAGACACCACATTAATCCCAGGCTGAATATCTGGGGCACTTTGTTGTGGTCAAATAGAAGAGAAGGGTTTCACATTTCTGTTGATTTTCGAAGTGAGGTGGCATGTTTGTGCTTGGTGTGCCCACCATGCCTTTTTGCTGTGGAGGAGCAGAGCGTGATGCAAATTGTGCATACAGCTGGGAGAGAGGCAGCAACCAAGTGGTACCCAGCACTCGTGTTCACCAGGGGATGCTGGCAAAGGGCATTGCAGAAATACCTTGTCCTCATAAAGGGAACCACAGGATCATAAATAACAAGGCAGTTAGAACTGGCCTTTGGTAAATTTTACATCCATTTTAGGAGGAAAAGAATTTTAAAAATTCCCTGTGGCAAAGCTGCCTGGTAAGCAAAAGGTCTGAATCAACCCCATTAGCCTTGGAAACTAGCTTTTACTAAATATGGGGCTAGGCTGTCAGCTGGTGTTAATTGGTGCAAACCTACTGAAGTCAATGGAATGACAGTGATTTATACCAGGATGAAGACTTGGGGGATGGATACTTAACAGGAAGGCTGTCTTTTCTCTGTTTTCAGTAACTGGACCCACTTGTGGTCACAAATCATAGCTTCTAGGCTTGATGGGCAGATGTCATGAGGTAGATAGGAATCTGCAGGTTGTCAAATACACACTGTGAAACAGAAAACCATTTAAAAAAATTCATCACCCTGGTAAATATTTAGCTGCCTCAATAGTCTCATTTTTGAATCAGCAACTCATTCATTATTTGCAGAAAAGGATACTTTTGGTGGTCTTATGAAAATGATCAATGATTCTTTAGCAGAGAAGGCCCCTGGGATTAATTTATTTTGTAAGCAGCATGCTAAAAAGACTGGTTCAAGCATTTTTTAAAAAACTTAGAGGAGGGTCAAAACCACACAGGTTTCAGCAGCAGCATTTTTTGGCCTTTGTTCTTACACTGAGATTTTGAAAGATTCCCTAGAACCCCAGCAAGCTACAAATTTTCATGGCATGATAGATCATTGGAATTCATATGCCTTCAGGAGCTCCTTTTGGAGAACCCAAAATTTATTTAAGAAAGTGAACTTTATGTTTACATTACAACAGTTAGCCTACAAGAATTTCCAGTATACAGGGCTTCTCTAAATGCACCAACCTGCAGATTAAAGGCTCCCTGAGTATAAATTGGCATGATGCACTGTAAATGATTCACAAATGGAGGAGTCCCTAGGTGTGCATTGACTCGCTACACCATAACGTCTCCTACAGAGATTTTACAGCATCCTATGCCAATGATCCATGGATTAAGGGCTCCCTAAGTGCACATTGACACGATAGACTGGAGCTGTTTTGGTCTATCGTGTCAATGATCCGGTGATAATGACAGTGTCTTGTGCAGATCCACTGAGACCAGAGTTGTTGTGGTTCCTAAAGGAAAAGCTAAAATTGTCCCACTTAAGTAATATTGGCTATTTTGGGTGCTACAAGAACATGGACAAAGCTTTCACAATCTTCTCCTTTGTATCAGTTGAGGTGTGTCTTCAGTGGTGCAATTTTGTAGTCTGGGTGGCTTCTGCTTGTGTATGTACACACATATGCAGGTTCATACAAAAAAAGTGGACAAGTGCACTCTTAGACATTTTATATGCATAAATCTTTCTTCATAGAGAGGCAGACTGCCACCCTAAAATTTTGTCACTATCATTGAGGGTACCAAGACTCAAACTGAGGGAGAGTCATTCTAGATATAGACCGACTTCCTATGCAAAAGAACATAGTTCTCCCTACTATAGAGCAGGACAGGGAAGGGAAATGAGAACCCAAACCATAACAATGCTTAGTTATTCTGTTTATTACATCTCCATAGAAAATGCCTCTCCAACAGTTGTAATCCTCCCCTTGCACAAATGGGAATATTGGAAAATAACAAATTTAATGTGATAAACCTGTGACTACAGTGCAACTATGAGCAAAATACAGCCTTTCCTAATATGCCTCAAAACCAACAGCAGTGGTTTAACATGTTGAAAATAATATTGTCTAGTCCTTGTACTGTTTCTGTGGAGACAGGAGAGAAGAAGTCAGGAACACAGAGACATGTAAGAAGAGAGTGTTAGCAAGTGTTTGTCATCCAAAAATTGTCTGGCATTTGCAGCATCCTTGGTCAGCATTTTCACCTTCAGCTACTCAAGCTTTAGAATTGCTATGGTGAAGAAAAAGTTAAGACGTCAAAAAATCAGGTTGCAAATGAAACAGCAGGAGAGGAAGAGTTAAAAATATTAAAAAACCCAATTTTGGAGGATTGAAACAAAAATACAAAATTTTAAACATACAATTAAAACTGGAGTTCCATCAGCCTTCACAGAGCTATCTCAGAAGAAATTCATGATAATCTGAATACATTTAATTGAAACAAAGGGAGAAGGTCTTTGACTGTGATTACAATATAAACAAATACATTATACATTGACAACTGGATTCTTTGATGAAATGCTGCTTATAGATGCATTATATTGGCTTTTCAGGTCCACTGACATTCATTATAAAAAATTTCCATTATAATATACCATCTTCTGAAATGTTTAAATTCCTTGACTCCTGACAGTCAGGGAAAAAGATACATATTAAGAATTTTAAGAGTATTTCCATCTTCTGCATAATTTTACCTTCACAGAAAGTGAAGTCTGACTTCCATTTTATTTTCAGAGGTAAAATATGTACTACTGAGAAAAGTCCAGGGATCATCACTGATGCTTGGTGGCTTAAATTCCAAATAATTTTCACTGTTTATATTCCTGAAATTACAAATTTCATTAGGTTTACATTTCATGGAAGATATCACTTTATCTATAGCATACATACAACTACTTTAATAATGTTTAAGTGGATTAATTGCTTTATTTCATAATGTATAAGGTAAAAGTTTCCCTTCCCTTCACATTACCAGCTGATTTTCAGGAGTAAACTACTCCAGTCTCCCCATTCCTAGAAGTTCCCTTTCCGTAAAGGTCTGACAATTTTTGGTGACAAGTGTGGAGATTTGACAAACAGAAATTATTGCAAACATTCAGCTTGCTAATGGTTCATTTCAAGAAATATAGAACAGAAAAGGTTATAAGCAGTTGTTCAACCAACCTCTCTCATTGCCATAGAAAGTCAACGGATAGATGTTATTTATTACTAAGGTAGTGAAAACTGGGACCCCATCTTGGACAGCAAAGTAAAGATGCAGTAGGAAATCAGGGCATTGGGTAATCTGTTTTGGGCTGCAGGCTGGCACTCAACACAGTTTGCAGAAGGCAGAAGTAGAGGGGAGATTTCCTAAAGAAGTACTGGGAATACAGAAGAATCATATAGTCTTCAAAAAATGGAAATATATCTTTGGAAAGGCTCTTCATAACACCTATCTTTGACTTCTTCACAATCTACCTCCACACAGAGGCTTAAGAAGCCCATCTCAGCTGGCAGCTGATGATTATGCTGATGTCCGGAGATCCCAGATGCTGGGGTGATGTCTTATTGCATTTAAGGAGAAACCATGGGACTTGATTCCAGGTGCGACAAACCATGACTTTATTACTAGCAAACATCCCTAGCATGCTCTGTATATATATATATACACACTGTGGATTCACCCATTTTGATAACTATAAAGACTTTTTCTTCTCAAGAACATTATTTCCACAAACCTTACTCCATTTTTAGCCAATCTTCCTCTCTACTCCTTTGCTTGTAAATATGTGCATTGTGAAAATGCAGTATCAAAAAGAAAAAAAAATATACTGCCCACAGTATTCACTACTTAAAAAATAATTGTATAATTGTTTTGATAAGCTAACCAGAATGAGCCTTTTGCATATCTTGCTCTGAGGCACTTTTGCCAGTCCCTGGTGTATGCAGAACTGAACTAAAAATTTCACCCAAGCTGACTAAACTACAAGGCATCATTATAGTTCAGTGGGGCTGGGGTAAAGCACAATAAATGGTACCTGTTTCTGTTAAGAAAGATGAAGAGTGAAGGCAGAAGGAAGACAAGTGGCATCCCTAGTACCTGCTTGCTTTCCACAGCAATCTGCCATGGCCTTTACCTTCTGCCATAGTCCAGAGAGTTTATTCCCAGTAAGAGATCTATGAATACCCATACACACAATTTTACAGCAAATTACTATTTCTCTGAAAATGTTCAGTGCAGAGATGCTTGGTATGCTTTCAGTAGCACCATATAATGTCTGAACAGGGCTGAATCTGTCCTCATCAGTAGCAGCAGGATACCCTGGGGACAGCCACTATCTATCTCCTGCTGAGGTTGCTCCTAGACATACTGCATACTTCAGCCAATTTGAGAGAGAATACTGCTTTTCTTTGCAATATTAATGGGAAATGATGCAAAAGTGTAAAACCTAACATGGATCTGATGCATTCAGAAGTTGAAAGGCTGGGATAATAGTTATATTATATCTCTTTCTTGAGAAACCTAACCAATGCCAGTTAGTACTGAGCTCATGCTGCAAATTAAATCTCCAACTCTCAAGTTGTTAAAGAATAAAAATATATGGCCACAGTCGTGATATATGTGGAGGAATGGAAAGTCCAAGTTGGAAATAGATGGAGAAATGGAGGGAAAAGGAAAAGCTCTTGGTTGATTTCAGCTTGGCAATCAATAAGTACATGTGAGAGAGTCAGGTCAGGGAAGGATCTGAGGCTCATTTTTCCACAGAAGTGAGGAAGAAGAAAGGGAAAAGACTGGGATCTAAGGAAAGGATGCAAGAAATCCACCTGTGTCTCAGAAGTGTTTTTTTTTGGTTTTTTTTTTCCTCAGATGGTAAGACCCACTTTTCAGTGGGTATCTTGAAAGAAGAGCTCCCCGGGGTCTGGGGACACCTCTTGACACCCTCTGGTATAAAGGTGCATGAGATTTGTGTGAAGATGGATGGGATGTATCTCAGTTATCTGTACATGGTTGCCTCCTCCCATTGGATATGTCCTTAGCCACTTCAGGGGTCTGTTCAGGCTGGGTGGGGTGCCACTGGATCTGTGGGAGACCTCTGCCCATCAGTAGTGGCAGCTGAAGCCGATCCCAGCTGTCCAAGGGCATCTCAGATGACACCAGCCCCCTTGTCTAGGTAACAGATTCAGTCCCATAAAAAATGCAGGTCTTGTTGCAAAACTGGTGCTTTGCATGTGCAATTTATAGCTGTCCTGAGAACCTTTAAATCCTGTGCACATGCCTGAGATAAATATACCCTGAAAAATACTCTTCTTTTTTTAAAAACTTCCAAATTTTGACATTTGTACCCTTAGTATTTAATTTTGAGATGAATAATATACAGATGAAAAGTACACTAAACTTTTCCTTATGAAAGATCTTTCAAACATTAGCTGAATAATATTTGCCCATTTGACCATCTGAGTAATTACTTTAGAATGTCCTCTCCTGTACTGCTTTGCTAGCAGTCAGGCTTCTGTAATAAAATATTATGTTCAAAATATATTTTAGAAGAAAGGTATATAATCCTGTTAATGGATTTCTTTAAATTCTCTATATGTGTTTTGCAATGAAATAAGCATATCTGTAGCAATATCTGAAGTTCTGCTTCAGGATTTATGCACTCTTAATGGATGGAGATTATTTCTTTGGATAATATAAATATCCCAAAGATTTAATGAAGCCATAAAGACATTCATTAGACTTCTGTAATTAGAATTATAGCTACAAAGGCTTCAGAGTGCTAAATATACATGCAACATTTACTTGTTTCAAGCTTTCAATAAACAGCTTTCATCCAGGGAAGAACTCAGAGCTGTGGATGAGGGATTCGCCTCCAAACTGGTGAGAGGGCTCTGAGTGTCAAACACGGCAAATAACCCACAAAACTACATTTTTGGAGACCAGCTCCTAGACTCCCTGCAACCTTCCAAGATCCTCTCTTTGAAGGCTACTGTGGAGCATACCTCAACTAAATGTCACCTCCAGCTTGCAACAAAGGTTCAGATAGATCCTTAATTTCTCAGCCTGATGTTTTCTTTGTGTCAGATGAGGATCACAGGTATGTTTTGGAAATTGCTTGGAGACCTTGCACAACCATGTGTGGGAATGTTTGGGCTGAATCTGGCCCTGACTTCTTACTGTAAGTGGAGCAGAGTAACACTTTTAATGTCACAAATCCAGTAATTTCTCCAGTTCCGTGGTTTGCTCAGGCTGCTTCACCCCCATGCAAATGTTTTCTCTGTTTTCTATGCAAAGAACAGCAAGACACAGAGCCCAGTGATGATGTCTCAGAATCCAATCAGAAAACCTGCATAAAGATGAAAGGTCTTACCAATGAGAAGTGAGCTTGCTAAACTACACCTTTCAATGAATTCAGACAAAACTGAAAAATGTTGTTGATATCAGATCCTTAGGCTGATTACTGAAGCGTTCGATTTTTCAGCATGTCAATTCATCACTGTCTACCTGGTTATATTTAACACTTTCTCCTGTTTCCATCCTGCCTGCTGAGATAGGCAATCTCTGTCACACGGTATCTGCTTCACCAGAAGGTCAATAGACCATTGTGGAGGCCCATGAGTCCTGTTCTCAAGTCACCTTGATTGTCTTCACAATATTGCTGACAGCAGGTGGAGCTTCCATGTCTTGTGGCATCTAAAATACTAATGAGATTAGAGCTTGCATCCTTCAAAGAGTTCAGTGCTTCCTTTTTGGTGCTTTACAATTATGCATACAGTCCATGGAATGCAAAACCTCTGCACCAATGGTTGCTGGCCTGGGCTGGTATTGCCAAAATTGGTTACCCCATTGTTCATTTCCTTTGAGAAAGTGCCAGTTTGCATTTTAGGCTGGCCATAAGTTCAAAATTTGTGTGAAGGGTAGTAAGCTTTGGGTAACTCAGCCTAGAGCTGAGAGGTTTGGATGTACATACAGAGTTTATGTTTGGCTACAGCTTATTAGTCCTGGCCAAATTATGCAATATACATAAGGAAATGGAGCATCAGTCTGCTTTTGGGGTTATTTGGGAGGAGTTCTTAGGCTTCCACAACTCAAGCCTGACAGAGGCTACCTGTGGTACCAGAACTGTGGTGTGGGACTGGTGAGGATTAAATAACCTTCTCTTCTGCTATTTCATTGTCAACAAGGGGATAGAGCAGCTGCACAACCTATTAGGTTGCCTCTCTGTTTCTGTCAGACTGTCCCTCATTATGTAACTGGATCCTGGATGCATATATAATGTATATACAGCATGTATAATGAATATACAGCTTTTTAGATCATCTTATAAATCAGTTGTTGACTGATTGAAAGGCATTTATTGTTAGAACTTGATGATAGTTTAGCACAAAGTGGCTTTTCTGGTTTCTTGAACAGGGATTGCTTTTCCAGTGTGAGTCCTAAACCAAACTCTGGATCTGGAACATTCTAGATGTTAGGGAAATCAGTTTTTGATATTTGGCTTCTCCCCTTTGTAAAATGATAATCACTCAACTTGCATAGCTTTTTAAAGAGCATTGAGATCTATGGGTGAGACACAGTATAGGCATTCTAAGCATGATTTATTTCCTTGCTGGGCCTGTCCCTAAGTGGCTCATTGAAGAAACAACATTTATAAATATGCATAGCTTCCTGGTATAGAATTTTTCCTATTCTTTTCAGAATATACAGGCTAAGCTGTTATTATTCACTTTTCCATTTTTAGAATCAACGATTAAATTGCACCACACTGCTGTGTTGTAGCAATTAAAATAACTACTGTCTATTTGGCAGCCCTTTAATGGGAAATGAAATTCACTTTTAGGCATATATCATGGTAATACATATATCATATGGTATACAATTTAGATCATTTTCGAGCACAGTGGCAGTATTAGTTCTTATTCCCTACCTAACCATTGTTACAAGCATCAATTTTGTTAATTAAGAATTTTAAGCCCTGTGAATTTATAGTACAATTATGTTTTACTTCATAAGTAGGTCTTTACCCCTCTACAACTATTAACAAAATGTCCACTTATATTATTTACTGGCGGTTTCAAAGGTTTATGAAATTTCTGATGAAGATTTACCCTTTTGTCTAAGCTTTGCTCACTGTGTGTCAGCTGTTTGTCAGCAAAACATAACAGTGAAGACTTTTGACTTAAATCCTTTTTTTTTTTAAAGAAAAGCCAATTCATCAGGTAAGAAAGACTGCTGCTCGCACTCTCAAGTCCTGCCAAAGACAAATGGCTGTAAAAATTTAAAATCAATCATTAACAGATTAGCTGTTGGTCCAAAGTAAATAGCAATCAGCTTATTAGGCATCAGGCAGAGTGAGATAAAGGGGAAGAGTTATTGAAAATGAGGATGTTTGCTGGGGCTGTGCTGATGGAGCAGAACAGGGAAAGGCTGTTTCTTTGTTGCTCTAATTACAAATGGAAAATAACCTACAGTGCTGAACAAGTTGAGCTCCCTAGCTGAATTGAATGGAGCATAGTGCTTATGTTCTACGTCATGGCTTGATTTATCTTGATTATCAGTAGTTTGCACTACTTCTTCCCTCCCCAAAAGGCTCTGTTTGGCATTCTCTTATATCGAAGTAAATCAATTTTTGGCTGTGCAAAGAATGGGATGTTGTGGGGAGAGTTGCCACAAGAGAAATGCCCTTCTCATCCAAAAATATAATTTCCATACAGGAAATTCCTCTCATATGATGGAATTTTGTTTGTGACAGGGTTTCATTATGGTTGAGTGACAGATTGCTGGTGACTAAATCACAGCAGGCTTTGTGCCATGGTTGTATTCGGACACTGTGAAATTCTGCAGAGCAGATAAATTCAGAAAAAGGCGGATGTTGTAAGAGGAAATGGAGAGAGAAGGAATGGAGGGTCAAAAAGGCTGAGAAAACAGAAACAATAGAAGGTGGGTAGGAAGCAAAGCTGAGGGGAAAGAAGATAAACAATAGCTGGGAGTAAAATGACATGAGGAAGCAGAAAACTCGAAGCGGGAAGGAGAAGGAAATGGCTACAAGTTAAAGTCAATTACAAAAGCTCCCTTTCATCATATAAACAGTGAAGTGTTTACATAGAGAGAAACTGACCATTAGAATGATTTACTGGCAGTGGGGGGCATTTCCCCATGGCTGAGCATGTGAAATCCAGACTAAGATGTTTTTTCTAGCAAAATAGGATACCTGAGAATTGTGCGTTCAATGTTTTGAGCACAGTGAATTGAAAGGTCTGTTTGTGAAAAAATCTGGAAATGGCACCTTTCTGTTAATGATGTGATTCCACGTTGCACTTGTGAACCTTCAGTCAGTAGGTAACCTCAGACAAATTGCTGCTCACCAAGCTGGTGTGAGCTGTAATCCCTTGTACCCTGAGCATGAGGTTACACACTGCTGCCTCCTGGCTGGCACCCACGCTGTGTGACTGTGCGACAGACCTCTGCCTCTTGGCTGCATGGATGCAATGCAGCGCCAGCGCCGGCTTCACTCCCTGGCAGCTAAACTGGCAGCACCTCAGCCAGCTTCATTTCAGCAGCTGCCCCTTCATCCAAGCGCCAGCAGAGTTTTACCCTTCCCAGTTACATGTCTGGGGCACTGCTCAGCCCTGGAAGAAGAGGGAGGCTCTGCTAAACCACGCTGGCACTGGGATGGTTTTTCGCCCTAGTGCAGGGCTGTAGTAGAGCTACAGCAACACATCCTCAGCCAGGGCTCCTCTGCCATGTACAGTACAGAGACCAGACACGAAATGTGGGGATCCTTTTTGCAGAAAAAGAAAATAAGACCAAGTGAGTAAGCTTCCATATGATCTTAGTTCTTTTTCCTTAGGAAAATATACATACAGCCTGCCAGAAGAAAAAGTATTCTGGTATTCTTTAAAATTTTCCATTAAATAGCTGTGGAAAAACAGGAGAGGAGGTATTTCTTTCCACTTTTTTTCTTCTTTTTTTTTTTTTTCTTTTTACCCTGCTTTTCATGTATCAAAACCCAAAGGGTCTATCTTCTGTTCATTTTCTGCTGCTTTTACTTTAATTTACTCGCAAAGATTCCCAAGCAAAATTCATGAAATTACAGAAATATGACTTCAACAGAAAGAAAAAAGTGAAAAGTCTCTGGAAAGCACACTCAAACAATTATTTGACAGTGTTTCCACAGAGAAGACCAGTCAGCTGGCAAAGTAGCAGAGGCCTCTTTTTCACCTGCTGAA
>NW_005054333.1:3803694-3803820 GCF_000277835.1 Geospiza fortis | reverse complement strand
TAATTTAAACAGAACAAAAAATTCCTTTTTTGCCTGCAAATCATGGAGTCCTGGGACACCAGCCCACACCTGGGGGTGACAGAGCTGTGGCAGTCTGTCATCCTTGAGCTGTTTCTCCATGCACCA
>NW_005054333.1:3779210-3803661 GCF_000277835.1 Geospiza fortis | reverse complement strand
GAATTTTTTAAACTATTTGCAATGGACAGAAGGGCAGCATGGGGAGAGTACAGGGACAGTGTTATGATGCTGTAGACATTGATCCTGGCAGAAATAACAGCAAATGGACTTGCAATATGAATGGTGGTGTTTCAAATATAGAGGGAGGGACATTTTCTAGTGTCATCTTCAGCCTAAAAGAAGGCTCCTTGCATATTACTCAAAGAAGATTGTAGTGTTGTCTGCGGGTTGCATATGTCAAGATAAATTCTTGTCTTCTTCCTTTTCCTACGTATTGGTGTCCTCCGGTCTGCTGGAAGCTGTGAAGTGAATTTTGTGTGTTTGCAAAATTTATCTCCCTGAAGAAAACTGCCAGGTTTTCGCTCAATTGCTTGTAAGAACAGATGAAAAGCAGAAGAAGGGTGGAAGGCTGACAGCTAGCCAGTTGCTGGGATGCCCTACAGAAAATTGAAGAAGGCAGCTGCAGGACTGGCTCTTAATAACAGAGAAAGACTAGAAGTAGTTGACATTAAGACTGTAAAGAAACAGTTACACTGGTGACATGTATTATACAAGGACTGCCTTACTTATTTTTCCATCCACATACTCCTTTTATACAATTTTTGCTTCTTTTAATTAAGTGTTTCAAGAGAAAATAATGGGATCTTAAAGCCTCCTGTATTTTGGAAAAGGTAGTAGTAAATTGTGCGGTTTTGACCTTTTCAGCTTTTTGTAATTTGATTGGCTGTCTGTTCCTCTCCCTCCACTATTTACAGCTGCAGTGAACTGTGCAGAAGGGGTAGGATGGCTAGCCAGCTGAAATACAGAATATTTAAAAGGTTAAAATGCTGCAACATACTGGTGCCTTCCACACAGTATATGGGCATTATAAATTTTGCTGCGTTGGTCACATAAAGGATTGAGAAATTAAATGACTTCATGAATCAATTTCTGTGGGACAACAAATGTGACCAAAATGAGGAAAAATTGTATCACTGTGACCTCAGATCTGGGAAGCGTATTTTTTTGTGTTTATTATTTTTGCTGCAGTAATAGATGAAGACTCCTTCTGAAGAACAGGATCATTTTAGCAGGTGTTGAGTATCAATGAGTGACACAAAGAAAACCTGCCCCAGAAAGCCTGCAATCAAAGCATCTTGAATCCATTCAACAGGTGACTAAATAGAGGTGGTGACCTTCTTAGGAATAAATATTTCTTTTTTAGCATACCAGAGGGAGATCTTCAGGAAAACATGGTATACTTTGAAAGTAATTCCTTAGCAGATGGAGACAGTAATACAGAAAACACTATTACCCATGTAATGAGTCCAGAGGGCATCTGAGGGGCAATGCCAAATAATTTGGTACCCAGGCAGTGTGCTGAGGATTGACAGGAATGTACCAGGGCAACAGGAGATCAACAGAATCCCAGACCAGGATGACAGCTAAGACACTAATAACTAGAAGAAATAAAATCTTCAGTATTTGGTACTTCTCTTTGTCATTGATAATGAGTCTGGTAAACAGCATTTAGTTCTATGAAAGATTTTCTCAGTGGAAAAGGCTGCTAAAGGCAAATGTGAAGAAAAGCTTCTCAGGAAAAAAAATGGGGGGGGGGAGGCAGCAAATCTTGGCTTTCCTGAAAATAAAATCTGCAAAAATATGTATTTTAATTTTTTGTGCAAGATAAATCTTAAAAGCAATACCAAAGAGGTGTGGGGTCTCATAAATTCCAGCAATGAAATTTCTGGCACCATGAACACTGTTAAGGCAGATCAGCAGTAGCTGGACCTCTGCACTGAAGCTGGAGGATTAAGGCTGAGTCTCATTTTCCTGCCCTGACCCCACACATGTCTGCACATGGCTGAGCAGAGCAGAGCAGGTGAAACACCACAGGAGCACCACGGGTGATCAAGTGGGAACCAGATACAGGCAGAAAGAAGTGATGAATCAACTAGGGTTGCAAACGCAATTCAGAATTGTGAAAATTTTGCTCTAGCTCCTCCGTGATCTTGGAAGTCAAAAAGTTTCATCTCATTCAAGTTGTAGCTCTGGATTAAAGTCAGAAGTGTGGAGGAAAAGACTGTTACCACACTGAGCTACTGGGAAAATATCTTCAGAAGGAAATGGCAGTATTGCTTTTGATGCATCGTTTGAAACACACTCATGATCTTCAGGGATTTATTTTCTGTGGTCATAAAAACTGAATGTTTTCATTGATTCGGATAGCTTCTTTCTGGAGGAGCTGCAGCTGCCGGGACAAACAAGCCTCCATTCTGCTGTGCTGATCCCCCTGGGAGCCAGGAGTGATTGACAAGGGGCTCTGGTTAGGGCAGACTCTTACCCCAAGGTAGAGGAATTGGTCCGTGCATTTCAGTGAGAACAGCCTTTGCAGCACTGAGCCAGGGGGATTTTCCTTCTTTCCACGAGCATCAAGAGGCAGAGAAAAGTGTTTCCAGCCTGCCTGTGATGACAGGACATGCAGACACAGCCCGTGAAGCTAATCCCACTCTTCTCCTGCTGTCCAAGGTGGCCTCTATCCCATCCTCCTTAGGCTATCCTCAGAAGCAGCAGCAGGAAATCCATGCAGGAAATGGGGGTTCTCTGGAGGTAGCTGGTGCATACCTTGCTTGAGGGACAGGAGGTCCAGAACAAACTGCATCACCTCCAAAATCACTAAGGAGTGGAGATGGGTTGGACATGCTGTGGGACCTGTGCCCAGGCATCCTTGCATGTATCTGAGTGCAATCTCCTGATGCCTCACCCACCCCTCCTGCTGTGGAAGACGGTGTCCATCCCAAACATTACAGCTGACTCAGAGACTCGGGGACTTCATCAGCCCAGGGACACAGCTGCTTGCCTCCTTCTCCCCCATCCACGCCACAGCTGCTCTGGGACAGCCTGCTGCATTTACCCTGCTGTTCAGGGAAGACAGAGCAGAGGCAGACTGAGAGGCTTTGAAGGAGCTGAGCTCTGAGGTCAACTGCTGGGCATGGTGGTATCTCGGTTTGCCTTGATGGCTGAGGGAATGCAATGTCCACTCCTGCTAAGTGGCTGAAGCTGAGGGGCCCTCATCTCTTCCCCCTCTTGGATCTACAACCAGACCATCCACAGAAAAGATATCAACATTAGAATATACATATAATACCTGGTTACATGGAGATATAATTTATTGAAGCCATTGTTTAGACCCCGTGGGTGGCACTACAAGTACCTGGCCATGAAACAGAGCTCGTGAGGGATGAGAGTCTCTCCTGGAGGTGGTGGTGGCCTTTGACAGCCTGGGGACCCAGACAGAGACCATCCATGGGTGAAAGGGGGAAGCCTCTCCATGAGGCAGAGCTGGAGGTGGGCGAAGGCAGCTGCCGAGTCTGGGAGGGCACAGCCCCGCGCCCAGAGGGCACTGACAGCCCCCACCCACAGTGCCGGGCTGATTCATTTTCATCCGCTGATCAGATATATTTACTTCTCGGGTATTTCCCTAACCAGAATTGACTGCACTATAATTGCCTATTTCTTTGGTCCATTGGCTGTTAACCTTGAAGCGCGTCGGGCGGAGGCAGGGAGGCCCTCCCTGTCAGGCCTGACCCCGGCCCGCGCCGTGGGCTGCCATGACAACCGCGACAGATGTCACCCATGCCGCCCGCGCCCCCCGGATGGGGAAAATCGATCTTGCGACGGCGCCGCCGCGCACAGCCACCGACCTGCCAAGTGCTCCTGGCTCAATCATTTGTTTCATCTAGCGAGGAGAGGAAAACATAAAAGAAATGAAATGAATTTGACCTCTGTCTTTCGAGTGACTCCGGCGCTGCGCTGAATCCTAGCAAGCGCCTCTTATGAATTTGAAAAAATTACATTAGGAATAACATTTTGAAGTGAAATGACTCTTGTAATGTCAACCCTCCAGAAACATGTTATTTCAAATGTCAGATACCTAGCAATCGTTTGCTATTTTCTGAATGTGTCCGGAGGTTATCTTCACCTCAGATACATTTCAGATAAATTATTTTAAAGAAACTACCTGTGAAATACACAAGAAAGTATTGTCTGGTTTTTTGCACTGCCCCAGTGAGGAAACCTTCTTTGTGGCTGCACAGAGCCTCTCCATCATGAGAAGATGGTAAACAATGCTCTGAATTGACAATGTCTCTCCTTTATTAAAACTATGCCAGAGGGTAAAGGACTTTCCCAGTCTGGAGCAGGGTTTCCTGAAATAGTGGCAGGTACACCAATGAAGGCAGAGGATCCCAGGGGCACAGGAAAGCCACCCCCCAACACACACCCCTCTGAGGGTTTGCTTGCTGCATATGCAAATAATTTAATAACCAAATTCTACGACTCTGAGCTAACATTTACCAATGCATCAATGTCATCCCAGCCACGTTGCACATGTGTCCAACAAATAGGAAAAAACCCAAACCCCAAGAGGCTTGGTTCATGCCTACCACTGGATGGACCTGCTGGCAAATTTAAAAGGCAGCCCATTACAAATCTATAGAGATGGAGAAATCTCTAAGATAAACTTGTCCTTAAAAAAAAAAAAAAAGAGGAAAACAGCACGCCACTGAAGGTGATTATACAAAAAAGATGTCTTAAGATTTTGAATGCGATATGTCTGTCTCTCTGATGTGGGATATTTTATTACATTTTTGCCCTCAGTGAAGCTGACGGGAGCCAGGCTTGCAATTTAAATCAATAAGAACCCTTTACTGTGGCCATAAAATACTTGGTTAAACCTTTGAAGTGGCCACAGTTGAATGCGCAGTGAACACAGCATAAATGCTCCTTGAGATGTATTGTGTTAGACCACTGCTAAAGTGGCATTCCGAGGAAGCAGTGCCTGAGCACCTTCTGGGGGCAGGGCAGAGCAGTCTGTCTTCTCTGGGGCACTGGGGGGTTGCTGTAAGTCAGTGCTCATAACTGGTAGACTGCCCCACACATGTCCAGAGTTGGCACTCCCAGCTCAATGGGTTTCCTGGTGTGGGGACTCAGCCTGAAAATCCCATAATGTGTTATTCTACCTCGCAGCAATGGCTGGGGAAACAGGAGGCAACCATGGCTGGATCAGCAGTGTTTTCAGGGCCAGGTCCTTGATTATGTAAATCAGCATTGTTGTAGGGAGGAGCAGGTCTGAATGACCCCAGCTGAGGCGTAGTCTGTGCAGGATGAACAGTGACTGCATGAATGTATGTCTGTCTAGCTTTTGGCATGTGCATGCATGAATGCATCTCACAGATATCCAGGTAAAAGCCTGTGTAAGAGCAGAAAGCTCTCCATGAATATCATGAAGATTTCACCATTTAATATTTAATACTTACAATAAGGATACCCAAAATTAAGGTTGGCACTTACCATTCCTGCAAATAAAGCAGTAGGAAAACAAGTAAAGTTTAAATCTGCACCCTGACTTTGCAGCTGTTTATGACAAGCCCTCGGGATTCTTTAAGGAGAAATCTGTTGTTTCTCTGTTTATAAACAAGCTTTTCATTTAAAGAAACCAAGGACCAGGCACTGCTTTATTACTGGATAAATCATACTGGTAAAGCCTCTAGCCCAGTGGCAGGGCAAAGCGCATGGGGTATATGTGTTTTAAGGTCGTAAAAGACTGGTTCTTCCAGGCACATGGGGAATATGTTCAGAAGCAGCATTAAGTGCACATACTAGTTACAGCACTGTATGCTGTCTGGGTGCAGGTCCCTGGTTGTAGGGAGGGTCCTGCCCTAAATGCGCACCCTCAGGCTGAGAAAACTTGCTCAGTTTAGGACAGTCCAGCTGGTTGCGCTGTCTTTTCTGTTTCAGTTCTATTTCTGTTCTGATCCAGTCCAGGGAGGTTCAGCTCTTCAGCAAATATGCTAAGGTGGCAAACACAGTCTTCCTTTCTGTCCTGTACATTGAGAGTTTGGCCTTAAGCTACTCCCAGTGTACCTTGGTATTACAGAGGTAGCAGCAGCAGGTGTAGAATACTATGTGCTCAGCAGATTGTAAGAATGAGGGCTTAAAAAAAAATTCAGTATGTGTTGTCTACAGCAAACATTATTTGTAATAGATCCTATGTCTATTTAATATTTTCTTTTTAAATATATATAAATTAGACTCACCACATTTACAGCTGCCTGATTAGGTTTGAAACTTGACTCTGTGGCATTTTCTTCTTTTTTATAACCCATTTTACAGGAACATGGGTGTTTCTGCAACCCCAGGAGCATGTCAGAATTTTCACAGGTGTATATTCTCTGCCAAACATGACCTCCTGTGTCAGTTTGTGTAAGTATTGCTCCATACACCCACATGGTAAAACAAAGATTATTCACATTCCTTTGTTCCTATAGATGCCGTGTGTTTCTTTTGCACTGAGAAACATTGTATGTTGTTCCACAGTATTTTAATGTAAAAACAGCTAAGTGGTTGCTGTTATGCTTCACTGAGAAGTTTTCCTCAGATCTGAGTAGTTTGCTCCAGTGAACTTCCATTGGCTGCTCTTGCCTTTACTCAGGCTGTGTCCTTCCACTCCTTTTAGCCAGCCCTGTGTTCTGAGCATGAGCTCCATGAATCACACTTCACTGTCTCTTGCCCTGGATGAACTCAGCCACAACATGCCCTTGGGTGCAAATGGGAGAAGTAAAACCTACAAATTACCTAAATGGACTTAAAAACATTTCTCCTATTCCAGACAGTATCACCAAGAGCATATCCCAGCTCAGAGTCCAAACCCGTGTGGCCTATGAGGATAAACAATACGATGGGGAAATAATCAGATGAAGAAGGATGAAATGTGATTTGTTTCACTGTATTACATCTGACAGTATGTATTTGTCCTACCTCACATCTTGCTTACAAGTTAGGCAGAATTAGTTTGGATATGTGATTGTGGATTTTTAAAAAATTCTTCCTATTTCATCCCGCTGCTGGAGACTCCAGGTGACTGAGCACAGACACCTGAGAAACTTTCCAAAAAAATATACATCCAGACTTGTGGCAAGTTTATCTGTTTATATTTCTCTCTCATCTTATTCCTATTTTTCCTTGGACTAGACTGGTAATCAAAGGCATTTCTCTCTCATGGGGCATCTGACAAGAAGACACACAGAG
Source organism: Geospiza fortis (assembly GCF_000277835.1). Lineage (NCBI taxonomy): Eukaryota > Metazoa > Chordata > Aves > Passeriformes > Thraupidae > Geospiza > Geospiza fortis. Next base: position 3,796,593 of record NW_005054333.1, on the reverse strand, counting down.
CTTTCTAACATGGTCACTGAATGCTTCCCTTCAGTCTCTGGCTTACATAGATATGACTATCCAGAGAGACAGACTAAATAAAGGTCTTTAATTTTATGTAGTGGGCCTTTAAAATTAAGGAAATTGCTACGACTGTGCTATTTTTTCCTAAGAATTTTTCTGTGAAATGTCAAACCAGAATCAGACATGATAAAATAGAAGGACCCCCAGTCCCTGCTGTCTCTGATGGGTAAGCTGCCTCAATACCACTTCCAGCTTGAGTTGCAGTTTTCTGTCTTCATCCGTAGAAGGAGAAAGAAAGAATGAAAATGGATTTTTGAAACAGGGAAATTCTGACTCTAATCTCAACTCAATATATACAGATAGTGTCCAGGAGCCCTATAAGGGACATCAGGGGAAACAAATCCTAAAGCAGAAGGGACCATTTCCCTTTATTTTTATGTAATTCAACAGTTTTTGAGTTGTCCCTCTTAGATTTTGTTAAAACCTTCATTGGTTCTTAGTCAGAACAACTGGCAGAAGATATTGCTGAGGAGCAGCCCTTATGGATTGTCCTAGAGCATTTCACAGAAAGGTCTCCTAGTAGTCATGACTTCTTGTGATCAGCACAACAACTCACAATCTGTTCCCCTGAATTAGGCAGCCCATTTGTCTCTTTTCTTTGAGCAGCATGTAAATGTCCTTTCCCTCCTCACACAAGAACAGGGAGAGGTTCTTGGTTCAACTTTGAAGCCATTGCTTTAAGTCTGGATGTACAGTCTGAGAAATGAGCAGTGGACAGGCAGAGGTGTAATGGTCAGAACCACCTGCAGCGGGTAGTTACCCTCTCATGAAATTTGTTGTAATCATCTTTTCCTCTAAATTTGCTACATACATCTCTAGGAACTGGTGTTTTTTCCAAGTTGGAAAACCCTTGTGGGTATGATCCTCTGAGTACAGAGGCACTCATCAGCACAATCTTTGCCCATCTAAATGAATCTCTCTGCTTTCCTGATTCCTTGTCTGCTTAGACTCTTTTCCCTAGGGTCTACATGCAGGGAAGCTTTAGCAGGATACCAAGAACAGTGAGTCAGAAGGGAAGGATGTTCTTGATCCCAAATATTTCACTGTCAACAAATCACTCTGAATTTTTGTTTCGTGTGATAAACCTTTATACAGAACGGGTCATATAAACCCAAGAGTCGGTGAGTTTTCTTCCAGCCTTCTTGCATCTGGGCTCTGCTTTATTTGCTCCATATGCTTCTTCCAGACTTTACCATCAACTTCCTCCTTAGCTGTGGTTTGGAGTGTTATTCAAAGACAAAATCCATTAAAATGCATTTGCTCCCACACGAAAGAGCTATTCATGTCTGATGGCTTGTTTGTTTCTGCAGTAAAATCTATGCTGTAATCCACAAATGAGTTTGCATTCCGACATGGGGTGACATTCTTCAGTGAAGGTCACAGCCCTCTATAGAAGCCTTGACTCAAAACAGGTTTCATAGAACAAAATGGAGTTCAGTTTGACATAGATATATCCTCAATCTGTCATGAAGTTTTCTGCCTTAACTTGATGGTCAAAGTAGCTGGCCAGGTGTGAGCAGGGAGGTGATCTATGTCTCTTCAATAGCAGCAGTAATTTCCTTGTCCCTCCTCAAACTTGCTCCTGTTCCAAAATGATGGCAACGCTGGTCTCTTGTGTGACCTTCTGATCGATGGAGTGACAAGCTATTTCTTTCTCAAGTGAGTCCTAATCTCCTATTATGCCACAAGTACACAGTCTACTGTGATAAAAGCTTGCAGTCTATGACACCTGGTCAAAACAATTATTTTGGTAGTTGTTCCCTATGGATTTGGGCTGTGACATGCAAGGTGACTAAACTAATCCCTGGAGCAAAGGGATTCCTAAAGTGAAATATGATTTAGAGGGCATTGGCTGGGTTTTGGAATTCAGTACAAGATTCTTAAGACTAGTCAGCTCTGCAGTTATCTGCCTTTCATTGTATTCTTGACTTTTGAGTTGCACAGTTTTCTGAGTCCAGGAGCATTTCAGGGTGGGTGTCACCCATCAATTTGTTAGGCACGTTCAGCACATCTCAGGATTTGCTTCTCATAAATCAAAGTTATCTGATCTGTTGTCTTGGCACAAAAGGATAGTCCACAAGGTGCAAAAGTTTAATTTTCAAGCTGCTTGTAACAGCCTGTTGAGACAGGCTTCTCCTAGGCCGTATTCTTTCTGTCTGGAAACAGTTTGAATGACAGGATTTCTACCACAACTCTTGTGGGTCAACTTTGCACCTGAAGAAATCCTTCTGTCAAGCTGCCTTCAAGCAGAAGATCCTCTCTGCGGCAGTATAATAATTTTCATCCCATAAAAAGAGAAAGCACTGCTTTCCCAGTTTTGTGGAAGGAACATCAAGGATATCTGGGTAGCTACCTTGCTCTGGGCTGGACAAAAAGCTTGTGACAGGCCAGGAACCTGAAGACCTCATAAAATTGCTGGGCCAGCCATCATTTACACTGTTATATCCAGTTGTGTTGCATTGTACCTAATGAAGGCTTCCTCTCTGGACCTGACACTCTTCTGTGGTAAAAAGTGAAGGATATACAAGTTTTGGATGGTGCAGACCCTAATTCTTCATTCTACTAAACTCAACTCAGCACCAGAGTGTTCCAGGTCCAAACTGATTTATAACAGCAGGATATCTAGCAAGGAAAAATTACTGTAGTGAATAACATAGTTTCTTCTGTCCACCTTCTTCTCCTGAATCCATCTTGGTGTGTTCCTTCTTATCCATGGAACTACAGGCAAAGCTGGTGCAGGAAGGTGTTGTACCATCTTGGCTGCCTGTGTGACACTGTCTCTGCACAGGCAGATTTCTCTGCTGTTTTTACCCATAAACTTCAGGGTCACATCATACCAATAGCACAAAATAACCTGTATGAGAATTTGGACTCTGAATTCTTGTTTAGTGGTGATAAACCTTGATACAGAGCTGGTCGTAGCTGTGGAGCCGGGCAAGTTAGTGACTCTGCTCCTGCCAGGATATCCAGCGGATCCCTAAGCAAGGAAGAGCAGTGCCATAAAGCCTAGGGGGTTTTTTGTTGCAGCTTCTGTTCAGGTACAGCAAGTCATGCCTAGAAAACTGATCTATCAAAGGTCCCATAGTCTCTGCAGGCAGATATCCTTGACCACTCCATTTCCACAGTGGATACTGGCCCATACTAAAGTTGTTACTGGGGAAAACCATACAGCCTGCTCCAGGACCCTCTTACCTCTTCAGTATCTGAATCCTTTTCATGTGGTAATCAGAACTATGCCTATGTCAGTGGATCCAGGAGCGTATCAAAGTTCATGAGTGTGGGTATGTGTTTCATTCATATCTGAGAACAGGCTGAATATTGGCTTCTTTTCTGTTTTCACACTGGACTTCATGGAAAGAAAAATGCAGTATGTAGGCCACCAAAGGATATGTGCATCCTTAGGCCTATCAGCTAAATGTAGGCATTGCCCAGGTAGTTGGATTTCAAGGAGACCCTTTCATACAACATCTCTATGATACCTTTAAGGATACTGTTTATAGATTTACCACCCTGCAAACTGTTATATTCTAGTCTCTCTGACATAATAGGCCATCTTTCATTACAGTAACTTCCTCCCATTTATCTTTAAGCCAGATAATAAAGGGCCTTTATTCACTTACAATGGATCTAAAATAGTAAAGTCCTGCTGTCTTCAATATGCTGCTTTCAGTTCATCAGTTCAAGATCAATCCCAATTTATTTGATTATTTTTCCTTACACATCAATCCCTCTTGTCCCATAGATATATTTATTAGTTCTTTATGGATATGCTCAGTGGGTAGAAAGATGTCCATTGCATTAAAGAGTTGATCATAAGGGCCGTTTAGACGGATATGCCAGTTCACATAGAAAGAAGCACAAGCCTGATAAACAATCAGTGCAAAAACATGAAGATGAAATAGTGGTTTAGCATTTCTTTTTTCCCAGTTGGAGCATGTATTAACACTATTTGTAGTACTCAGAAGTATTATCCATGGTCCATGGCTTGATTTTTCTGTAGCCAAAATAGTTTTGCTGTTTTTTTTTTTAATTTTCATACTATTTTTTCTGGAGAGGGAGTCTGCATGACTAACTCTTTATGAAAATAATATATTTTGTATTCTGTTTTCAGTATAATCTTTGAAGTCAATAATCTTAAGGGTCTTTTCAGAGTAAATAATTCTGTGATTTTATGATTCTATGGTTTCTCAGTGGAGTGGTTGAGGTTGATGCAGTTATCCTGCCTATGTCCACTCACCTTTATGACACATTGTTAATTATGTATTTTCTCTTCAGAATGTTCACTCCTTGTCCTGTTATCCAGAGACTGCCTTTGAAATTAAGCAGCCAGCATCTTCTGATGATGGTTTCACTTAACAAGGGAATACTTTTTTGCAAGATGTACATTTAAAACATAATAATTCTTGCCTGCATAGTATAAATAAAATGAAAACCAAACCAAAGCTAGGAGGCTGTTAGGTGCAGTATCTCCAAACTAATTTAAAAAGCAGTAGTTCAGCCACACATGTTCATAAAAAAAGAGGCTCAAATTATCTTATCTAAGCCATTCTTAACAGTTGTCCTGCAGAGTTATTGATCCTTGGCTGCTCATCTAATGAGCAAACTACACAGTGGACCACAAGTGCATTTCAGTTTTATGTGCAAGTGCTGTAAATGCTATTTTCAAAGTTAATATATTATTTTTTGTCAGTTTTATAGCAGCTTATTTAAAGTGTTATTAATGTTTAGAAATGTGATTTGGGGGTTATTTTATTGGTGTTTGACTCAGTTTTAAACATTCTTTCTTCATCTCCTCTGTATTCAGACTACATATATATAATTTTTGAAGTTGCTTGCCTCTTTCTGGGTTTGTCCCTCATTGTTTCATTAATCTTGACTCCTCCTTAAGACACTTCTACTACCATAGTGGAACAGTCTGAGTCCTAAATTGTAAGTCTTTGTGAATAAAATATGTCAACTGGATATATTTCCAGATGACAGAAACTGCAAGAAGCGTGTCGCTATGCCTGAAGGGTGAGAACCAGCCCTCCTCATTGGTTTGGGTTTGTGTCTGTGCCCCAGCACAGGGTGAGACACACACTGTACCAAACCCAGAGCATCCCAGAGGGGTATTATAACCCTGAGACTCCTCTCCAAGCCACAGGGCCTCCCCTGTTTCCACCTTTCTCTGGAGGAAGTAATTTTGCTTCTGTCCTGGATTTCAGAAGGACAACCCTGCCTTTGTTCTGTGGGTGGCCAGGAGTGAGCTCCAGGCTTCCCAACCCACCTCCTCCTCCTCTGGAGAGAAATAAACATGCACAGGGAAGCACACACACTAGTTTATAGTAGCAGCAGCTGTCAGAGAAGCTGTGCAGGGAGGTCTCATGCCCTTCAGCTCTTTTGGATAATTGTGTTATCCTCACGCCCCTCTCTCCCTTTGATGGAGGGAGAACACAAAGCACAGCCCTGTTGAGTGAGCTAAGCTGGTATCACATGCAGGGTGACAGTGCTGGGGCAGGTGTCAGAGACAGGTCCTCAGGAGCTGGTGCTGTGCTCAGGCACCTTGAGTAGCTCTGCAGGCACTCTGATGCAGCAAGCATACACATGGCCAAGTTCCTCAGATCCCAGAAAAAGGAAGGATGTGCCTTTGCTTTACACATCAGCACGTTGTTGAACCAGCAATGGATTCTCCTGGGTGGGCAGTGAAAAGCAAGAGGTCCTCTCACCCCTCTGAGTGCCTGCAGTATCATGGAACAGCTCCTGAAAGATGAACCCTAGCAGCAAAGGACATCAGTTCTGTAGTTTCAGTGAGTCAAACACAGGAAGCCCTCTGACATAGTCCTCAGGAGAAACTGAAGTCTTGCCCCTGCAGCACACCCAGGGCACCTTCCAGCAGAGCATGTGCTTAGCTTTTAATGCATGGATGATCCTAGTGAGCTTCAGGCATGTGCTGAAATATGAACGAGTGTTTGAAGTGCTGAGCTTCTTGGGGCTATCAAGCCCCAAATGGATCAATCCCAACACATTATGCAAATTGTGGGCCTTCCAACTTCACACTGGAGAAAGGCTGAAGAACTTAGTCCACTCAAGGCATGTGCCCTGGAGGGAAATGCAATTATATAATCTGTTTCTTTCTGAAACCCACTCCTGATCTCAGACATTTCAATAGCCTTTCACTGTTTCTACCCTATTCTTGTTACAACTGGTGACCATCATCACCAAGATGGAAATCTAAATGTAAAATACATTTAAGTGGCTCTGCTGTTTTCAGCTTTCCGCCTTACATATTTTTGTTGTGCATGTTTTTTCTACTATTTGTCCCAGCTTTTAGAGGACAAGCCAGTCAGTGGGTTAAGTGACAGAATGTTTTTCATCTTATTTAAGTATGTCTCTATTAAAATGTAAACTGCTTTCTAACCTCTTCTGGGAAAAGAACAGAAAAAAAAAAGCCTACTCCTGCAGATGCAGTAAAGTCATGGTAATTTTCCCCAGTTGGAACTCCTGACTTTGTGTCTTAGCATCATATACAGCATAATTTATAAAAGTGTGAGCAACTGCAGAATTGTTCTCCTAATAGATTCTGAAGATTCCAATTTCCATTCTGCCACACAAGACTGAAAATCCACTTGTGCTCAGTTATCTGTATCTTTGCCTCATCCTCAGACTGCATCAAAAATCAGGTTCAGGTGCAGGTTAAGAGCATGCATTTACCTCAGGAATATGGGACTTATTAAATATCTCTACACAATTAACATCACCATATCAATAAGAATTATCATTATGTCCTGTCAATCAGGTGCTGAATTTTGCTTCAGGGAAACAAAACAATTTAAATTATAGCAAGTGCCCCCCCTTTTTTTTTTTTACATGCTTCTCTTAAAATTGGATAATTATGTGGCTTTTCATTAGATTCCTCTAAGCATAATAGATCACAATATTCACCCTTTGACCTTGGTGATGAATGCTTCTGGTGAAAACATGTGACAAGCAGTGTTCTAATGAGAATAAAATACTGAATAACTGTGAGTCTCACATAATGAAAGAACAAAAGGGAGAAGCTCAACTACTCTTAAGGCTACAGTGCAAAATGTGTTCATACAGCAATTCTGATGGATTGGAAAAGCAACCCTTTCTTATTTAAGATGGTACCAACAAACTTTGGTATCAGAGGCAGAGACAAAGGCAAGAAAACACAAAGGAATCTTTGTATTCTGTGTAAACTCTGTAGGAACACGAGAAGTGGCCTTTATCTGTGCTGTCTAGGGAAGTTGTTACACAAAGCTCTGCTATTAAGCTTTCCTAAACATCTCAAAATTTTATGCATGTATTTATGCTATAAAAGAACTATAAATTCAATTTGTTTTCAATAATTTAGAGTGGGGCTAAGAAGGTCAAATTCTCTCTCATGCAAACAGCCACACACAGTAGTCAGTAACGTTACAACACTGGTCATTATGTTTATAAAGAATTATTTTTGGATGGACAAAGATGACATACCAGTCATCAGTGCAAAGACAGTGAGGGGAAAAAAGGAGGGTTGGCTCAATTAAAAATTGTTATCTGCTACCTTTTTTTTTTTCTGTTTTGCATCTTGGAACCCTACTGCCACCTTTCAAAAGGAACCTCAGAACAGGGTTACTTACACCCACATCTGCCATGATCATTTAGACCCTGGTCTCACTGGAGTAATGACGGCAGCGGGAATGTTTGATTTAGTAGATAGTTATCTTTTAGTTTTGTTCTATCTTGGTTTTGCTTGTGTTAGGCTTTTTCATTTTTTTTTGATGTCTGAGAAATGTTTATGATCTGAATTATTATCTCTGCTAATCAAACTTTCAATCAACTTCTGAAGAAAACCTTTTGCTTTTAATTTCTGGCTGGAGTTAATCTCTGATTCAAAGTTGGCTGTTCCTTAGCCCATAATAGAAATAGTATTTGTCTGAGATCCTGTCCTTGCAAAGACAGTGACTGTGTTACTGTAGGCTCTTGGGACAAGGAGTTCAGCCATGCTTTGTGCCAGGATTTCTTTTGAGTTATTCTATTATCACAGTTATCGGCACAACATTTTTGTGAACTGAGGACTACATGAGAGAGAAATTTGGTCTCTTGTCTTTATTAACCTTACAAAATACTTTGGTCTAAATTATTGCTACTCTTATTTAATAAATGCATCAAATAACATTAAATATTAATAGGGAACAACAACTACAATTTCCTCAGTAGTTATGCTGTAAAGCTCTCTAAGTAACTTTATCTGACGCCAGGCTCTGTGCTTGTGCCCATGAGGAATTTGGGGGTTAAACTAAATGAGATGAAAAGTCAGGAGATTTGCACGGCAATTTGAAAACAAAATGAAAAGCCAGTGTAAGTATAAAGACCTGTTTCTCCTTCCCTGTGTCTGTAAGCACCGTGGACAATAATGCACTTTAAGGGAATTTAAAGGATAAGGAAGGCCTAAGGGGCATGCTGTGTTGGTAAGAAGATGCATTTTGCATGCTTCCTACAGGATGACCTGGAGAGGAATCCCACAGAGGGAATGATGTGCCCTGGAGCCCCTTTCCACCAGCAGCCCTTGTCCTGTGGGTTAACCCTCCCCACCAGCTGGTCCACATAGCATGCCAGGCTGCCCCAGGAAGTGCTGGAGAGGGCTCTGCTGGGGAAACCTCCGCTCTCATCCTCCCTGCTTCTCCTCCTGCCTGGACTCCCTCACTCCCTGTGGGGTGAGCTGGGGGCTGCAGGGCAGGGCTGACAGACTTGCACAGCAGTCTAAACCACTCAATATATTTGGTCGTTCATGTCTCATCAGAAAAAATATCCAGGGAGAAAAGAATATCATACCTATAGCAAGGTCTAATGAAGAGAGAAAGTTTTGATTTTCATGGAGGTGAAGCATTAAAGGCAAAATAATCTTATTGATTGTTTGTTACAATTGTCTGAATTGAAGGCTGTCTCCTCAGTGATTGAAATTTACTGTGATTGATGGGATCTCATAAACTCAGATCAAAAGGAGAATAAAAATGAAGGATTGTAAAAGCACATGACCCCAAATAAAAATGTTAGTGTCAGAAAAAAGTAAATAAAAATGTACTGCATGCATTAACCAATGGTGTCTGCTTACCCAGTGGCTATCACTTATATGTACTGCAACAAGTATTTTGATGTTATATTCGAGTGAAGAAGAAGAGAAGAGAAGGGAAGGGAAGAGAAGAGAAGAGAAGAGAAGAGAAGAGAAGAGAAGAGAAGAGAAGAGAAGAGAAGAGAAGAGAAGAGAAGAGAAGAGAAGAGAAGAGAAGAGAAGAGAAGAGAAGAGAAGAGAAGAGAAGAGAAGAGAAGAGAAGAGAAGAGAAGAGAAGAGAAGAGAAGAGAAGAGAAGAGAAGAGAAGAGAAGAGAAGAGAAGAGAAGAGAAGAGAAGAGAAGAGAAGAGAAGAGAAGAGAAGAGAAGAGAAGAGAAGAGAAGAGAAGAGAAGAGAAGAGAAGAGAAGAGAAGAGAAGAGAAGAGAAGAGAAGAGAAGAGAAGAGAAGAGAAGAGAAGAGAAGAGAAGAGAAGAGAAGAGAAGAGAAGAGAAGAGAAGAGAAGAGAAGAGAAGAGAAGAGAAGAGAAGAGAAGAGAAGAGAAGAGAAGAGAAGAGGGAAAGGGGGGAAAAGAAGGAAAACAAAACAAAACTGCTCTTAGCTGGGTTTTCACACTCTATTGGTTTTTGGGTGGCACCCAAACTGTTTTGAAGTGCCTGTCAATTTTCCTCCCTCTAACATTTTAGCGGCCATCAACTTAAAGCAGTTGTTGATCTGGGCTAGGAAAATGTCTGGCTCAAGAGAGGGACTCAGCAGAAGGGGGCTGGAGAAAGGGACCTTTGTTAGGGACCATGATAATCATGCTGCCTGTTGTTCTGCTCAACAACCGAGTTCCACTGAAGGCACCCAGAGTCCGTACACAAAGAAGGCATGGACACACCATGCAGAGAGATCTTCATCCTGTCTCTGCGTGGGTTTCTACTGCTGTCTCTCAGCTAGGTTGTGACTTCACCTCCAGTCTAAAAGTGCTGTGAGCTGTTGGCTGACCCTGCAGAGAAGGCTGAGATTGCTCCCTGTTATTCCTTCTCCAAAATACCCAATATGTAAAGGGAAACGTCTTTGAGATAAGATGTACCTTATTTGAGAAAATCAGACACACACAAAGATTGTAATCAGTTAAGGGCAATTGCACAGCAGTTATAACTTCATGGATACCTGAGGTTTAGGAAACATGCCGTCAGGAATGTGGTTGAAAGCTAGGGGAAATACCCAGGCAGCTGACAAACCTGATGGGCTATCTTTCATTTGTGCTAATATTTTGAAACCAACTGACCTAAAGAAAAGTCTACCTTCTCATTATAAGATTGGCATCTTGAAGGATTTGAAATTGACTGATGCCTATGTCTCTTCAAGACCAGAATAAATAATGAATAATTATGCCAATAAATCATATAAATAATACAATAGCTGCCATTCTAGTTCATTTTATATCCTTGGTGCCCATCACAGAACCATTTCTTTTCTCATTCACTAAGCCTTTCCTGATTCTCCTGTGCATTCCTTCTCATTGGTGATGTTTTTTGGCTTGCATTATACTATAAACCTCAGCTACTTTTGGTGAGAGCCATGGAAAAAAATTATCCCAGTAATTCACAAGCCTGTGCCAGTAAATCTCCTGATATAGACATGATTTTACTGGAAACAAAATCATTTTGCTCCAATAACTTATGTTATTCTGGAAGGTAGTAGATCAAAATCATTTTGCTCCAATAACTTATGATATTCTGGAAGGTATTCATGTAAGTTACAGCAATAGCAGGAATTCTGCCAGCTTTACCAGTAGGACCAGCTGCTTCAGGTATTTCAAGATGGTTTTAACAGCAAACCATTTCTAGGAGGCACATTCCTTCACTTTTTTTCCTATTTTTGCTGTAAGAATCACCCACTGCCTTACAGTAAATGTACAGTAAAGTGCTAGCATGATTTCTCTGAATACACAGGCAAGGACAAACTGTCTCCCAGCCAACAAAACAGAAGTGAGTAGTGGGGTTGTTAATGTAAAGAAACCCTGATATAGTCCATGGCAGATTTTCAGCATGTGATCAGCAAATAACAGTGAGCTCTAGGTATGTTTATTTGTGTCATTTACCTATGTACTGAGACAGAAGTCTGTGGGGTTTGCAATATCTTGGTAAAGGAACTGATTCCTGTATGAATTTTGAATTAAGAGCAGTGTAGTTTTGTGCAGAGGGAGAATGAGAGTATCTCCTTTTCCTCTTCTTATCAGAATTAACTGGAAACTCTGCAAGTAGAGGCTGCTAATGGTTTAGGAGGGTTCTGCTCGTGATGGATTAGTCCCAGGGACAATGAAAAACTTACTCTCCAAGGTCTTCCTTGCTGCAGTGGTACATAAGCCCCCATTATCAGCTTCCTCAGTCCAGATCCCTTAATAACCAATTATTTTCCATACCATTAAAACACAAACAACATTGCCCTCCAGCATCTGCAACACGTGCTTTTATCAAACCTCCCTGATTTGCACGGGGGCTTAAGTCATTCCTGAGCCCTGCAGTCATGCATGGAGCACAGCCAGGGCTGTCTGAGGCTGTCTGTGCCATCAAAGCACACAGCCAACACAGCCTACACAGCCTGGGGATCCTGTGGCTGCTCTGTAGCCAGCAGTGCATCTTCCCTAATCCTGCCTCTCAGAGTCATTTTTTCCTAATCATTCTTCTAAGTAAAGTTAGCAGCTATGCCCACTTCAGAAACAGTTTTGCTTAGACTAAGAAGCTGTCACAGTGCTGAGAAAGCTGCAGCTTTAACCAGATTTCATCTTTGTGTGTCACTGCTCATGTCAAAGTATAAATGTACTCAGACGTAAGAGTTGTCCTGCTTTCATCAAGGGAGCCAGCCTGCCTTCGCCTAGTTCTGCTTGGTTAAGCTTGTTATTTAAATTGTTAAAATTGAGACATCGGCAGTAAATTTCAGAGAAGATATAACAATTATTAGATACAAGCAGGGCTCTTGTACTTGTGAACATATCATGCTCTCCATCCACATGGAATTAGCCACAAATAATTTACAGCAGTTTCTTTAAGAATATCCCCCATAGTACTCTGATGGCATTAAATCACAGCCATTCCCAATTGGATCATATTTCCAACTTTAAGATAGATTTGATGCTCGTCACACTGTGGCTCAGCACTCCAGGGGACTACCTTTTAAACCTGCCAGCTCTTGAAGAACTGAGCTTTGATTCCCAATGCTGCCTCCTGGCTGAGACCTCTGGGGGTCAGTGGCTCTGTATACCATGCCAGGAGAGTGAGGAGAGGCAGGATGATGTTTAGGTGACCTTGTGCCACTCAACTTCCGCAGGAAAATGACTGACTATAGGACAGAGTAGGGCTCTGGTAGCTGCAAGCAAGAGGGATCACTGCTGAGGCTGGAAGTTAAAAACAAATGTCAGGTGAAAGCTGCAAAAAGAATATCAAAAAGGGGTGACGTGCTTTTATATATATATGTATATGTATATGTCAAATGAGAGACTTGTTAGTCTTTTTCGGGAAACTGACTTTTATTTTCCATCTGGGCACACTTCCACATAATCCTCTCACCCCCTCAGACGAGATGAACATAAGCAGCTAAAAGGTTAAAAGGCAATGGGAATATTGTACTAAAGCTGCCTAAAGCAAGAATGGGAAGGAGGAAGGGCCAGCAGAAGATTTCCTGTGATGCTTTTTGTTCTCCTGAAGAAACATCCTGTTTTTGATGGCATGTCTGCTGAGGGCCCACAGGTGCAGGATGCAAAGAGATACCTGCAGGTGCTGCAGAAAAATACCTGCAGCATGGAGATGGGCAGGGATTTCTAAAGCCCTCCCATGCTCTATGTCTTCCAGCATAGAGCTGCAGCTGTGGTGTGCATTTTTGCAGGAAGCAGAATTGTAGGGGGTCTCCCTTCAGACCTGCATGGGACACCTAAGCAGCAAGAGTCCTTGAGTAGCACAGTAATGGTCACCAGATTTCCCCCTTTCCACAGAGAGAACTGGAAAGGGGATGGGAGCTCTGTATTGTCCTCCCTCCTGCACCATCAGCTCCCTGCTGTGGAGCAGAAGGGGAAGGCTAAGGAGTGATTTGTGCTAGGACAGACCAGGGTCACACTATATCTTCTTTGAAACACCTGGTAAAACAGGGATCAATACACAGCTCCTGGAGTTACAGTTTGGCTCCTGCCCTTTACTCACAGTAGTGTGAAGGCTTCAGTCTAAGCTTCTAGAAATAAGGGACAGAAATAATACTGCCATTGAATCCCAAGAGACTTCTGTTGTAAGATTTAACATACACAGGTCTGTGAACAGTACAAGGTGGCTGGAAGGCCCTGGAGAGGGAGAAATGGAAGGGTTGGTCAGTAAGCCCTGTGTTATTGGTTTTATATAGATAGATAAAATATTCTTCCCCTGGAATTTTCTTTTATTCAAATCCAGGCAAAATTTTAGATGGGGAGGATATGTAGCACTGAAGGAGAGGAGAGGAGAGTTCTTGGACCCAGTAACTCACTCTGTGCCCAGGTAGTGCCTGGCAGTACATAGTCCCATCTCATTCTTACAGAGGCTACCTTGCACATAGTCATGCATATGAGGTGACTAACCATGTCTTTATGGGGCAGGAGTATGTTCCTGCTTGAAGCCAAGAACCAGAGGACTCATATTTCTGCTTAAGCAGAATTCTGCAATTCATCCAAGGCCCTGGTGACAAACTGCTGTGTGATTTGTCCAGTGCATCCAGTGTGTCTGAACACCTTGCTGTTATTGTGCAGGTGCAGACCAGCTGATCTGCTCACCCACAACAGATTGACCCACCCTTGACCCATGCCACTCATCCTAGTGCCAGCCTGTGCTTGTCCACCTCTCTCTTGTCCAGTACACCCAGCTGCACTGAGCCACAGCAGAAGTGCATTCTGAGCACATCTTGATGCACTCACATGAGAATTGCATGTTACAGGTTAGGGATGCTAGCTCTAAGGGCAAGGGATATGGACAGAGATGCTGGTGTCCTTGCCAGAGGTGGAAGCAAGGAGGGCAATGAGAGAGCAAATCAAATCAGAGGGACATTGGCAATCTGGATCTAGAAGGCAAAAACGAAAGGAAAATTAAGAGAAAAGTATTTAAAAGACTGTTTTCATTTGATTCCACATTGACAAAAGGGATCTTTCTTTTCACTCCCGGTAGCACAGATTTTATTCCAGTATATAGGAAAATTTTCTCTCTCTCTTTCTACAGAGGTTGGAAAGACAACTATCAGTGAGAAAACAAGGGACTACACAGAGAATAACTACCTTCTGGGGATCTGATATTTGGAGGAACTGGATGCAGTCAGATGTGGGTGCTGAGAGAGGTCTCCCCAGCATGAGGTATTGACCATACCAGAAGTGAAGGCCATGGCAGAAGGTGCCATAGTGAGAGGTAAGATCCTGGCACATGGACTGTTCATCCATCCTGTTCACTCTGGAGTGCCTGAGAATGGAACTGTGCAAGTGGACCTGCTGTCTTTGGGGCTGTCTAACTCCCTGTGAACAAAATTTGAATCTTTTGGGAGAAGCATTTGAGCTGAACCCAGCAGCTTTAACCAAGTCATATTGTGTTACTGAGTGCTCTCCCTCAGTGAGGTGATTTTCCTGAGGGAGAACCCAAATATCTCCTTTCTGAATGACTTTTGCACCTTGCATAAAGGCAAAAATGTCAAGCCGTTTTTTAAAAAAGTCACTCATACAGAAAACACTCATACAAAAATGACCCATACAAGCCTAAATTGTCATTCTCAAGGGTGTGATGCTAAAAGAGCCTGCAAATGCCATTGGGCTTGGTTTTCATCTTTTCTCTCTCAGTATGACTATGACATGTGCTGGTATTTGCTTTGAAAGATAAAAACAGACATAGGACATTTCAGGAAATGCAAGGAGACAGCTAACCATAATATCTCCAACATTATCAAAGCCAGCATAATGCTGGTCTGAGCCTAACAGGAAAGCAGCAGTGGTACAAACTGGACACACAGCTTTAAAAATGTCATGTCTCGTTATCAGCAATGCAACTAGTCAATCCTTGGTTAAAAGTGACTGGGAGTCTACAGAGGGAATGCAATGCTGAATGCTCCCCAGGCGGGATTGAAGTTTCCAATACGTGGCATCTTCACTTTAAAATATCTTGCTAACTAGGTATGGTTGTTGACAACATTCCAAAAATCCTGATGGCTGGACAGTGCCTGAATGGAAGAGGAAAGCTTTGCTTTCATTTCTCCTGGCCTGCCTTCCTCAGCATTGTTCTTGTGCGAGCCCCACCGCGCTCCTGCTTCAGCCTGAGCACCAATAAGCACATTTTACAATTGTTTGCTGGGTTCAAAACACTTGAAACATTTCAAAGCACCTGACATCCTTTCAAGTTAGCTGCTAAAAAACCGAGCACAAACAGAATGGGTTTCAGAGAAGCTCTGTCAATCAGCACTCAATCTGTATGTTCTCCGAGACATTCCTTATCCTGGCTGATTTATTTCATATTAAAAGGGCTGTCAATCTGTATCACAAGAACAGGTTGAAAAAAAAATGAGTGATGTCTGTGACTTTTTTTTGTTTATTTAAAATGATATTTCCCCCCTCCTTCGTTCCCTCTCCCCTTTCTCTCTTACCCACCCCCACCTCTATTTGTCTCTGCAGGTATGGTATGACTGTTGTATACCACACGCATTTAAATTAGAAATATATTTTGCAAAGCTGTGGCAGGCCTTTCCTTTCTTTTTTTTTTTTTTATCCATCAAATATATCCCTTTTACCATCTGATAGCTTGGCAAGAGGATCATCTCTCTTTCAGTTAAAATAAATGGGCCAGTAAAGTGGTGGAATATTCACTGTACTGAGAAGACTTTGCACTAGTTAATGTACACTGTGTGTTGTGGGTTTCATTAGAGCAGAATACTAATGATACACTGCATGTCTCCCCACGGTACCACTTTATTGTACCAGCTGTATTATTGTTTTATATTAATATATTGATTATTGTCATCTTCTCTCATGTGTGTGTTTTGTCTCCTAACTTTTTTCTCCTGGCACTGCTTACCTACTGCATTTGGCAATTGTTTTCAATATCACATTTTTGGAATGAATGTTGATATTTATATTATTTCTTTTTGTTTTCCCCCATGTCTCCAAAGTAATTAATTTCCCTTGTTTGCTGCACAGATGTTGGTATATTTTTCAGTGAAACTTGATAAAGAATGACACCTTCACATACAGGTATAGAGGAAAATAGGATAAATGTCTTGGAATCTAAGATTACAGGGTAGTATCTACGGCGGGGGGGGAGGTATCTAAACTCTCAGAAGGCCAATTCTTGAGGTTGAACAGAGGTGGGGAAAGATCTGATTTCTGGATCTTTTTCAGTTTTTTTGACTGCTGAACTCATAGATCTTGTTAGCTGTAGCTGTGAGATAACCCTTGTAGCTGGGCTGGGCGACTGTTTTGTTTGTCTGAGAAAAGGAGAGGTGAAAGCTGAATCCCCAGGAAGAATTTGTGATTTAGCAATACTTGGAATGTAAAGGCACCGTCATTTTGATGTGTGTCAATTCAGCAGCTCACACCATGGGACCTGGTCCAGGTCAGCAGCTGGAAGGCACCATGGCAATACAGCTAACAAAGAAGAGTAACACACTGGTAAAGCCACTGTTATACAGCTTTTTATGTCCTGTGCCTGAGAAACAGTGAATTCTCACAGCATTTTTTAAGGTGTCATAATACATTGCTGTCATGACTTTCTCACAGAGAGCTTGCTGATGATGGTGAATCTGTGAGTCACCTGAACATACCACTGCCAGCTCCAGAGAGAAGAAAGGGGAGGTCTCACAACTGACTCACTGCTGTAGGAAGTTACTCAACACCCACAACTTCCCCTCAAAATAGTGACTTGATTGGTTGATTGGTGGGAGACCCAAGGAGTCCTGTGAGCTTGGCACAGGAGGACATAGAGCCTTAAAGGCTCCAGGAAAGAAGGGTGATTTGGCAGAAGATGTGGTAATGTGGCCAGGTGATTCATGTGTTTAACAGCCAGTGCATGGCCCTGCCCGCTCCAGGTGTGCATGAGGTGCAGCCAGCTGGTGTGCAAGCCTGACAGCTGCAGAGTGCCTTTGACACTCCTGCCCAGCTTGTGGTGTGGGAAAGTTTTGGTACCTCCTCCTGACAAAACAGTGTGGATCAACCAACAGCAGAGCTGTGTGCAAGTGAAGGGTCTGCAGAATGACAGACATACATGGATGAAGCGTTGTTTGTCCTGCTGCCCAGGAGTG